>NW_024080833.1:26590-178648 GCF_003009895.1 Hyaena hyaena | reverse complement strand
AGGAAGAAGAGGAAGAGGAAGAGGAAGAAGGAGAGGGAAGAGGAGGAGGAGGAAGAAGAGGAAGGAAGAAGAAGAAGAAGGAAGAGGAAGAAGAAGAAGAAGGAGGAGGAGGAGGAGGAAGAAGAGGAAGAAGAAGAGGAAGAAGAGGAAGAGGAAGAGGAAGAAGAGGAAGAGGAAGAAGAAGAAGAAGAAGGAGGAGGAGGAAGAGGAGGAGGAGGAGGAGGAAGAAAAAGAAGAGCCGTATATAAATATATAAATACCTTACTGCCATTACCTTGGAGCCACACCTCGGTGGAATCTTTGGGCCCCGAATCCGCTTGGTACACCCAGGGGTTTCGGGAGATCAAAAAAGACAAGGTCTGAAAGGTGCCAATTGGCTTAACTTGTGGAAGGTCCTTCGCTCGGTGTGGGTGACAAGGAAGGCACGGTGGAGGCCAGGGCGGCGCGGTGGGCGGGGCTAAGGAAGAGCTTCTGGGGCCTGGTGACCCCGCCGGGTGGTGTGCAGATTGAGGCTTTGGTCAAACCAAGATGAGCTTTGTCACTCTGTCCTGCAGTCACATGGGGGCAAAATAAGACCTTCTTAAAAGTAAAACAAAACAAAACAAAACACCACTCAGTCTAATGTAAATTAGAAGCTGTAATGTAGATTTCAACAAGCTTCCAGTTTGGTTTACATATTTCTGGCTGGCAAATTTTTTTTTTTAGAGAGAGGAAGAGAGCACGTATGAGTCATGGTAGGGAGAGGGGCAGAGAGAGAGAGAGAGAGAGAGAGAGAGAGAGACTCTTAGGCAGGCTCCCTGCTCAGTGCAGAGCCTGACTCGGGGCTTGATGGATCCCTCGACCCTGGGATCATGACCGGAGCCAAAACCAAGAGTCAGTCAGATGGTCAACCGACTGAACTACCCAGGCGCCCCGTAGTTGGCAAATTGTTATCGAGTGTCTGGAATTTCTGTTGGAAGCACCTGGTGCTCTCCGTTGGGTCTGTGGCCCGGTGCCTCTGGCCTGTGGATAACCTGGTGACCCCAGCAGAGGTCGCCATGGGCAGTGGCTGTCTCCCCGCCTTCTAGCCACGCGTGCACAGGAGACCCAGAGCTGGAGGTGGCGCGGTGGCGAACGCTGTGCTAGTGTTATGCCCAGCGTTGACGTAAACCAGGCGATGCCAAAGGGGATCGAAGCAGGCTTCTTTTTTTTTTTTTTAAATATTTTTATTTATTTCTAGAAGAGAGAGAGAGACAGCGTTAGCAGGGGAGGTTCAGAGAGAGAGGGAGTCACAGACTGAAACAGGCTCCAGGCTCTGAGCTGGCAGTCAGCACAGAGCCGGACGTGGGGCTCGAACCCACGAACCGCGAGATCATGACCCAAGCGAAAGTCAGACGCTTAACCGACTAAGCCACCCAGGCGCCCCGAAGCAGGCTTCTAAGAGGGGGCATCTGAGCTGCCACAGAGCCTGGTGGCCAGGAGCATGGTGTGGGTTTGAATCCCGGCTCTGCCACTGGCTAACTATGTGACCATGGCAATTGACTTAGTCTCTCTTAGTTTCTTCGTCTGTAAAGTGGGCACAAAACTAGTACTTATTTGTACAGCCCCCGCACAGATTAAATACAAGTACACGTAGGACGCCTCGGGCGGCTCAGTCAGTTAAGTGTCCGACTCTTGGTTTCGGCTCAGGTCACGATCTCATGGTTTCATGAGTTTGAGCCCCGCACTGTCAGCGCAGAGCCTGTTTGGGATTCTCTCTCTCCCCCTCTCTCTCTGCCCTCCCCCCCTTAACGCTGTCTCTGTCTCTCTCAAAATAAATAAATAAACTTTAAAAAAAAATTTTTAACTACATGTATGGGGACCTGGGTGTTCGGTTGAGCGTCCAACTCCGGCTCAGGTCATGTTCTCACAGTTCGTGGGTTCAAGCCCCGCGTCAGGCTCTGTGCTGACAGCTCAGAGCCTGGAGCTGCTTGGGATTCTGTGTCTCCCTCTCTCTCTGCCCCTCCCCTGCTCACATTCTGTCTCTGTCTCTCTCAAAAATAAATAAACATTAACAAAATTTTTAAACAGTACACGTAAGGCATGGAGGCCAGTGCCTGGCAGGTGGTGAGCACTCCCCAGTGCCAGGTGGTACTAGCTGTGTGTCACGTGAGCCAGAGGCTGAGGGAGGACTCTGTCCCGGGGATCTGAGTGTCGGGTGCTGCCAGGGTGAGGCATGTGCTGCAGAAGGAGGGGGGTAGCAGCGTGAGAGGAGTGGCAGTGGGAGATCCCGGGTGGGGAGGCTGGCCTCTCCCCTGCAGGCCCCGGGCTCCCTCCGAGGGCCTCACGGAGCAGACCCACTTACAGCTCTCCTGCCTCCATCAGAAAGACCCCCGGCTGCGAGAAGCCAAAACCCAGTCTTCCAGGGATGGCAGGGGAGAAACCCGGCCAGGGCATGACAGGGGCTGGAAGGGGGACGCACACACTGCCTTTGGAAACGCTTTGTCCCGCTTCAATTTAAGATTTGCTGGGAGTCAGAATCCAGTTCTGGGAGTGCCAGCCGGGGGAGCGGGCAGTGCTAAAAACCGCACAAGCTTGCACCCTGCACTGGGGAGGTCGTTCTCAGGGCCTCTGGTCTCCACCTGCCGCACAGAGCGCTCGGGTCTATGCCGTCTTCTCCGGTGAGCGCAGGCCTCGTTCTGACGTTTAACACACGTGAGTCCGCGGTGGACACAGGGTCCCTCCGCCCTCCTGCGTCTGAAGACAGAAGAGGGGCTTCCTCACTTAGAAGTGGGTGGAGGAGGCCGCGGGAAGCAGGAGTGTCAGTCCTGACCCGACACTTTGTAGCTGGAAGTCACTCACAGCCTCTCTGACCCTCGGTCTCCTCATCTGAAAAACCAGGACGATCCCAATACCACCTTCCCCGAGGGTTGAGAAGAGGGTGAGAGGAGACCCGTGTGGGATGTTCTGAGCATCCTTCTAAATCCCACCCCACTCAGCTGAGCTTCATGAACAGATGGAGTAGGGGCTGGGGTCTCAGCGAAGGAGGGCGGGGGGCTGGGGGTAGAGCACTTTAGGGGAGGAGGTTCTTGAAAGGTTGAAGGGTGGGTGGGGGCCCTGCAGCTAGGGCGGATCTTGAGGGCCCTGGATGAGGGGTGGCTGCCCGAGCTTGTGGAGAAGGATCGAGTTTGGGGGGCACGCGTGGAGAGCGGCTGGGGACGGGAAAGCCAGATCTGACCAATAAGACACCAGTGCCCCCGAGACCAGGATCCCGTGGGAAGTTTCTCCAGGAGCCCAGGGGATTGGGAGGCTAAGTGTCCTTGCGTTCCCCTTCTCCACCACAAGGGGTCGCCACCGCAGCGGAAACATTAGCTTTAGCCGAGTTTTCAGGAATAGTATTAGGTCTTTTCTAAAGAGTTTGAAAAGGGACTTGGGGGCCCCACCTCAGAATAAGAGCCGATCTTGAGGATATACATGGGTTAACCCCAGAGCAGTTTCCAATGTCCACGTTGCCTTCGAGGAGCAAGGCCCGGAGCCCAAAGCTGGCCTCTGGTAACGGGAAGGCCCTAGGAGACCCTCTGAGGTCTTCTGTCCTGATCTGCCTGCAGCGCGCTGTGTACACCTTACACACAGGCTGAGTCTCTCACTCTGAGTAGGGGATCCTGATAAGGGCTATAGACCCCTAAGTATTCCCAGCGTCACAGAGCATTTCCCATCCTTCAAGATGCCTCTTAAAAAAATATATCCAGTTAGTTTAGAAAATAAGAACTTTAATACCATAAGTCCCATTTTATTTTAGCTTTTATCTTTTAAACATAATTTATTGTTAAGTTGGCTTACGTACAACACCAGTGCTCATCCCAACAAGCGCCCTCCTCTATGCCCATCACCCATGTCCCCTCTCCCCCCTCCCTGTCCATCCTCAATTTGTTCTCTGTGTTTGTCTCTTGTGGTTTGCCTCCCTCCCTCTCTGTTTGTAACTATTTTTTCCCCTTCCCCTCCCCCATGGGCCTCTGTTCAGTTTCTCCTGATCCACAATATGAATGAAAACACATGGTATCTGTCCTTCTCTGCCTGACTTATTTCGCTCAGCATAACACCTTTCAGTTCCATCCACATTGCTGCAAATGGCACGAGTTCATCCTTTCTCATTTCCAAGTAGTATTCCATGTGTCTAAACCACATCTTCTTGATCCGTTCATCAGCCGCTGGCCATTTAGGCTTTTCCCATGGTTTGGCTATTGTTGAAAGTGCTGCTATACACATTGGGGTCCATGTGCCCCGTGCATCAGCACTCCTCTATCCCTTCCACAGCCCCCAGTTTAAGGACACAGAGTGCTCAGTAGCATCTTAGAAGCTCTAAGAGTTCTGTTCTTAAAAAACTTATTTAACCCTCTCTTGATTTCTAAAATTGCTTCGATCATGGACCCCTTTTTTAGCACCGTATGTTAAAGTCACGTGTAAGCCAAATTCCAGAAAACACTCAGAGGTATATGAAACTATAGGATAGAAGAGGTAGCATTTTATAGAGAGTGAGCATCCAGAAATAGTGCTGGGGGGTTCAAGGGAAGACTCTAAAGAAAGCGCATGGGAGAAGATTGGAAGAAAATAACCCAAATCACCAGCTGTTATTTCTAGCTGGTGAGAGTCTAGATGATTTTATTTTATTCTCTGTTCTTTATATCGGCTTTCCCCGCCCTTTCAGATGAGGTTAGCCCCCCTTACTATAAACCCACGTCGAATTTCCACTTTCACCCGGGTTTCTGTCTGTCATTCTTCATGCCAGGAGGACACGGACCCTCTTCATCTTGTTGGGAGAGGATGCTATCAGCATCTAAAGATTTTCTGGACTGGATTGAATGGAAATAATAGCTTAATGTCATGTACAAATTCTCATAGTGGACTCACATTGCTTTTAGAATGTATATACATTTTAAAAGAAAATTGTCAATCATTCCAGGGAGTTCTAGACCTAGAACAGGATTTTTGTTACATGTTGTCTTTTCTTAATTTTGCTACCTTGGGCAAGCACCTTAACTTCTCTGACCCCCCAGTTACCTCTGTGACGTTGGAGATTGAAATATTCGTTCTGCCTTCTATACACGATTGGTGAGAATATCATAGGAAATCGTATTTGAGGAAGTGTGCCAAGTAGCACATGCAGACAAGGGAAATCCACACCAAGATACAATCGTGCAGGGGTGTGGTGGCGGGGCAGGGGTGGGGCTGGACACCAGGTAGTGGACTGGCAACATTATATTAGTTTCAGGTGTAAAATATACTGATTCACCAATTCCATACAGCACCCAGTGCTCATCACCACAAGTGCACGTCTTAATCCCCATCACCCATTTCACCCACCTCACACCCTCTTCCGTTCTGTTCACCCTCAATTTGTTCTCTATTAATGATAGTGTGTTCCTTGATGTGTCTCTGTCTCTTTTCCCTTTGCTCATTTGTTTTGTTTCTTGAAGTTCACATATGTGGAAAACAGGATGGAGTTTCCTCAGAAAGTTATTCACCCAGAGAATAAAAAAACACGAATTCAAAAAGATACAGGCACCCCTACGTTTATAGCAGCATTATTTACAGTAGCCAAGATATTGAAGCTGCCCAAGTGTCTATTGATTGTTGAATGGAAAAGAAGGCGTGTATATATATAAAACGGAATATCACTCAGCCATAAAAAGAAGGAGATCTGCCGTCTGCAATGACATGGATGTAGCTACAGAGGATTATGCTAAGTGAAATAAGTCCGAGAAAGCCTGGACTTGGTATTGGAGATTATGGGCCGCCTGGGAAATGCCTGAGCAGTGCAGTGACTGGATCCTCCTTACCATGTCAGACATCTCCTCTGCATGAAATCGAACCACCTGGTGGCAGCAGAATCTTTTGAGGCTAACTCTGCAGCAAATTAGCGGAAAAGGTCTCCACCTCTCCACTCTGAATAGCGGTTATGATGAAGCATTTGTGAGGACAGGAAATATGTCTAAGCCTACAGCTCTCCCTTCCAAGGTGAAGAAATCCACAGGATCGCAGATTTAGCAGGATGGTTTCTCATGAGGACAATTGGACCATTTCTTAAAGACTTCTTCCACGAGTCCAAGCTAAAGGATCCGGTTTCTGAAGATCCTCAAAGTGGTTATAACCACATTTTCTACTTATAAAGCATTTTCATGTACTGCATAATATATTTTATGTTTCCCGAGCACTGACTGTACACCAGACATTCTGTTGTGGGCCTGTATGGATTAGTACCTCATTTTATGCTCACAATTTCCGCATCTGCTGGGGATTATGATTATTTCCATTTTTAAGTAAAGAAGCTAAGGTTCAGTGCAGCTAAATTCCTGGGCCAAAGTCACAAAATTAATCCGTGGCTGCACCAGGCTACAAACCCAAGGGGTTTGAATTCTAAGCACTCAGAGTTGTGCGTTCCTGCCTGCAGTTGTTCTAGAAGGCCCAGAGGTGGATATTTTCTCCGTTTTCTGGAGGAGGCTCAGACAAGTTCAGTGGCAGTGCGCGTGTCCACCTAGGAGCTCCGGCTTCCGGATTGCCAGCTGCTTCCAGACTGTGGCGCCCAGTCCCCTCACCCTGACTGTTCTTCCTTCCCAGTCACAGGCCAGACTCTCTCTCTGAAGAACATCTCCACAGATATGTCAGGCTATTACATCTGCACCTCCAGCAACGAGGTGGGGACGGAGTCCTGTAACATCACCTTGGCTGTCAGACCTCGTAAGAGCGGTTGGGGTGTGGAGGGAGGGAAAGGGTAGGGGGAGTGGATGGAGGCCAGAAGATCACTGGCTTGGGGTCCAAAGAGGCAGCAGAGAGAAAGCCTGTGGAGGTGAATCAGGGGAGCCTCTTTAGGGTCACCGGCTGGCAGGGTAGTTGGGGTGGCGTCGGACATCTAGATGCTCCTGCCCCAGGCCCCCTTGCCTAGAGGCCAGTCCTGTTCCCTTGGTTCTTTGGAAGAAGAGCCTCGGACTGACTTCTGGAGACCTGCTCAGTCCCACCTGCCCTTAGGGCTGCTCGGGGGCTGCGGGGAGGTGCCCGGAGTCAGCGGCCGCAGAGTCTGGACCTCATCCCGGTCACCCTGACCAGCTCAAGGACAAGCCGGAGAGGACCCGGCATGGCCGACAGCTGAGGGCTTCTTAGGAGCCTGGGCAGCCCAGGGAGTGTTGAGACCCACATCCGTTGGCCTGTGTATCTGCGTACACGTCCATCCCGAAGGGTCCCCAGCCCCACCCGGGGACCCTCTCGCCAGGCCGTGCCTCGCGGAGTGGGCTAGAAGCTGGCTGCCCTGGGCTGGGAGGGGCCTGGGCCTTTGGGTGGGGGGCCCTCCGTGGTCCGGTTCGTCCTCGCCAGCCTGCTGCCGCCCGGAGCCCGCGCTTCTGCGGCCCCGGAGGTGCACCTGGCCGCTCTGTGTCCCGCAGCCTCCATGAACGTGGCCTTGTACGCGGGCATCGCGGGGGGCCTGGCCGCGGCCATCGTCCTCCTCGGCGTCGCCATCTACTGCTGCTGCTGCCGGGGCGAGGCTGGGGACACGAAGCCGTGAGTGTGTGGGGACAGCCCGATGGCGAGGCTCTGATTGGGGGGGGGGGGGTCACGGCCCCGGGGGGCTCTTCTAGCCACGCCGCCCCGACCTGACTCGATCCCGCGGCCCCGGCTCCCTGCGGCCTGTCCTGGTCCAGTTGCAGCCGGCCGTCCCGGAGCGCGCGAATCTGTGCCCCCCGCCCGCCCCCAGCCCGGGGTCCCTTTGCGACTGCGGGGGGGGGGGGGCAGGGCCCGGGGCTGCTCTTCCCAGCGAGCTCGAGGCCCGACCCCGCCCCTCGTGCCCACAGGGACCGGGTGGCCTACGTGAAGCCTCCGGAGCAGACGGGGAGGGAGGAGGAGGATGGCGACCGGATAGAAGACCGGAGGAGCTACGGGCGGGAGTCCCCGGGCCTCGCCGACCGCTGAGGGCGCACACGCGGCCGGGGTCCGGGAGGACTGCTCGGTCCTCTGCCCCCGCCCCCCCACCCTGCCTCCGTCCCGCCACCGATGCGCCGCCCCTTCCCCGTACCTGGCCAAGGGGTCTCCCTGGGGACTGACCCTGCTCACCCAGGAAGCCACCTCCCTACCTGGCTTGGGCCGGGCCCTCACCCTGGGCCCCTCCTTCCTCTGGAGCTGGTGGTGGCTCCCAGCACCCAGCCCTGCCGAGCTCCTGCGATGGGCCCAGCAGGTGCACCCAGGGGTGGGGGTGGGGGGCGGGGCCTGCATGCTGCGTGTTTGTTGAATAAAAGACAGAGTAATGAGTCCGTGAAGGACTCCCTGTTCTTCATCCAACTTAAGTGAAAACTCCTGCTTGGGGACCCACTTTGGCCTCCAGCCCCCTCCCACCCGATTTCCGGTGCTTTCCAGAAGCTCAGCACCTACTGCCCGCTTCCTCCGGGGCTCCTGGATTCCTCTCTCCAGCTGGGGCGCGGGCGGCTTCCCTCTCTGTGCCCCCAGCAGGCCCGTGTCAAATCCCAGGGGCTCCTGTGGCTCAAGCCTGACCCTCCTGCACGTGGGGATGGTCTGGTCACCTCGTCCCCACGCTCATTGTGGGCCCCGCGGCAGCCGTCTGGGCGTTACCCTAACGCCCTACACTAACATTACAATAACTCCCTAATGCCTGGGCTCCCCCACCGCGCGGGTAGGGGCTCCTCCGGCTGAAGTCGGGCACCTGCTTTGCGAGGCTGACTCTCCCCTCCCTGGTCTCTGTGATGCTGGTGCACCCACGACTCCCACCCAAGCCCTCTTGCTAGTTTGGGGCAGGAAGTGCGCACTGATTGAACACACACGTGTGCACACGGGAGCTTGTTTGCAGCTGGCCCCACATTCTCACGTCCCGGGGACTCCGTCCAGGCCAGCATGGCCGGGCTGCCCACCCGCGTCCTGACACCCAGCCCTGGCCCTGCCTGGCTCTGGCTCCGCTCCCGGGGGGACGGTCGTCCTGCCCCGACTCCTCTGCCGGCCGGGAGCTCACCACGTGTCCCGGCTTAGGGCTCGTGGCCCCGTGGCCAGCCTCACCCAAAGGCAGCTCCTACTAAGTAAACATCGTTGTCTTTTCTGGGTGATCGAAAGCCAATTCTGTAAATCTGTTGCCTGTTTGCGATTAAAAATATATATTTATCTTTTTTTTGTTTTTTGTTTTTTGTTTCTGTTTTTTGTTAAGTTCTTTGGTTTGTTCAAAATGCTATCAGTAATAGTAAACTTTTTAGGGGAAATTCTGATTTCTTTTTTAACGTGGGGCTTGTTCACACCAAGGTGAATCTTGTGTCTCATGAGTTTGTGTCTCCTTTCTGTACCCCTCATCGGCTTCCTAGGAGAGGCAAGGCCACGTGGTGCGGTGAGAATAGAGGCTCAGATCCTGTGGGTCCCATTGCCCGTGGCCATAGTAGGGCCAGGCTGTCTCTGGTGGTTGCTAGGGACAGGACAGAATCCTACCTGGTGGCGGAGAGACATGCCAGGTGAAGTGCTGGACAGACCATGGCGGGCCTGGCAGTCAGTCCCCAGGCTTCGGGGAAGATGGTGGAGATGGTTAAGCCCGACATGGCGCCCCTCCTGAGAGAGAGGAGGGAGCAGTCCTCCCGTTCGAGCTGTCAGAGGGAACAGGTGGCTCTCCCTCCTCAAAGCCGCGTGGTCCACAGTTCGTTCTCGCCTTTGACAATGTCTCCCCTGCTACACGTTCAAAGTTCTCTCTACCATGTCCCTTCCCGTGGCACCCCGTGCTCCCTCCTGTCCCCGCACCTGTTACCATGGTCGGCTTCTACCGATTTATGAGGACACGAACTGAATCTCATTGAGGGCCTGGCACGGGCTGACACTTGATAAATGTCTGCTGAATAAATCATGTTTGGTATCGGTGTATCTTGCCCAGGGTCACATCCTGGTCTTCTAGATACACGGAGGTGCCTTCCCGCCCTCAGGGTGCAAGGCTCTACCAGCGTGTTGTTGAGGTAGCTGTGGAAGGGCCGGTGGCCGCCTCCTCTAGTTTGGGCTGGCTGGTCTCTCTGCCTCTGGAAAGGCTCTGAAGGTTCATGCGCCTTAGCTCCAGGCTCGAGTACGAGAATAGGGGAAATCAGGGCCCATTGCATTAATTCAATGACCTTAGGTCAGGACCTAAGGCATTAATTCAATAACAAATATTTCGTGAGTGCGTATTACCAAGCACTGTGCTGGATGCTGGGTGTATAAAGGTCACTACGGCACTCTTACTCCGGAGGAGGTGAAGTCTAATGGAGGTAACAGACAGGAACATAATTACAGGAGACGGAGAAGACGCCGTAGGAACACAGTGGGGACCCTCGGGGAGTTCAAGAAAGCTCCAAAGAGGAAGTGACGTTTGAGCTGCATCTTGACGGAAAATGAGTGGTTTTATCAGTGGAAGAGGGGTGGTGACCCGTCCGTACTCCAAGGTGGGGTCTTTTACTTGAATCTCAAATCACATTATCAGCCAGCAAGGCTACAGTCTCCTGAGCTCATTTCAGTCCAGAAACTCAATGGGAATTAGATGGTTGCAGGTTTTCTTCTGGTCAGAACCAGTCTCCTCAGGCAGTCAGGCATTCCCTTCCCAATTTGTGGTTTCCGCTGACAGCTCACAGACTTATGGTGCTTGAGAAGAGAGACAAAGGCCACCAATGAATGAGGGAAGATTGTGTGCTGGGCATATGAGACAGTTGTTCATACAATCCTTATTTATAGTTTCAAATACGAAGACACATGGTAAGATGAGGCATGCATATTATCACCCAAGGGAGGACTCCGGCTGCCCAGAGACGTTCCTTCAAATCAATACGAACCTTGGTAAATCAGCCACTCTTCAGGGTCTTGTTCTTAAGTTGCTTTTGTGCTTTCAAAGGCAGAGTGACATTACCCGACCTCACAGAGCTTGATGTACAATACTAATAGCAAACACTCGGGTAGCCCTGGCTCTGAGCCAGCCATGGTTCCAAACCCTTTCCACATAGCTCTCATAAGCCTCGCAGCAACTTGGAGAGTTGGTCGCTATAATTATTCCCGTGTTACAGTTGAGGAAGCTGAAGCACAGTGAGTTTTAGCAATCTGAATAAACACAGAACGCCACTTTGCCATTTTGTGGCTGTTAAGCAGACCAGGCTTTCTGTCTACCTACCCCAGGCATTCTCACCCCCTGAGTGCCATGCTCTCGGATGCTTATTGAACACGGAATTAGAACAAGGGAAGCAAGTTATGTTCAGAGAGCCTGTGTGTCACCAGGCATCATGGTATCTGGGGGGATGGTGGACGATTCGCCATCCCTGGAGGGGGCCCTGGTTCAGGACCCCGAGCATCGGCAGGGGGTGTTCCTAGTCCCTACTGGAAAGTGCTGTCCTGTGGGAAGGACCTCCTCAGGGACACTCAGCTATTGGCTCTTGAGTTTGTTCATGGAGATTGGCTCTCTTCTGGCCAATTTCCAGAAAGTCCTTTCTACCCTTTCCATCACAGATGAGGAAGCCGAGGCCCAGGGAGATAACGTCATCCGAGTTAACATAGGTAGTAGGATTAGACTCAGTTCTGTCCGATTCTACAGACCGTGTTCTTTCTACTTGACGGCATTTCCTCGTGACCCCATGCATATGTACAGTACGACGGCATGGGGGAAAGGCATGGATGAAAAAAGACTTACAGGTTTTTGTTTGTTTTAAATGTGCATGTGGGAATTGTTATCTACTATAATATAGGCATTTCAAACATAACACTATATATGTGCATTTCTGAAAACCCTTGCATTCTGCAAAATCACACACTAAAAATAATAGGGCTTACAAGAAAATTAGGGTAAGGGGCAGACCACAGAAAACCAGTGGAATTTTATAACTGAATCACTTTTAAAACAACATTTCCAGCAAAAATACAGTGGGGCTAAATCTGTGCGGTTAACGGCAAGTATCTCATCAAACTTTGACCCTCAAACACTTTTGATGTTCGTTTCTATAGCAACTGACTTATCAAAATTAAAAAAAAAAGATGAAGACAGGGCGCCTGAGTGGCTCAGTCGGTGTCCAACTTCAGCTCAGGTCATGATCTCATGGTTTGTGGGTTCGAGCCCCACGTCGGGCTCTGTGCTGACAGCTCGGAGCCTGGAGCTGCTTAGGATTCTGTGTCTTCTTCTCTCTCTGCCCTTCTCTGCTCACACTCTGTCTCTCTCTCAAAAATAAAAGAAACATTAAAAAAAATTTTAATGACCCAGGCAATTCATCTGGCTGAGGAGTTGGGGGATCTCCTTTTAAAAATGATTAGCTTTTATCCTGTGTGCTGATTTTAGCTATGTGCCTAACTTTGTACTTGATTTCTCGTGTTAGCGTATGTGTATATCCTGCCTTTGCCAGCTGTGGGAAGGGGTCAGGATATATTGCAAGGTGGTTTACCATTAGATCATCTTTTAAAAAAACAACGCTTCCTTTTTTTTTTTTTTTTTTAATAATGCAAGGTAAGTGCCTTTTGTATTAATCAGCTTAAGGCAAGTTATGCGATGGTAACACACTAAGATCTCAGTGGCTCGCAGCAACGAAGGGTTGTTTATTGCCCCATATTATGTGTGGTCCCGGCTGAGCTCAGGGTTGCTGACGTCTTCCTCATGGTGGGATGCGGGCTGAGGATCACCCCAGCTCTCGGGATGGTGCGGGTCTCATGGCAGAGGGAGAAGAGAAATGACCGACTCAGAACTCTCATATAGCTTCCGCCTGGCAGGGGCCGCCACACCCTCTGCTCCCAGTTGGTCACATGGAGCGCATCACGTGTCACCAGGACACAGGCCCGCCGTCCTTCTCAGGGAGAAGTGGTGAATATACTCAACAATCACACTATCTACTCCACCTTCACTGTCTCCTCCTTGGCACTCATGGCTTCGCCACACATTTTAACACAAAGCAAAGTGAATCGATTCTTGAAATCGCTTAACTTGAAGCCACTTCTTGAATGAAAGGAAGGCATCTGTGCAGTAGATTTAGCTTTTAGGCCACCGTGTATTGCTCAGGCTTTGTCTTTCGTTATGGTAAAGCTTGTTCCTCATGTCTGGGAATGCCATCACCCCCCTCCCCCCCACCCAAGGCCCAAAAAGACAAAGGGAGGGAAGGGAGTGAACCCTTCCACAACCCAGTGGGGGCTGGAGACATGGTGAAGGGGTTTCCGACAGGAAGTGAAGTCATGGAGAGATGCTCACGCCAGAACGGCAGCACCAATGCGGGCAGCGGGCAGGGGAGGAGACACCACTCTCCCACCCTGCCCGCCTCCCACTGGCAGAACTGAAGTGGAAGCCAGATGGCAACACATCAGGTCACCATCAGGTCACGCCAACTCTGGGGATCAGCCTCCTGGAGTAAAAATCAAGGAAGAAAAGGCAAGAGAATGAAGAGGTGGGGAAAGGTGCAAATGAAGAATAACCAACACATCTGCCTTCCCTTATAACCAATGGTACGCATTCTATTTTTACTGGGCACTAAGTCTCTTCGCCCCCACTCCTCTGCCCGCCCTGCACCTTCTTAAGGGATGAAGAGGGATTCATTCTACCTTCTATTGTTTTCTTTTTCTTTTTTTAAGTTTATTTATTTTGAGAGAGACTGAGAGAGCATGAGCAGGGGAGGGGCAGAGAGAGAGAGGGAGAGAGAGAACCCCAAGCAGGCTCTGCACTATCAGCACAGAGCCCAACACGGGGCTTGAACTCACGAACCGTGAGACCATGACCTGAGCTGAAACCAAGAGCCAGGACGCTTGACAGGCCTGAGCCACCAGGTGCCCCCATTTCTACCTTCTAAAAGAGTAAAAGCTCATTCAGAGATGACTCAGTCTAAGTTCCAAAAAAGGAATTTAGAAACACTTATGTCCTATTTTGAGGGCCTGAAGAACAAATGCCTTTCAATGTCTTCCTAGTTCCAGAAAATGGGGGATTGGTTCTTCAGATGGCTCGTCCTGCGACTGCATCACGGGTGTCTGGGAGAGGCTGCCGGAGAGGTGCATGGGGGATGCCAAACATGTGCGGAACGTGGTGCCGTTCTACACTCTCTCTCACTGGATTGTTTTTCTCCTTACCCTATTTTTCTTGAAATAACCTCAGACTTACAAAAAATGTGTAAGTATAACATGAAAAACTTTTTTTCCCGAACCGTCTGAGAATGCCAACACAGTGCTCCATCGCCCTGAAGATGTATTATACATGTGTCACATTTAATGTGCATTCTCTCCCTGTAAGGATATTCACCTGTGGAGCCACAATACAGCCATCAATGTCAGGAAACCAGGATCAGTATCCTCAGACCCCATTGTTTTCCCAATTTCCCCAGTAATTACTCCTTGCATCTAGTTGTATGTATACATCTCTATCTATCCATCTATCCATCTATCCATCCATCTATCCATCTATCTATCTATCTATCTATCTATCTATCTATCTATCTATCCATCCATCCATCCATCCATCCATCCATCCATCCATCCATCCATCCTTCCTTCCATCCATCCATCCATCCATCCATCCATCCATCCATCCATCCATCTACCTACCTACCTACCTACCTACCTACCTACTTACCTACCTATCAGCTATCTATCATCTTTCATCTAGCAATCTCATATAGATTCAGTCTGAAACAATTCCTCAGTCTTTCTCTGATTTTCATGACTCTGACACTTCTGATGAGGATAAGCTAGGTATTTTGAGGAAGTCTCTCAATTTTGGTTTGTCTTCTATTTCTTCATGACTAAACTTGTGTGTTTTTGAGAGACTATCACAGAAATGAAGCCGCATCCTCACTGCATCCTATCTGGTGGCGCAGGATTTTCATTTTCTTATTACTGATAATGTTAACTTTGATCACTGAATTAAAGCGGTGTCTGCAAGTGGTTTCCACTCCAAAGTTACTTGTTTTCCCACTGCAATAACTTTTTTTTTGAGAACTTCTTGGAGACTATGTAAACATCTCATTTCTCATCAAACTTTTAACTTACTCATCAATTTATTAAATCTCCATGAGCTTTTGTGTTTCTATTTTATCTCCTGGGTTGTAATCCGTTGCTATCATTTTTTATTTTGATGCTCAAATAGTCCCAGGTTTGGCCGTGGAAGCCCCTTTCTAGATGGCTTCTCTGACCTCTGACAATCCTTCTTAGTGCACGTCATCATTTTCTGACCCAAGGCATTTCAGGTTCATTTTGTACTTTCTCTTTTGCAGCCCTGAAATCAGTTGTTTCCCCAAAGAGCACTTGTCCATTTTAGTGAGAAATGGTGTTCTGAAATGAAGATCTGAGAGTTAGGTGTGCTCTTCTCAAGGCCCTCTCAACAATGCAAAGGTCTAGTGAATGAATTATATATCTATCATATATAAAAAGTTATATGTAATATGCATAACTATATAATTTTAATAGTATATGTAACTTTAAATAATATGCATAATTATTATATAATTTTCCTACAGACCAATTACCCTTTACCTCTATATTTATTCCTATATTAATAGTCTCTGCATATTGAAGACCATTAGTTCACACCAGCGCCTCCGATTCGAGCCCAGCACTCCAGAGAGTTTGAGTTTTCTCTGCTTCTATGTTTGCAGCTTCCTTCTCCAGCGGTGGGAACCCCTGGGTCCAGGATCTTTCTCCTTCCAGATATGAGAGAAATTTGGAGGCAACTTCCTATAGCAAATTCAAGGGAAGTAGCACGTCCCTGATCTCCTCTATCAGCAAACCTCTATTAGCCGAAAAGAAATGAAAAGAAAATTTGTGAGAAAACACTCCACCACTTGGTTTTCAGCAGTGCAAATGTCACTTGTCATTTTTATGGTACAGACGATCACCCAGAGGAGCAATAAAGTCAGTGAGAAGAAAGAGAGAAGGGGAGGAAAGCGATGTTGGTCTAGTCTAAAGAGCCGCCAAGTGAACGCTTAATTTCTCGTCGTATTTTGGTGGTTCTGACTCTGAGCAGTACGGCGTGGCCTGGATGCGCTTCTAATCCTAGACAGAAAGACTGTCCTCTGAGCTTGCTAGGGGCCACGCGGCAGGGGAAATCGCTCCACGTCTGTTCCTCTCCCCCTCATGCAGGGAGTACTCATCCGGATGGTTACCCTCATTCTCTGAAGGGCCTTCCGCACCATGACCAGAAGCTGCTGTAGAGTAAGGTACGTACAGGTCGTACACAAACGTCTTGGCAAAGAGGCTGATGGTCTGAGGTAACTGAAAGCCAGCAGCGATGGCATCTCAGCTGCAGAACAGAGACCTGAGCAACTGGCATTGACGTCTGAGCGCTTTGGCCCCCAGATGCTGAGGGAAATGAGCCAAGAGCAAGGTGCCTGACCTGCCGCTTGTTTCCTCTTCACCTCCTTCGTTGGAAGGCAGAGAACTTGAGGATGAGGGTTTGTGGAAGGTGATCGATGCATTCGATGCAGTTACACAGAGACCATCTAACTTGAGCTACTTCCATAACCTGCTTGTCTGCCACCTGGAACGTCTATGATTTGAGTAACTCCACCCCCACTTAGAGCATCCAGAGCTTATGGTTTTCCATCACCGATTTCTTCCCAATGCCTTCTGGGGCATGTTCCTTAATCTCGTCTTCTGGCTCTAATTCTGGGGCTGGGGCTGGCTTCCTACAGCTTCGACTGACAGCAGGGCCTGGGAACAAGGCGCTTGCCTTCCGAGCCGATGTCAGGGAGCAGCCGTGATGCAGCGAGGAGAGCGGCCTGGGGCAGGTCGGCGACGCTGTGTGCGGAGCTGCCTCCTGCTGGGGGCAGCTGGGCCCAAGCACACTGTGGACCTTACAACGCGCCTCCGAATTGTCCCACTGATGGGATGGCCAGCAGGGCCACTTATCTACTAACGCCACCCCCACAGACCCTGCTGGCTCAGAGTGGCCTCTGCGGGGCCCGCTTCCCGCCCCTCCTGGCTCACCTGCATCGGCCATGTGATGTCCTCCGGAGGCAAGAAGGGAAAGAGACTGCAGCATGCATCCCAGCGGGGGCAGGAGCGTCGTGCACGGCCTGTCCCTTCCAGCTGCACTGGACTCAGGGGACCAGGAGGCTGACGTGAGGGGCCGCAGTGTCTGCCCAGCCCGAGTCGCCAGGGGGAGAGTCCACAAGGTTGCTCCACTTCAAGGACACTCTGACCACACGAAACTTTTTTTTTTTTTTTTATTCCAAGGGTCACCTGGGTGTCGCAGTCAGTTAAGCATCCGAACTCGGCTCAGGTCACGATCTCGTGGTCCACGAGTTCAAGCCCCACGTCGGGCTCTGTGCTGACAGCTCGGAGCCTGGAGCTGCTTCAGATTCTGTGTCTTGCCCTTCCCCCGCTCATGCTCTGTCTCTCTCAAAAATAAATGAAACATTTAAAAAATTTTTAAATTTAATTCCAGTGTAGTTAGCATCCACATATTACATATATATATAACATCCGTTATATTAGTGTTAGGTGTACAATGTAGTGACTGAGCAATTCCGTAAACTACTCAGGGTTCATCATGATAAGGGCACCCTTCTCCCCTTCACCTGTTTCACCCGCCTCCCACCTATCTCCCCTCCGGCGACCATATCGTTTGTTTTCTACAGTTAAGAGTCTGGGTTTTGTTTTTGTTGTTTTAGTTTGTCTCCCCCCGCCCCTTGTTTGTTTATTTTGTTTCTTAAACCACATATAAGTGACATCGTATGGTATTTGTCTCTGGCTTATCTCACTTAGCATAATCCCCTCTAGGTCCATCCATGTTGTTGTAAATGGCAAGATTTCATTCTTTTTCATGGTTGGATAATATTCCATTATTCATTATCCTTTCATCTGTCCTTGGAGACTTGGGCTGCTTCCTGGTCTGGCTATTATAAACAACGCTACCATAACCGTAGGGGTGCATGTAGCCCTTTGAATTCGTGTTTTCGTATGTTTTGGGTAAACACCCTGTAGTGCAGTTACTGAATCGTAGGGTAGCCCTAGTTTTCATGTATCGAGGAGCCTCCATTCTGTTTTCCACAGTGGCTGCACCAGTTTGCATTCCCACCAACGGTGCACAGGGTTCTTTTCCTCCGCATCCTCACCAACACTTGTTGTCTCTTGAGCTTTTTATTTTAGCCACTCTGACAGGTGTGAGGTGGTATCTCATTGTGGTTTTGATTTGCATGTCCCTGATGATGAGTGACGTTGAGCATCTTTTCACGTGTCTATTGTCCATCTGTGTCTTCTTTGGAGAAATGTCTGTTCATGTCTTCTCCCCATATACATTTTTTAAGTTTTTATTTATTTATTTTTTGAAAGAGTGAGAGAGAGAGTGAGAGAGAGAGAGAATCCCAAGCAGTCTCTGTGTCATCAGTGTGGAGGCCGGCTCAGGGCTCGAACTCATGAATTGTGAGATCATGGCCTGAGCTGAAACCAAGAGTCAGAGGCTTAACTGACTGAGCCCCCCGGGTGCCCCTCTTCTGCCCTATTTTAATTGGATTATTTGGTTTTTTGGATGTTGAATTGTATACGTTCTTTATATATTTTGGACACTAACACTTTATCACATATGTCATTTGCAAATATCTTCTCCCATTCCGTAGGTTGTTTTTAGTTTTGTTGGTTGTTTCCTTTGCTGTGCAGAAGCTCTTTATTTTGACATAGTCCCAATAGTTTATTTTTGCTTTTGTTTCCCTTGCCTAGAATACATCTAGAGATGTAACTAGAAAAAAGTTGCTAAGGCTGATGTCAAAGAGGTTTCTGCCTGTGCTCTCTTCCTAAGATGTCTATGGTTTCAGGTCTCACATTTAGGTAGTTAATCCATTTCAAGTGTATTGTTGTGGATGGTGTAAGAAAGTGGTCCAGTTTCATTCCTTTGCATGTTGCTGCCCAGTTTCCCCAACACTATTTGTTGAAGGGACCGTGTTTTCCCCAAGGAGCCTCTTTGTACATTAGCCTCAGGCATCACCCCTCTTCAACCTCAAAAGTGTAGAGAGAAGGAGGGTCCAGCCAGGATCCCTCTCTTGTTACGTGCTCTGGCCATGTGCCTTGATGCTTGCAGCTGGATCCTGTAGCGTTGCATCGCAGCCACCTCTTTTCTGTGTATCAGTAGTGATTTGCTCGGGGCAACATAGTGGAGGGAAAAGAGCATGAGCGCAAGTCTTTCCCCAACATGAAGGTCCTGCTAGGCCACTCTTTCTCTTCAAATCAACCTGTGGTCAGTTCTGAAGACTCCACCCCTTTTGCTTTTCTCCCTGTGTCTCCTCTCCATTCTCCTTGCTATTTTGGCATTTTTCCATGGTGTAGACATCTGGGCCTCATTCATGGACACATCCCTGGTGTGGAGTGAGCCCAGGGTTGTCTTCTGCCCTTTGGTAGCCCCTCAGTCCATCTCCATGAAGAAACATGTGGAGTGGCCTCTGCTAGGTAAGTGTTCAGATTATGCATTTCAACATTCATAAAAGGATGGCACTTTTACCCCCACCCCCAATGGCCGGCTTTTAAAGCAAGTGTGTCCTCACTTAACTGCCAAGAAAGACTATTTGCACACCTGAAGCATCAAGCAATTGTAACTTAAGGCTCCCTGTCAGTCAATGAATTTCAAAATGTCTTCTGAAAAAGAATAAAACTCACAGAAAATTCTACAGAGTTTATAATATTCTTTACCCTTGACTGAAACCAAACCATCAGTTCTGAATGCTTGCTTTGCACCATCTTAATTTCTTCTGGAATTCTTTTACAGTAACTGTGTTAAACATAGTCTTTTATGCAACTATGTTATTCCGTCGGACTCTATTGTAGAAGAGTTTTAGAAACAGTGTTAGGTCTTTCATTTTTGTATTTAGGTTGTTATTGAGGACGCTGGTCATTACACTGCAAACTTCTTATGGATGAAAATCCACCCAAGACTTTTTTCTCAGTTCTGCTTACTAGAAAGGTTTTCACTACTTGTGAACAACGAATTTGCTACAGCCATACTGTTTCAATTTAACATATGAATTGTGAACTTGTGTTTCCCTCTTTGCAAAGGTTACTAGCAAGCTCAAAGTCAGACCTATGATGCAGGTCAAGCAACTGTATAGAACTTTTCTTTTTAAAAATTTTAAAAAATGTTTTTATTTATTTCTGAGAGAGAGAGAGAGGCAGCATGAGCATGGGAGGGGCAGAGAGAGAGGGAGACACAGAATCTGAAACACGCTCCAGGCTCTGAGCTGACAGTACAGAGCCCGACGCAGGGCTCGAACACACGAACCGTGAGATCATGACCTGAGCCAAAGTTGGACGCTTAACTACCTGAGCCACCCAGGTGCCCCTGTATAGCACTTTTCTAAATAGATTTGCAAACTAGCTTTTTCCATTACCTTACACTTTTTTGCCCTCATTTTTTATCTTCACATTGATTTTGATTTTATTTATTGTCTTTAGTTTTCATCTTTTATGTATTTTTGGAATCCACTTTAAGTTTTTCTGAAAATAAGATGGGCTTGGTTTTGATTCGCAGTAAGAATAATAGAAACAGTTATGGGGTGTGAGGTCTAAGTGCCTGGAGCTCTGGAGAGAGTTTTAGCTGGTTCAGCACTTCAAGGGTGATGAGAATCCAGGAGGTGGTGAAGTCATGGACATGGAGGAGATGCCCTGGGTGAGGGATGGTGAAAGCGCAGCCAGGAAGGAGTCCTGAGGACATCTCTAATGGCACATGGAGGAAGAGAACTCAGCAAAGGAGACGAAAGGGAAGCCTGCAGCAAGGTTGGAGGAAAGCCCAGAGAGGTTGGTCCACACAGCAGTAGGATAGAGATCCTTCTCTTTTAAAATATCTTAAACTGAGGTGCCTGGGTGGCTGAGTCCTTGAGCAACCCACTCTTGACTTCAGCTCAGGTCATGATCCCAGGGACATGAGATCGAGCCTCGTGTTGAGCTCCGCGCTGAGCATGGAGCCTGCTTGAGATTCTCTCTCTCTCTTTCTCTGCCCCTCTTCCCTCAGCGTGCATGTTCTCGCTCTTAAAAAAACTTAAACAAACCCATCGTGTTTCTATTTCACCTTTTCCTCATACAATCAACACAAAGTATTTCACTGTTTAAAAGTGTTGACTGAGCGTAGCTTATTCAGCATTACAATCTTCTATGATTTTTTTTTTTTACCCATGGGAGAGACAAGTTTTTCTGTTTCCATCCAACATTCGCGGCGGCCTTGATGGACACCTGTCAGCCTGATCTACCTCCAGGTTAAGAGGCTTCCCAATACTTTCAGGCTGACCTCCTGGGGCTCAGGAAGCCTCGGTGGCGGAAAGTGACGTCAGCATCGCAGAGAGGCGGAAGTGGATTTCTGCAGAGACACCTGGCCTCGTAATTTAGGCAACTGTCACTTCCTCCCCCACTTGGCAATCAAAGCCGGAGACGCTTTTGAGCTTTTTTTTCTGCTGCCAGGAGAGAAGATGGGCTCGCTGCGCCAGGGGGTAATTATTTCATGTCGCTCCAGAAAGAGTACAGGCCGCAGCTGCCCTGGAGCAGGGTTCTGAGAGGTGGATTTAAAGAGTCTCTTCTCACCCGCATCCAGGAGGAGGCTTCAAAGAACCTGCTGAAACACTAACTGAGCAACTTTCTAGAAAAGTCGGCCTCAGTGAATGGCAACTAGTCTATCTAAATATTGTGTGGTATGTGTACACAGGCTTGAGGTTGTTGGGGTGGGAAGCATGTATCAGAAGTTCATGAATGGCGAGTTCAGGAACGGGAGAAGAATTGAACTTTATAAAGTTCAAAGTATTCAAAGACATGACCTAGTTGGATCTTCCCAGTCACGCTATCAGCCCGATGGCCACACTGTCTCAGAAGAAACCGAGGTTCAGAAGAATTGAAGTGACTTGTCAAGGATTCAAGCAGCTGGTTAGTGACAGAGCAGGGACCCAAAGTCAGGTCCAACTACGTAAGTCCTGGGCTTCGTTACTGAACTTTTACTCTCGGAGAGAGAGCCAGAACCCTCGAACAAATATGTTAGTTGCTTACGGACAGTTCTACACGCCATGGGCCTTCGTCCTTCCCTTCAGGAATAACGTGTGTGGCTATCAGCTGGGGGCAGCCTTCCTCCTTTCCCGGCACGTTGGTTTTATCTTCCTGCTCCCACTTTTCGCTAACTGGTCTTTTTTTTTTTTTTTAATATTTTTTTATTTATTTCTAGGAGAGAGAGAGAGAGAGAGACAGCGTGAGCAGGGGAGGGTCAGAGAGAGAGGGAGACGCAGACTCTGAAACAGGCTCCAGGCTCTGAGCTGTCAACACAGAGCCCGACGCGGGGCTCGAACCCACGAACCGTGAGGCCATGACCTAAGCAAAAGTCGGACGCTTAACCGACTAAGCCACCCAGGCTCCCCTCTAACTGGTCTTTATTGTCTCCCTTGTGAAATTGAAAACAGCTTGCAGTCCTTCTGAACGCACTCCACGACTCCGGAGAGCTCTGTGGCTTGGCATAGAGGGTAGAGTCAGGGAACAGGCAGGCAGAAATACCACCACCACCCAAAACTGCCCAGGGCCCCATTAATTGGACCAGACAGGGACCAACAGATGGGGCTCCATTTGGGTCATTTTTGCTCCCTTAACTACAATGTTGGTGCTGTGGAAATAACCCAGGAAGACCTGAAAACCAGGGCCCCAGGCTGTGTGACTTAGCAATAAGATCTCTGAATTTTTCTCCTTCGTTGATAAAAGAAGCCAATGAGACAAAATGAGGTCCAAGGGTCCTATTCCAGCACCAATAGCCATTTCTATGGCAAAAACTTTACTACTGCTTTTGACCCACTAGTAGGACCCCAAATTTCTGGATTTCATGGGTGGAACCATGGGGAAAGGCTTATGAACCAAGAGTATATGCCTTCTTAATGTTTATTTTTGAGAGAGACAGAGCATGAGCGGGGGAGGGGCAGAAAGAGAGGGAAACACAGAATCTGAAGCAGCTCCAGGCTCTGAGCTGTGAGCACAGAGCCTGATGCGGGGCTCGAACCCACAAACTGTGAGATATGACCTGAGCCAAAGTTGGACACTCAATGGACTGAGCTACCCAGGCATCCCAAGAGCATATTCTTTTAGGGAAAATCTTTCAGCCCAAATCAGAAGAATAATGTCATTTCCTTCTCCATCAGCTTCCTGAGGTCAGAGAACAAGCTCGTTGTTGGATGCCCAGTACCTAAAACAGTGTTTGGATATAACATGTGCTCAGTAAATGTCAGTTAAATTAACGAGTAAATGAAATTAACTTAAACACCCAAGAAATCTAAGATTTTTAATCTCGTAATTCAAAACCCTGATCAATATTTGAAAATATGTGTACATTTCACCTTTCAACTTCAAACTGTAAGTCTTCTTGGATGTATGCCATTCTTGCTAAAATTTGAGGCTGTGTTAGCAGAAAGATAATAACTTGAAACATAAGGAGAAGCCTGAAGAATTCATTATCAGAGAGATGAATAGACAGTGCACAGAAAAAGAGTGAAAATTACCCTTAACCATGCGAAAAGGTGTTCAACATCACTCACTGTAAGATAAATGTAAATTAGAGATGCTTAGGTGGCTCAGTCAGTTAAGGGACCAACTTTGGTTCAGGTCATGATCTCACGGCTCATGGGTTCGAGCCCTGCGTCGGGCTCCGTGCTGACAGCTCGGAGCCTGGAGCCTGCTTTGGATTCTGTGTCCCTATCTTTCTCTGCTCCCGCCCCTGCTCATGAGCTCTCTCTCTCTCCCTTAAAAATAATTTTTTTTAATGTTTAAGAAAGAAAAGGAAAGGTAAATGTAAATTAAAACTACACTGAGCTCTATTTCCCGCCCATAAGATCTGCAAGAATCCAAAGTTTGGACCCTACACTCTGGGTGAGGCCGCGGTGAATCAGGCATCTGTCTGCATTTCTGGGAGGCATACAACTGCCCCAGCCGTCCTGGGGGAGGGGAAACTGGCAATGTTGGGTGACATCATACCTACAGGTATCACGTGGTCCAGTAATCACACTAGAGATTGATATTTTAGGAATCTAGATTTCACTATCCTGAAAACATGCTAACAAAAATATGAGCTGATGTATGCCCAAGGTACTGTTACTACACCATCTGTAACAGTAATAAGACTGGCAATAACCTGAGTCCTTAGGAAAACAGTTAAATGAAAAGTGCTTTGGCTGCACAGTGCAAAAAGGAATGAGGAGCATCTCTACAGCCTACAATGCAGTGATCCCCAGGGATATTGTTAAGTAGAAAAGGCATAGCAGAGAAGAACGTGGATAGTAGGCTACCATTTATATTAGAAAGGGAAGATTTGCATTCATCTGTACGTTGATATAGATACTAGATAGGCATACAGATATACATTTATGTCTTTTCTCATGTCATAAAAACCACTAAAAGAGTAGTACAAAATTTAAAAATGGTTATAAAGAGGGGAAGATGGAGAAACTTCTTTGAATAGTATGAAGATTTGTCTTTAGAAACATAGTATTTCACAAAATTATAAAACAGAATTAAATAAAACCCCCTAAAACACAAAAATCAAATACAAGTGATTCTATCTGCATATCCAGTTAATAGCATAATTACACAGAGATGAGCTTTTTCAAGTGACTTTCAAATAGGAATTTGAAGGGCGCCTGGGTGGCTCAGTCAGTTAAGCGTCCGACTTCAGCTCAGGTCAGAACCTCACGGTTCGTGAGTTCGAGCCCCCCGTCGGGCTCTGTGCTGACAGCTCGGAGCCTGGAGCTGCTTCAGATTCTGTGTCTCCCTCTCTCTGTCCCTCCCCACTCATGCTCTGTCTCCCTCTCTCAAAAATAAATAAACATTAAAAAATTTTTTTCAAAATTAAATAAAATGGTAATTTGACCATATATTCCCACTGAGATCAGCCCTAAGCACAAAAATAACAGCAAAAACCAAAACAAAACCTTAAACTGTTCTCAGTAATCATAGTGCTGCTGGTAGATTTGGTGCTGCTATTCTGAGATTGTTGTTCTGCAAGAGTGAAGAAAAGTGATTATTTGTTATCGTTAAGAAGCAGATATTTCTGGGATGGTTGGAAGAAGATACAGATGCAGGATTAGTGAGTTAAGCAAAAGCCTGCGGCCCTGTACTGTGTTTGCAATACGGTGTGAAATCATGATGTATTCAATCTTAAAAATGCATATTCTCTACTTGTATCTACTGAAGATCCAGACACGGTTTCTGGCTATGTTCAGGGGTCCCCAACACCACCCTCACTGATTCTCTAAAAATACTTGCAGAACTCGGCCAAGTGGTTATGCTCACAGTTACAGCTCACTCAATGATAGGGTACAGACTGAACTCAGCAATGGAAACAGGCACACAGGACACAGGCCAGGAGAGGCCGGGGTAAGCTGCCCGCTGTCCCTTCTCGGTGGGGTCAGGCGGACAGTACTTAATTTCCCAGCAGTGACGTGTGGTAACACGCACAACGTGTTGCCAACCACAGAATCTTACCGAGTCTTGATGTCAGGATTTCTATTGGGGGTCAGTCACGTAGGCATGACCCGTCTGAAGTCATCTAACGCTGCGTGGCCCAAGGACCCCCTCCCTCATAAATCACATTGTTAGCACAGACTATCTGTTGTGGCCCAAGGTCCTAGATAAACACTCCTATCAGGTGGGATAGTCCAAGGACTTAGAGGTTATCTTCCAGGAGTCAGTCAAGGGCCAGATTTTTCTCTGAAATGTGCAGGCTTTGGATGACCCAGGCCAGCTGAATTCATTCTTTCCTCCACAATGACCTAGTACCAGTGAGGCCCCACTAGTATTCCGAGAGACAGCGTGAGCAGGGGAGGGTCAGAGCGAGAGGGAGATACAGACTCCGAAACAGGTTCCAGGCTCTGAGCTGGAAGTCAGCACAGAGCCCGACGCGGGGCTCGAACCCACGAACCGTGAGATCATGACCTAAGCGAAAGTTGGATGCTTAACCGACTAAGCCACTCAGGCGCCCCCCGATTGTGGTTTTTAAATACTACTGCTCACAAAAGAAAATAGGGCCCTTTGGATAAACGGCTTAATTCGGGCCTAGGGAAATAACATACGAGGCAAGCCTGGAACCCATTGTCATATCAGAGTAAGTTATCAAAGACCACTGGGATTGTGTCAGTAGGGTTCAGGAATCGATCTTTCATTGGCCAAAAAGAACAATTTGAGCATCAACAGAGATAATTACTACTGTAGATTAAAACTTATATAAAAAATACTTATATCTAGGGCCTCTGGGTGGCCCAGTCAGTTAAGCCTCCAACTTCAGTTCAGGTCATGAGCTTGTGGTTCATGAGTTCGAGCCCCGCGTCGTGCTCTGTACTGACAGCTCAGAGCCTGGAGCCTGCTTGGGATTCTGTGTCTCCCTCTCTCTCTGCCTGTCCCTTGCTCACACTTTGTCTCTCTCTCTCTCAAAAATAAACACTAAAAGGGGCGCCTGGGTGGCTTAGTCAGTTGGGCATCCGACTTTCGCTTAGGTCACGATCTCGCGGTTCGTGGGTTCGAGCCCCTCATCGGGCTCTGTGCTGACTGCCAGCTCAGAGCCTGGAGCCTGTTTCAGAGTCTGTATCTCCTTCTCTCTCTGACCCTCCCCCGCTCACGCTGTCTCTCTCTCTCTCTCTCCTAGAAATAAATTTAAAAAAATTAAAAAAAAAAACACTAAAATTTTTTTTTTAAAAAAACTTATATCTATTATTCATTGTTGACCTTTGGAAGATGCCAGGAGTAACACAAATCATTAATTTGAAAAGAGGTCAATGAAGCATTTGCCCTGCTTTTCTGATGATCAGGGAAGGACCGTTGGTGTGGGGCAAATGTGCAAGGGCTTCTTTTTGTGGAAATATTTCAACTAAAAAGACGGGAAGGAATGATGGGATGCCACTGTTTGTCAAACACTAATAAACTATTGGATTTGGGCAAAGATCATCACCCCTTAAAAAGAAAACAAGAGACTGTTCCTCCTCTTAGAAGTACAAATGCCACCAGTAAAGCAGGTTTGAGAAAAACAGAGGAACCAAAATGGGATCAAGCACCTAAATCTACTGACCAGTTTATAGGCAACACAGGAGGCAAGGGAACATGTTAAAGGACCCTTGGGAAGGCATTTGTACAAGCAGCAGAGTCCAGACTATGGGGGATACAGTACACTTCTGCGGACCGAGTGCAATGGAGCTCGTTTTCTCTCCCAAAAATTTGCAGAAAATAAAGGAAGACTCTATAGAATAAAAGAGGCATAACATGAAATTGGAATATATATATATATATATATAGTTTGTGTCCTCATTCAAACTATCACAGTGAAAAACAAGGCAAATATAAAAACACAGCTGGAAAAATGTGAACACAGATTATATGATGATATTAAGAAATTAACTGATTTTAAGTGTGATGACATTGTGCCTTTTTATTTTTTTATTTTTATTTTTTTTTAAGTTTTTTTTTTTAATTTCTAGGAGAGAGAGAGAGATAGCATGAGCAGGGGAGGGTCAGAGAGAGAGGGAGTCACAGACTGAAACAGGTTCCAGGCTCTGAGCTGGCAGTCAGCACAGAGCCCGATGAGGGGCTCGAACCCACGAACTGCGAGATCATGACCTAAGCGAAAGTTGGACGCTTAACCAACTAAGCCACCCAGGCGCCCCAGACATTGTGCCTTTTTAAAGGGTTCCTTATCTTTCAGAGACACACAGTGCAATTCTTACGAGTTAAAATAATATGATGTATGGGATTTGCTTCAAAGTAATCTCTTGGAAGGTACAGGGAATGGGTGGGAACATAGGTGAAACAAACTCGGTCATACTTGTATTGATAATTGCTCATTTGGGGTGAGAGCTATATTAAATATGCCACTTTTACATGTTTGAAAATTTCTACAATAAAAAATAAAAATAACAAAAGACAACAAAAGCCAAAGTCCTGTATCAAATAATAAGATGACCTCATTATTTTGACTGAAAAAGGGAATAATAGGCAATTCATTCATTCATTCAACAAATTATTGATCACCACTCTAGGCCAGACAACATAAAAACAGCAGTGAACAGAAGAGAAAGAAAAATTCCTTGTCACGTGGAGCTTCCATTCTAGTGATGGGAAAAGGCCACTGTAAATAAAATGAGTGAGTGAAACAAAGTATGCCAGATGATTCTAACTGTGACGGTGGATTGTCAGTCAGGCTAGGGGGCAGGAGAATGTGGGGGGACAGTTATTTTGAAGAAGTTCTCCATAAGACGATGCCATTTCTTTTTCTTTCTTTTTTTTTAAGTTCTTATTTTAATTCCAGTTAACAGTGTTATGTAGATTCAGGTGTACAATATAGTGATTCAACAATTCTATACATCACCCGGTGCTCATCGTGACAACTGCCCTCCTAAATCCCCATCGCCGACTTAACCCCTCCCCCCACTTCCCCACTGGTAGCCATCTGTTCTCTATAATTAAGAGTCTGTTTCTTGATTTGTCCCTCTCTCTTTTTCCCCTTTGCTCACTTATTTTGTTTCTTAAATTTCACATGAGTGAAATCGTATGGTATTTGTCTTCCTCTGTCTGACTTATTTCGCTTCACATTATACTCTCTAGCTCCATCCATGTCATTGCAAAAGGCAAAATTTCATTCTTTTTTATGGCTTAATAACATTCCATTATATATATATGTATATATATATATATATACATACACACCACAAGAAGAAACATCTTTTTTATCCATTCATCAATCAATGGACACTTGGGCTGCTTCCATATCTTGGCTATTGTAAGTCATGCTGCTATAAACCTGAGGGTGCACCTATCTCTCTCAATCAGTGCTTTTGTATTCTTTGGGTAAATACCCAGTACAAGTAGTGCAGTTATTTGGATCACAGGTAGTTCTATTTTTAACTTCCTGAGGAACCTCCATACTGTCTACCATAGTCCCTGTACCAGCTTGTATTTCCACCAACACTGCATGAATGTTCCTTTTTTCCCCCATCCTTGCCAACACCTCTTGTTTCTTGCTGATTTTTAGCCATTCAGACAGGTATGAGGTGTTATGTCACTGTGGTTGTGATTTGCATTTCCCTGATGATGAGTGATGTTGATTATCTTTTCATGTGTCTGCTGGCCATCTGGGTGTCTTCTCTGGAGGAATATCTGTTCATGTCTTCTGTCCGTTTTTAATTGGATTATTTAGTTTTGGGATGTTGAGTTGTGTCAATTCTTTATATATTTTGGGTGCTAATCCTCTATCAGAAATGTCTTTTGCAAATGTCTTCTCCCATTCAGTCAGTTGCCTTTTAGTTTTGTCGATTGTTTTCCTTTGCTGTTTATTTTAATGTAGAAGCTCTTTGTTTGGATGTAGTCCCAATAATTTATTTTTGCTTTTGTTTCCCTCGCTTCAGGAGACATATCTAGAAAAAAGTTGCCAAGGCTGATGACAAAGAGGTTGCTGCCTGTGCTCTTCTCTAGGATTTTTATGATTTCAGGTCTCACATTTATATCTCTAATCCATTCTGAGTGTATTTTTGTGTATGGTGTAAGAAAGTGGTCCAATTTCTTTCTTTTGCGTGTTGCTGTCCAACTTCCCCAACACCATCTGGTGAAGAGACTGTCCTTTTCCCATTGGATGTTCTTTCCTGCTTGGTTGAAAGTTAACTGACTATATAGTTGTGGATTCATTTCTGGGTTTCCTATTCTGTTCCATTGATCTGGATGTCTATTTTTGTGTCAGGACCATACTGTCTTGATCACGACAGCTTTGTAATAAAACTTGAAGTTTGGACTTGTGGTGTCTCCAGCTTTGCCTTCCTTTCTCAAGATTGTTTCGACTATTTTGGGTGTTTTGTGGTTCCATACAAATTTTAGGATTGTTAATTCTAGTTCTGTGAAAAATGCTGTTGGTATTTTGATAGGGATGCATTAAATGTGTAGGTGGCTTTGGGTAGTATAGACAGTTTAAAATATTTGTTCTTCCAGTCCACGAACCTGGAATGTCTTTCTATTTCTATGTGTCGTCTTCAATTTCTTTCATCAGTGCTTTATAGTTTTCAGGGTGCAGGTCTTTCACTTCTTTGGTCAGTTTTTTCCCTAGGTTTCTTTTTATTTTTGGTGCAATTGTAAATGGGATTATTTTATTAATTTATCTTTCTGCTGCTTCATTATTGTTGTATAGAAATGCAATGGATTCCTGTACCTTGTATCTTGTGACTTTACTTCATTCATTTACCAGTTCTAGCGGTTTTTTGGTGGAGTCTTTAGGTTTTCTACATAGAGTATCATGTCATCTGCAAATAGTGAAAGTTTTACTTTTTCCTTACTGATTTGATGCCTTTTATTTGTTTTTGTTGTCTGATTGCTGTGGCTAAGACTTCCAATACTATGTTAAATCAAACTGGTGAAAGTGGACATCTTCATCTTGTTCCTGACCTTAGGGGAAAAGCTCTCAGTTTTTCCCATTAAAGATAATGTTAGCTGTAGGTTTTTTCATCCATGGCCTTTATTTTGTTGAGCTATGTTCCCTCTAAACCTACTTTGTTGAGGGGTTTTATTGTGAATAGATGTTGTGCTTTTTCAAATGCTTTTCCTATGTCTATTGAAATGATCATATGGTTCTTAACCTTTCTCTTATTTTTTAAAAATATAATTTATTGTCAAATGGGCTTACATACAACACCCAGTGCTCATCCCAACAAGTGCCCTCCTGAATGCCCATCACCCATTTCCCCCCTCCCCCGCCCCCTGTTTGTTCTCTGTATTTAAGAGTCTCTTGTGCTTTGCCTCCCTCCCTCTCTGTTGGTAACTCTTTTCCCCCTTCCCCTTCCCCATGGTCTTTTGTTAAGTTAACCTTTCTTTTATTGATGTGATGTATCACGTTGATTGAGTTGTGAATATTGAACCACCCTTGTAACATGGGAATAAATCTCACTTGATTGTGGGAAATGATTTTTTAAATGTATTGTTGGATTTGGTTTGCTAGTATTTTATTGAGGATTTTTTCCTCAATCTTTGAACATCTATGTTCATCAGGGATATTGGCCTGCAGTGGTGTCTTCATCTGGTTTTAGTATCAGGATAATGCTGGCCTCATAGAATGAATTTGGAAGTTTTCTTTCCTTTTCTATTTTTTGGAATAGTTTGAGAAGAATAGGTGTTACCTTTTCCTTAAATGTTTGGTAGTATTAGCCTGTGAAGCCATCTGGTCCTGGACTTTTGTTTATGGGGAGGCTTTTACTTGTTTGTTTGTTTACTGATATAATTTCTTTGCTGGTTATTGGTCTGTTCAAATTTCCTATTTCTTCCTGTTTCAGCTTTGGTAGTTTACATGTGTCTAGGAACTTATCCATTTGAGAAGATGACATTTTGAGAAAACATGTAACGAAGGGAAGGAGAGAGCTGCATAGGTACCTATGGGAAGAGCATCCCAGGCAGGTGGACCTAGCACACAGCACTAAGGCAGGAGGGGACCGAGAGTGCTAATAGAACAGCAAGGGGAATAGTGTAGGGTAGCTACACACAGGACTCTGACATGAATTGAAGTGGAAAGCCATTCACTTGTTGGGATGAGCACTGGGTGTTATATAGAAACCAACTTGACAATAAACTATAATAAAAAAATAAAATAAAATAATATGCTTGGCTTTTTAAGAAAAAAAGAAATGGAAAGCCGCTAAAGGTTGATTGGTCTGCTTTTATTACTTTATTTATTTATTTACTTACTTACTTACTTACTTGAAAGTAGGCTCTATGCATGCCCAACGTGGGGCTTGAACTCACTACCCTGAGATTAAGAGTTGCGTGCTCTACTGACTGAGTCAGCCATGTGCCTCTGATTGGTGTGTTTTTTAGTTTATTGAAATATGTATTAATTTCTTAGGACTGTCATACAAATTACTACAAACTGGATAGTCTAAGCCAATAGAAATGTATTATCTCAACATTCTGGAGTCTACAAGCCAGCAAAGGAGGTGAGAATGTATGCAAAGAAGTGATTATGACACTTGATGTGGACTTTCAACATGGGGGAAAAAGCAAAGTGAAGACTGTGGTAAAAGACAGGGGGAAATGGTGATTGAATCAACAGGCTGTAGGTCCCTGTGCAACACAAGAATTATTGAACTTGGGGTGTCAGAAGATAGGAGCTAAAACCCTGAGATGGTGAGTCGCGTACAGAATTTGAAATGAACGCACCCTGGGGCTGCGCTGCTGGTAATCATAAGGGCCAGGGTACGAGTAGGGAGTGGGCAGCTGAAGTGGGATGCAGGACAAGTGTGCCGAGGAGAGGCTGTCGAGGAACTGAGACATGAAGACTCGGAAAGATCATCTCCATGGAGACGGGTATCACCAAGAACCATGGCCGAAGCAGCGGTGGAGAGTGTGACAGTGAGCCCAGAGCTGAAATCGTCAAAGAGCCAGGGTGAGTTTCCTGGCAGAGTAGACGACAACAGCGAGGAGGCGCAGGTGACAATCTATCCAGGCCACACTCCAACCTGGAAGTTCTTAGGGAGAAGTGAGGGAAAATGAGGAGCGGGGGGTGGGGATCCGTCTCACCCCTGGGCCCAGGGGAATGAGGAAGGCCAGAGAGAACCAGCCAGAAGTGGAGAGGACTGAGGAGAAAGAAGGGAAGGGAATGTTCCGACAAGAGGTGGAGTGTGCTGGAAGACATGCCCACAACTCTCTTGAGCTCCAGAGGGCCCAGTAGAAGCTTTTTATGAGATGGGGAGGGCTGGGAGATCGGGCCAGGAAAGAAACGTGCGGAACTGTAGAGGGATTCCCATGCGGGGAGAGAGGATGACCTGAGTCTGATGACCTGAGTCTGGCGAGCATGGGGTGGGATGGGTGATAGAGACAGAAAAAATGGCCCAATGAGATTGGTCTCAATAGTCTCAAGATAGAAGGTGGTGAAGCCACGGCAGGTTGGATATGAGGGAGCCGTAGGGTGTTGGGCTATGGTAACGTTCCTGTCAACCAGAGATGAGGAGGCGGGGAGAGGGCCTTGAGAGATCCCTGGACACCTGTGGAGGTAGGCGTCAGGGCAAGGTTGTCTTACTTGCTTGGTGCCAGGAGTATTCTAAGTGCTTTAAGCCTCTTAATCCTTCGTAACGACCCGACAGGGCAGATGTTATTATCTCCACTGTTAGATGAGAAGCACAGAGAGGTTAAATAATTTCTCCGAGGCCATACGGCCAGTAAGAGGTGAAGCCCAGATGTAAATGGGCACTGTCTGCCTCAGGGGCCATGTTTTGATCACTGACTCTACCAATATTTGACATGCGTTGAACATTGGCGGGGTAGCATCTGTGTGCCCACATCTCCGTGAACTCTCTAAGAGTATGGATATGCTAGTCATCTTTTTCTCCTGCACTGGCATAAGGCCAGGTATTTAGAAGGTATTTAACAAATGTTTGAATAGTAAATAAATGGATATATGAATTGAATGAACACATGAATGAAATAACCAAAAACTTTGACCTTACAGGAGGGTAGAGGTTGGGTTTTAAATGAATGAAACTGTTCCTTGGCCATAACAGATATTACAAATAAACAACCAGATACTCATTGTAAAGCTATACATAAAACAGGGCAATGAACACTTGAATAGGACAGAAGTCAGGACTTAGACCTAAATATACAATATATATATAAATATACAGGGGAATTTATTAAATGAGAAACCAGCATTTTGAAATTATTGTGGAAACATGGATTTAATAAGTGATCCAGGGAAACTCTTTATCCGTCTAGAAAAAATGCAATCTAAATCCATGTCACATTGTCACCAGGATACAATTTAGATGGATGAAAATTTACAATATGAAACAATGAAATTCTAGAAGTCTGAGGGACAAGGATGTATAATACTACTTTTTAATCTCAATGTGTGGAAGGCATTTATAAATGTAATAAGAACCTCCAAAACATAAAAGATTGATAAGTCTGATCAACATAAAAAATAAAAATTTCAGCATGGCAAAACCCACAATTAAGATAATAGATCTACCACAAGATGGGCTAAAATATTTGTAACTCATATCATACAGGGCTTCCAAAAATCAAGGTTAAAAACAATTCAGTAACATAGTGGACAAAGACCAGGAATTCTTAGTTAACAAAAATGGAAATATAAATTTCTATTAAGCATACAAAATATCCTCAGCCTCACCCCTAAGAAGAGAAATGGGATTTAAATTATACTGCATTACCATGTTCCTATCACACCTGGGAAAAATCCAAGTCTGATAACATACTACAGGGTGAGAGTAAGTCTGGTAACTTACGTACTCAGGCATGTGCAAAATTACATATGACAAGGATATTCACTGAAGCTTTTGTAACGGCAAAAGATAAGAATCCATTAAGGATACAGGGATATGCTACACAATGGTGTGTGGCTACGCGTACATGTAAACACAAGCACCTGTTAAAAAGCAGGAGGAAACTCTAGAATGGGGTGGAATGAGCTCCAAAGTTCACTAAGTAGAAAAAACAAGGGGCGGAACAGTATGTTAGCAATTGTTTTCTTTCTTTTTTTTTTCTCTGAGAGAGGATAAAGCGTATATGAATGTATACGTGTTGGTATGGTTCGAGAGGAGTAGAATACTGTGGAAAGATACCCGAGAAACTGGCAATGTTGGCTGCCTCTGGGAAAAATAATTGAGTATATGAGGAACACACAGCGGTGTCTCACATGTCAGGCATAGAGATTAATGCATACCCTTGTATCTTTTGAATTTGTGCATAAAGTACCTATTCCACATAATTGTAGTGATATAAAAAGAATGTCTTTTCGTCCTCAAGTTGGGGAGACACTGCTTTGCCACAAGATGAAAAATGTTAGGTGTCCTGAGAGAGGCAGAGATGAAATCATGTTCTGGCTTGGCTAGAAAGACAGGGCTGGAGGGAATTTAGCGGGGGCGTGCTTGTATTTTAAATATACCCAAATGGATCTGGAATGAGTATACTTATGTCTACTTTCAGGTCATGTTCAGGCATACTTTGGCCCCCAACAAGCTTTTTTTCCGGTTAAAAGCAGGTGCCTGAAAAGTTGGAGAATTCCATAAGAGCACGGAGAGCATGTGGTAAAAGTTAAGGGTCTGATGTTACTAGTTAAAGGCTTTCTAAGCGTTCATCAGGCTCCTTTCTGACCTGTTCTGGTGGTAAAGTAACTGTACTTAACACCACTGTGTGCCAGTGGGAGACAGAAAATGTATGTTATTTTTAGCAAATTCTAGTAAAAATGGTAGATGCTCTTTGGACTCTGCTGGCAGATTGGCCTCTCAGCTCCTGGGAAGCCAAATTTATTTAAATTGCCATCCTTGCCTGTCATCTCAAATGGAGAAATGGACTTTTTAGACTCCTCCAGCTGTGATGTGGTGGGTGAATAAATTCCCAAGGTGGCATCCAACTGGGGCTGAGAAAAAGTTTTGGATTTTTCTTCTTAAAGCCAAGGAAGGACACAAAGTCTCAGCTCAGCAGCTGATACAGACACCTAATTTACTGATGTACGACACACAGCACTTCTGCCTTCATTTTCTAAAGTTTCAGGTGACTCATTAATTCTAGCCCTTTCCATACCAACTAGGAGCAACGGTCTTTAAGATACTGTAACTTGAGAGAAGGAAGCTCTTTATTTCACTGTTTATTGCCCGAGTCACCAACAAGCCTCTATTAAAATTTGCTCTGTATTGTCCTTTTAAGTGAATATTTGACACACAATATTCCTCTGCCTTTTATACTTTCATTCCCCAGAGGCAACCACAATCCTGACTCTGTGTTTATACTTTCCAGCCTGTGGCTTGTCTTTGCATCATCTGTGTAGTTTTGTTTTTGTTTTAACGAACTCAAGTTCTTTAAAGTCACACATATCAACAGTTTTTTATAGTGAACTCTTTCTGTATTATATGTTCCAAAAATCCTTATGACCTCAATCCTTGTGACCTTATACATCTTCTAAAATTTTAAATTTCTTTTCATATTTAAATCCTTAGACCAAGTAGAATTACTTTTTTGAATAAGGTAGGGAAGGGGTCTAATTTCAGGGTTGGTTTTTTTTTCTTTTGCATTTATCAATTTCTCTAAATAGACAATTTCTAAGTGGACAATTTTCTAAATAGTCCCATTGGTCTGAAATGTCACTTGTCATATATCAGTTCCATAAATGCATGGGTCTTTGACTCTGTTTTATTTGCTACTTTGTCTATCCTTACTGCCATATATCATACGGCAGTATTCACAACCTTAATTATCATTATAATACTTTTTGAAATAAACTGAAAAAACCAGGGATCTAAAGATCCACATTATTCTACAGGTGTCCTGGCTTTTCTTCGCCTCCATTCTTCCCAGAATCTGCTTACTAAGTCCCATAAAAACAAGGTAGGGATATAACTAAAATTGCATTCAATCTACAGATGAGTCCAGGGAGAACTGAAATCTTTATAATATTCTTTCTATAGTTAGAAAAACTATCTGTAGAGAGAAAACCTATCTATGGAAAGACTCAATATTAAAGAAATCTCTGTGTAGGTCTTTATTAATGTTTTTCACTAAGGTTATATAGTTTTTTTTATACATATATATGGGTGTTATACATTTTTTTCAGATTTATTCCTAGGTACCTCACAGTTTTTGCTATCATTTAAAATGTTTTTTAATGTTTTATTTCTGAGAGAGAGAGAGAGACAGCGTGAACAGGGGAGGGTCAGAAAGAGAGACACAGAATCTGAAACAGGCTCCAGGCACTGAGGGAGCTGTCAGCACAGAGCCCGACGCGGGGCTCGAACCTACGAACCATGAGATCATGCCCTGAGCCGAAGTCGGTTGCCCGACCGACTGAGCCATCCAGGCGCCCCTGGTTTTTGCTATTATAAGTGCTATCTTTTCTTTTCTAAAACTTTTTTTTCCCAAACTATTTGTTGCTGATGTATAGAAATGCATTTGATTTTTTATACTGATCTTCAGCCAGCGAAACTTCTTTCTGCCCATTTCTGTAGTTCTTTTAAGCTTTTATGTAGACAGCCATATCTGTGAATGACAATTTATTCCTTTCCAAATTTTATTTTCCTTTCTTTATTATATTTGCTAGAAACTCCGGTACGATGTTGAACAGAGGCAGTAACAAAGGGCATTTTGTCTTAATCCTGGTTTTAAAGGAGGTGCTTTTAAAGTTTCCCCATTAAGGGGCGCCTGGGTGGCTCAGTCGGGTTAGGCATCCGACTTCAGCTCAGGTCATGATCTCACAGTCCATGGGTTTGAGCCCCATGTTGGGGCTGTGCTGCTAGAGCCTGGAGCTGCTTCAGATTCTGTGTCTCCCTCTCTCTCTGCCCCTCTCCTGCTCGCTGTCTCTCAAAATAAAATAAAGACATAAAAAAAATTAGAGTTTCCCCATTAAGAATATTTGCTGTAGACTTTTTGTAGTTGCTTTTTATCAGGTTAAGGAAGTTCCAGTCTTATCTCTAGTTTGCTTGGAATTTTGATTATGAATAGGTGTTGAATTTTGTCAAATGCTTCTTTCTCCATCTATCCTAATAATAACATGCTTTTCTCCCTTGAATCTATTAATGTAATAAATGACATTTATATATTTTCTAATGCTAAATCACTTTTGCTCTCCTGAATAAACCCAACTTGGACACACACACACACACACACACACACACACACACACATATATATAGACATATATATATATAGGCATTTCTAGTGAATTATATTTTTCTAGGAATTTGTTTCTGGTTCACCTAAGTTTTCAAATTTATTGGTTCAAAATGTTCATAGTATTAGTCCATCTCTTTAACCTCTGCTGGCCTAGATTATGACCTCTTTTACATCCCTAATATTGTTTGTGCCTTCTTTCTGTTTTGCATGGTTCATCTCATCAGCTTTTATCTATTTTAATAGTCTTTTCAAAGAGCCAACTAGGGCTATGTTGAACCTTACTACTGTATCTTTGTTTTCTATTTCACTGATGTTGAGTCATTTTCTCCTTTCTTCTAATTTTTTAAGTTGAATATTTAGTTGCTTAATTTTCAGCCCTTCTTTTCTTCCAGTGTAAGCACTTAAAACCATATTTTCTTTCTCTCAGTATCCTAATGTAATATGTAATATTTACATTATTAATTTTATGCAGAATCATAACATTAGTTACTATCATTTAGTTACAAAGAAGTTTTTAGATTCCAATGTATGGGGTTTTAAAAATGTATATATTTTGGAACTATATTGTTCATTCAATAGTGGAAAAAGAACATGACTTGTCAATCCCTTGAAATTTGAGACTTGTTTGCAGTTTGGTCCATTACCATTTTTGAAAAAAACTCCATGTGTTTGAAATGAATAGTTAACTATTAGTTCAAGTTTGTTAATATTTCTAGATATTCTCCATCTAGCCTAGAACTATCTAGTCTATATCCAGATAGAAAATACCTATATTAATCTAGACCAGATTCTAGATATTCTATATCTAGATACCCTCATTTCTAGTATGCTTATCAATAAAAGACTTGTATTTCAATCTTTCAGCATGATAGTAGATTTGTCTATTTTTCCTTATGCTCTATTACCTTTAACTTTGCAGTTTTAAAAACTACTATAGTAGGTGCATAATTTTACTCTAATACATTTTTTTGTTTGATGTTAATATGACAGATTTCAGGAGGTTAGTTTTTCTCTGGGACATACATATTTTTATCCGTTTATTTTCCATTTTTCCCTGTCATTTCGCTACCAGTGCATTTGCAAACAACATATAACTGGGTTTTTAAAAATCCAATCTTGGGGTGCCTGGGTTGCTCAGTCGGTTGGGAGTCTGACTCTTGATTTCCCCTTGGGTCATGATCCCAGGGTCATGGGATCAAGCCCCATGTCAGTGTGGAGCCTCCTTGGGATTCTCTCTCTCTCTCTTTCTCTCTCTCTCTCCCTACCTCTCCCTTCTCTGTCTCTCTCTAAAATAATAAACAAACATCCAATCTGCAAACTTTTGACTGGCTAGTCTATTTACATTTAATGTAATTATTAATATATAGCACTAAATTTTTACTATTTACTTTGTAATTTCTATTTTTCCTGTTCCTCAACTCTATGCTTTTTATTTTTTGAAAGGGAAATTTATAGCATTCCATGCATATGTTAGAAAAAAAGAAAGATCTGAAATCAATCATCTAAAATTCCACTTTAGGTAAATAGAAAAAGAAGAGTTAAATGCAGAGTAAGAAGAAGAAAACAAAAGTTAGAGCAGAAATCAATGAAACAGAAAATAGAGAAAATCAACATTTTCAAAAGCTAGTTCTTTGAAAAGATCAATAAAATTGACAAGCCTCTAGCCAGACTAAGAAAAAAAAGAGAGAGGACACAAATTACTTATATCAGAAATGAAAGAAGGGACATCATTATGGATCCCATTAAAAGGATAATAAATACTAAAAAGATAATAAAGGAATTTATGAACAACTTATACATACAAATTTCATAACTTAGATGAAATGACCAATTCCTTTACACAATCTGCTAAAACTCAGACAAGAAGAAACAGACAATCTGAATAAGCCCATTATCTATTAAAAGAAATTGAGGGGCACCTGGGTGGCTCAGTCAGTTAAGCATCCAACTCTTGGTTTTGGCTCAGGTCATGATCTCACAGTTTGTGGGATCAAGCACCATGAAGGGGTCCGTGCTAACAGCACAGAGCTTGCTTGGGATTCTCTTTCTCCCTCCCTTTCGGCCTCTCCTTCATTTGCACATGCACTCACTCTCTCTTATTCTCTCTCTCTCAAAATAAACAGGTAAACTAAAAAAAAAAAAAGAAATTGAAACATAATAACATTTCAAAAGAGACAGCATCAGGCCCATATGGGTTTCCTGGAGAATTTTAACAAACACTTAAGAAACTGTACCAATTATCACAATCTCTTCCAGAAAATAGAATCAGAGGGAATACTTTTTAACTCATTCTTTGAGGCCAGTATTTGCTTACTACCAAAACCAGATAGACATTATAGGAAAACTACAAAGCTGTATCTGTCACTGACATAGATGTAAAAATCCACAAGATATTAGTGAATAAAATCCAATATTGTCTAAAAAAACTATGCACTAGAACCAAATGGGATTTATCCCAGGTATGCAAAGCTGATTCAACATTCAAAAACCAATTAATGTCATCTATCATACAACAGGTTAATGAAGAAAAATCACATGATCATATCAACAGACCCAAAAAATCAAATGGGCAATGGTGGTTGCAGGGGGGAGAGGTACAAACCAAGAAACAAACTCAACTATAGAGAACAAAACGATGGTTACCAGAGGAGAACAATTTGATGGGTTAGGGGGTGGGAGATGGGTTAAATAGGTGGTGGGGATTAAGGAGTACACTAGTTGTGATGGGCACTGGGTAATGTATGGAATTGTTGAATCACTATACTGTACACCTGAAACTAATATAACTGTATGTTAACTGAAATTAAAATAAAAACTTTAAGGGGCACTTGGGTGGGTGCTTCCATTGGTTAAGCATCCAATTCTTGATTTCAGCTCAGGTCATGATCTCAGTTATGAGATCATGCCCCATGTGGGGCTCCAGGCTGAGCACAGAGTCTGCTTAAGATTCTTTCTCTCCTTCTCTTTCTGCCCCCCTAAAATAAAAAATGTAAATTAAAAACCTTAAAAATATTAAAAAAACAGACAAAGATAAAGCATTTGATAAAATTTAATAATCATTCATGATAAAAAAGAAAATCCTCTTAGCAAACTAGGAATAGAGGTGAACTTCCTAACTTAATAAAGAGGATCTACCAACCAACCAAACAAAAGCAAGACTATTAACTATAGAGAACTGATGGTTACCAGAGAGGAGGTAGATGGAGGGATGAGTAAAATAGGTGAAGGACATTAAAAGTACAGTTACCATGATAAGCACTAACATATAGAATTGTTAAATCACTTATATTGTACACTGAAACTAATATAAAACTGTTAAGTATACTGGATTAAAATTTTTAAAAAATCTTTTAAAGAATATCTACCAAAAGCCTATAGCTAATAATCCTACTGAATGGTGAAAAATTCAAGACTTTCCTGCAAAGATCAGGAACAAGGCAAGCATGTCTCCTCTCACCACTACTTTTCAACACTGTACCAGAAGTCCTAGCTAATATAGTTAAGATATGAAAAGAAAATAAAAGGTACACAGGTTGGGAAGGAAGAAATAAAACTGTCTCTGTTCACGGATGACATCAACATGTAGAAAATCCAAAGACAAAAAAACAAACAAAAAACCCCTCCTGGAATCAATATGCAATTATACAAGATTAATATACAAAAGTCAGTCAGTTTCCTATATATCAGCTATGAGCAAGTGAAATTTTAAATAAAAACACATTACCAGCAGAGCACAGAGAATTTTTAAGGTAGTAAAAATATGCTTTCTGTAATGATGGATACACGTCATCATGCATTTAGCCAAACCCACAGATTATACAACACCATGAGTGAACCCTCAGGTAAACTATGGACTTTGGGTGATTATGATGTATCAATGTAAGGTTTCTTACTTGTAACCACTGTACCAGTCTCGTGTGGGATGTTTATAATAGGCAAAGCTATGTCTGTGTGGGAGCAGGAGATATACACATCTCTGCAGCTTCCTTTAAATTTTGCTATGAATCTAAAACTCCTCTAAAAGAATAAATTCTTTAAATACTTAAAAAACTATTTCCATTACCAACCCCTAAAAATAAAAAACTTAGGTAGAAGCCGAACAAAATATGTATTAGATCTATAAGAAGAAAACTATAAAAAATGAGTTATCAAAGAAAATTTAATGGAAAGATATCCCAAGTTCTTGGATAGGAAGACTCAACATTGTCAAGATGTCAGTTCTTTAGATCCAATACAATCTCAATCAAAGTCCCAGTTAGTTGTTTTGGGGATATTAATCAGCTGATTTTAAAGTATAAATGGGAAGGTGAAGGACCTAATAGAACGCATTGAGCATTGAAAACCAATGTCAAAGGACTTCAAGACTTACTATAAAGTTACAGTAATCCAGACAGTGTGCTACTGAAATAGACAACACATCAGTGGAGCAGAATAGACCCACATAAATATGGTTAACTGATCTTTGACAAACAAGCAAAGGTTAACACAATGGATAGAAGGTCTTTTCAACAAATGGTGCTGGAACTAAACATCCACATGCAAAAAAAAAAAAAAAAAAAAAGATGAATGTCGCAGACCTTATATCCTTCACAAAATTTAACTCAAGCTAGATCGTAAACGTAAATGTAAAACACAAAATATAAAACTCCTAGAAGATAACAAAGAAGAAAATCTTAAGATGACCTTGAATATGGAAATGGTTTTTCATGTATAACATTACAGGCACAATCCCTGAAAGAAATCAATGATAAGCTGGGCTTCATTCAAATTATTCTGTTCTGCAAAGAAACCATACAAAGAAAATGAAAAGCCACAGATGAAAAACTGTTTGTAAAAGACACATGTGATAGTTATCCAAGCTGTATAAAGAGCCCTTAAAACTTAGTAAGAAAATAAACCACCCAATTAAAAAATGGGCAAAAGAACTTAAAGGATATCACACCTGTTTTAAAATTAGGTTGACTTTTATTGCTGTTCTAAGAGTTATTTATATATTCTGGATATCTTTATCAGATAAAATGATCTCCAAATATTTTCATCCATTCTGTGGGTCTTTTTTTCGACTTTGATAGTGTCTTTTAATGCATAAGAACACTTTTACCGGACTTAATTTTGATGAAGTCCGATTTATTTTTTCTTTTGTTGCTTTTACGTTTGCTGTCCTATTAAGAAACCAATGCCTCATCCAAGGTCATGATTTACCCTTGTATTTTCTTCTAAGAGTTGTATAGTCTTAGCTCTAACACTTAAGGTTTTCATCCATCTTGAGCTAATTTTTGTAAATGATAGGGCCCAAATTAATTCTTTTGAATGTAGATATCCAATTGTCCCAGCACCATTTGTAGAAAGACCATTATTTCCCCCATTGAATGGTCTTGGCACAAGTGTCAAACCAAATGACCATAGACCGTTTATTTCTCAATTCTATTAGTTGATCTACAGATGTAAACACTTTTTTATAAATGTTTATTTTTGAAGGAGAGAGAGACAGAGTGTGAGTTGGGGAAGGGCAAAGAGAGAGAGGGAGACACAGATTCTGAAGCAGGCTCCAGGCTCTGAGCTGTCAGCAATAGAGCCCGACGTGGGGTGTGAACTCAGGAGCTGTGAAATCATGACCTGAGCTGAAGTTGGATGCTTAACCGACTGAGCCACCCAGGTGCCCCTAAGCACTTTTAATAATACAGCAATCCGTTATTAAACCCATGAAATGACATTTCTAGAAGACAGGGGAAACAACTTATTTACCTTGGTATTTACCCAGCACTTAGCAGACCCTGAGAACATGTTCACTGAACAAATTATTTACTTCTGAGGAAAGGAATGGGAATGGAGTCCACAAGAAAGATGGGCTCCTTTCCTCATGGAGTACTTTACTGTTTGATGTGGATTTGGAATTCTGGCATTCCTTCTCCGTTGTTGGCAATGGTAGTATTTTTTTTAAGTTTCAAGTGTACAATTTACTGACTCAACACTTACACACAACACCCGGTGCTCTTCACATGCTCACGGACACCTGTTGTTTCTTGTGTTAATGTTAGCCATTCTGACAGGTATGAGGTGGTATCTCATTGTGGTTTTGATTTGTATTTTCCTGACGATGAGTGATGTTGAGCATCTTTTCATGTGTCTGTTTCCATATGTTGGTCTTTGGAAAATATCTGTTCATGTCTTCTGTACATTTTTTAACTGGATTGTTTTTTTGGGTGTTGAGTTTTAAGTTCTTTATACATTTTGGAACCACAAGACCTCAAACAGCCAAAGTAACCTTGAAAAAGGAAAATGAAGCTAAGCTGGAGGGATCACAATTTCCGACTTCAAGCTAGAATACAAAGCTGTAGTGATCAAGACAGTATGGTACTGACACAAAACAGACACATAGATCAATGGAACAGAACAGAAAACCTAGAAATGAACCCACAACTATATGGCCAATTAATCTTTGACAAAGCAGGAAAGAATATCCAAAAGAAAGATGGTTTCTTCAACAAATGCTGCTGGGAAAACTAGACAGCAACATGCTGAAGAAACAAACTGGTCCACTTTCTTATACCATACACAAAAAGAGATTCAAAATGGATTAAAGACCTAAATGTAAGAGGGGAAACCATTAAAATCCCAGAAGAGAGAACAGGCAGCAGTACTTTCTCTGACAACAGTCGTGGCAACTTGGGAGGCAAGGGAAACAAAAGCAAAAATTGGGATTTCATCCATATAAAAAGCTTCTGGGCAGCAAAACTGGAAGGCAGCCTATAAAATGGGAGAAGTTATTGGAAATTATTCATTCTTTTTCTGAACATCTCGTACAGAAATCTGGGCACCTCAAAATGGGCAACTGAGGAAAAACTCAGTCATGAACTCAAACAGCAACAGTTAAAAGCTCTTAAGTATTGTAAGATAACACAAAGAAAATGCTACTGAAAATGGAGCAGAAATCACTTTCAACCAGGATAACTTTGAGTATCCCAATCACTCATAAAGTATTCTTGAAGGGTAGTAAATACCTCAAATTTGCTTCCAAAAGAATTTTGAAAAAAAGAGGAGACATGAGTTTGAATTTTACTAATAGGATTTGGGGGTTTCTGAAGAGAAAAACCGCTATTTTTCTAAACTAAATTTCTGGTACTTATTGTTTTGGTTTATCTGACATATATACTACAAAAGTACAGCACAACCTGTAATATTTTTAAAATATAAGTTGAATAATTAACACAAGATTAAATTCAAATGGCATAGAACTGGACTTAGGCACCTAAAGCCATTGATCTGAATTCTAATTTTAGGCTTTCCCTTCATTTCCGCAGCCAACCCAATTACTGTCATGTTGATTTTGAAGAAAGATAGGTTTTCAAAGCTTGGATATATGATTTTTAAAAATCTACTAGTAGAAAATGCAATATAAACTTACACCGTATGAGTTATTTCTTGTTAAAAGATCTGATATCAAAAATAGATAAAAAGGAAGTAGAAGAAAATGCCATATATGAGAAACAGTCTTTGGAGTCAGTTACAGTTCCTCTTGAATATAACCTGAATCTCTGAGGGGTGTGTGTGTGTGTGTGTGTGCATGTGTGTGTAAAATGGAGGTAATCTCCTTTCTCAAAATGGTTATGAGGATTTCACAAGATGACAGATATATATGTCCATAAACTAGGTACTTAAGTAAGGTCCACATTTCATAAAGAGAATAAACTAACACTATTTGAAAAACTTTTATAACAGATATTCAGTATCTTTATTGTAGAGGAAAAGATTATCAAAACATTCCCAAAAGTACAGCTCTAAAATGCCAGTTTTGTTTGTAAAGGACTCACACTTTGATGGCGTTCACACCACACAGTCAGGAAGTAGAACAAGCCCTCAGAAAAGAAAAGCAAAAGTGCCAAGATCTTCTCCAGCCACAATTAATTTTAATCTATGAAACAGAATCGCCTTACAAATTAAGTAGTTTCTACAGTAGTGACATTTATCCTTGATGTGATCTGTTTATTATGGCTGTAGTCAGAAGGGAAGTTGGGCCTGTTATTTTTCCAGAAATTGAAAAAAGTACCATCATTAAGATAAGGAAGAGAAAGATTTGTATCCATCTTTTTGGGACATGTAAGGTGAGAGTGCAGTCTCACAGGTGGAGAATTTGTGGATATTGCTGGAGGAATTGGAGATGCTCTCTAGCAAGCGTGTAATCCCTCTTCCCCGAACACTGCTCTTTTGGCCAGAAATTTTCACCCCAGATGGATAGTCACCTAAGGATATTGGACACAAGACAAGAAAAGTAGTTAATTTTATAGTTTTATTACATAGAGATCCCTCAATTAACTCTTATCCTACTACAGGCCTTTCATGAATAGGACAGAAATTCTTAGTAAAGAAAGACAGATTCTCAGAATAAAGGTAAAAGCCTGAACAAGAATATTTCTTTTTGCGTTTAGCCCCAGAAACCTTAATTGAAGTTCTTCAGACACCATTTGAAATTTCATGTCACTAGCTTTTAAATTTTCCACTCTGCCCAAAGACATCCTAAACTCTAAAACTATAGCTGCTACAGGAATAACAGGTTTATTTTAAATGCCTTGAACAAAAATCAGAAGACTAAATTAAATTATATTAAAGTGATACAAAAATGTACATATTGAAATTGTTTAAGGTGGTAACGTCAAATAAAATCCCAATTCAATAAAATCTTCATATCCTAAAACTAATTTGGAGCCATCTGTTTAATAAGTACCATACCCTGGGATCTGAATAAGCTTTAAGGCCCAGTACTTCCCGAGGTGCATTCTTAGAAAATAGAAGATGCTTACCAGTGGGTGTGTTTGACCTTTGTTCCGGATTAGAAGAGTTGAAATGAGAAAATCCTGAACTCTCAACTCTTAGCTTCTATAAGTAACAAAAATACAAGGGAAAAAGTTGTTTTCTTATCGATTATTGGATTATCTACTTCAATTTCAAATTACTGTTTATAAAATACAAACACCCAATTTTACAATGTCTGATGAACTTTTGAAGAGACTGCTGTAAAGGGAACAGAGGGTAATGTTTGGAAGGGAACTGCAGGGTCAAGAGAGGATTATTTTTAAAGACGAGATTATAGGGGCGCCTTGGTGGCTCAGTCCAGGACCACTGGAGAAAGGAAAGTCAAGAACTGACAGGTTGGGGAGCTGGATTACCTATGGGAAATACTGTTTGATAACATGGCTCAGTGCTGCTCTAGGAATGAGGACAACCCACTCAGGGGCCACTGACTCTAAGATGTGGCTCTCAGGCACTAGAGCCTCTATGACAGAAGACCCAAAGTCTCCGGATTTTAGGGAGAAGATAGGAACAAGCCTATAAGAGGCAACGTTAAATTTGGAAAACTACCTCAAACCTAAGCCCATGATAAATGAGGGGGAAAAAAAATCACCATTTAAAAATTTTTTTAATGTTTATTTTTGAGAGAGAGAGAGGGAGGGAGAGAATAAGATGGGGGAGGGGCAGAGAGAGAGGGAGACACAGAATCTGAAGCAGGCTCCAGGCTCTGAGCTGTCAGCACAGAGCCCGATACAGGATTTGAATTCATGAACCATGAGATCATGACCTGAGCCAAAGTCTAACACTTAACCTACTGAGCCCCCCAGGCGCCCCACAACAGCACGATTTGATAGCGTTAACAGGGAGGCAGTATCTTTAGAGGACAGCCATATTTTAGTTAGAAGAGAGAAGATAAACAGATCTTCCCAAGAAAAGATTAAAGATATTTGAGATTGCTGATAACTAAGGGTAAGAGATGCATGGAAAAGTTCTTCAGGACTTGGTTAGGAGTGGAAAACACAGTCCGCCAAATGGGAGGAGTCTGGGAGAGGAGAGAGAATTGAGGTATCCTGAGTTTCTGTAGTGACTGACAGAAACAATGGAGAGGAACATTCTGAGATTAACTCTGCTGGTCTCAGCACAGCGACAATGGGGCGAAGGAGGCAGGGATTCTCAACCTGGCATTACTGCCATTTCAGGCTAGGTAACACTTTGTTGCGGGAGGCTGTCCTGTGTCGTCACAAGATGTCTGGCCTCTACTCATTTGATGCCAGTAGCACCCTTTCCCCAGATGTGATAACCAAGTCTCCAAACATTCCCAAACGTCCCTTGAAGGGCACAAAATAGGTCCTGGCTGATAACTACTGGGTTGAGAGTTAACAGGAGAAGGAAAAGTCTTGCTCAAAGAATATATGGAGACCTCTGGGACAGCCTCTTTATTTTTATTCTTTGAAATGTTTATTTTGTGGGGCGCTTGGGTGGCTTAGTTGGTTAAGCCTCCAACTTTCGCTTAGGTCATGATCTCACGGTTCATGGGTTCGAGCCCCGCGTCGGGCTCTGTGCTGACTGCCAGCTCAGAGCCTGGAGCCTGTTTCAGTCTGTGACTCCCTCTCTCTCTGACCCTCCCCTGCTCACACTGTCTCTCTCTCTCTCCTAGAAATAAATACAACAATAAAAATAAAATAAAATGTTTATTTTGAGAGCGAGCAAAGAAGTGTGCGTGCGCGCGCGTGCACACACACACACACACACACGAAGGAGGTTGGGGCAGAGAGAAAGAGAGAGAGAATCCCAAGCAGGCTCTGCACAGTCAGTGGGGCTTTATCTTATGAACCTGTGAGATCATGACTTGAGCCAAAATCAAGAGAGTCAACGCTTAACCCACTGAGCCCTCAGGCACGCCTCTCTTTTTCATTTTTTAAACTGTCATACACGAAGATGGACTTTTCTGGGGTGCAGACGCCTATACAGGTTGTACCACATGAAGAGATCTGTGGAACCACTGCTGTAGTCTGGAGATAGCGCCATTCTACCACCTCAAAAACTTCCCTCATGCTGTCCCCTTACAGTTATCCCAACCCCCTGAGAACCCCTGATATGTTCTTTATCATTACTGTTTTGTCTTTTTAAGAATGTCATATAACATCTTGAGACTGCTTCTTTTGCTAAATATAATTAATACCCACGAGACCCTAATCATTGAGTGTAACAACAGTTCATTCTATTTTGAGGGTTCCCTTTTCACTGTTTTATGAACCATCTTTATTTTTTTTTAATGTTTTATTTTGAGAGAGAGAGACAGAGCATGAGAGGGGAGGGGCAGAGAGAGAGAAGAAGACAAAGAATCTGAAGCAGACTCCAGGCTCTGAGAGGTCAGCATAGAGCCTGACGCGGGGCTCAAACTCACAAGCTGTGAGATCACGACCTGAGTTGAAGTCAGACGCTTAACTGACTGAGCCACCCAGGCGCCCCTAGGAACCATCTTTAAATGACAACAACATTTATTGATTATGTACTATGTTCCTAGGCAGAGTTCTTTCATATACAGCTGCCTTTAATCCTATAACTACTAGCCCTTATTATTATTCTTGTTTTACAGATAAGGAATCAGCACTGAAAGTTCAAATAACTTGCATAAAGACACACAAAGATTGTATGTAGCAGGCCTGAAATGCAATTTAGGAATTCTAACTCCACAGTCTCTCTCTTAACTGCTATGCTATTAGTGGTATACAGAGGAGTACTAGTAAATAAATAGCAAGGAGGGAAGAAAGGTGGTAGGGAAATTAGACAGCTTTTAATCAAATCCTAAATCAGGTCTTATACATTTTTGAAGTAAATATTTTAAATATTTATATTATCTATATTTAGACAATTTTTGGAATGAATTTTGCATATGGTTTGTATAAAGATAGACTATTGCTAATTTTGATTTTCCTAAAACTTTGTTAAACATAGTAGGAAAATATAGAAAGAAAAAGATTTATGCAACTGGGTCCAACTGGATTAAGAAGTGTTTAACATTCCACAGAGGATTTTTAAAAAATGTTTTAGAAAAAAGAGAACCAGAGTCCAGATCTGCAGCTGTTCCTGGCCGGTACCCCGTGCAGTAGCACAGGGAGGCCACAGGTCCTGAAGTCAGCTCCTTACCTGGTAACGCCCTGCATCCAATACAACCATCTTGGGGGTCACACTATTGCTGGCCTCGTAATCTTGAAGTGGTACGTGAGTTTCTGTAAGCTGGATTCCAAAGAGAGTGGCCAGAGAATTACTGATGCAGTATCTTTAAAAGGAAATAATAAAATTCATTATCAGAATCTAATTCGTTCTAAAATGATTCAGATTTTTTAAATTTCTAATATAAAGATATAAGATATACCATTCTAACTTGGGGGTGGTTAGAGATTCAGAGAAATGGGATTGGGTAGCAACACATATCATAAACTGGTCACTGCTAGTAAGCAATACTCTTCTGATTACCAGATAAAATTTCAGGTTTATTATAAGGGAACATGGATGGGAGTAAAGATTACCAGAATTCTCAAATGTTTAAGGCAAGGAGAGGGCAACAGAAATTAGGCTGTAATTTTAAAAACACTTATCTACCCTCAGAACCAACTGCCACTAGGCATGTAAAGGGAGCACCAGAGCACCAGGGATCTGAGGCTCCAGGCGCCTTCACTATAGAATGAGAAGCCGGGCGTCCGCCTGGCTCACTTGGCTAAATGTCCGCCTTGATTTTGGCTCAGGTTCTGATCTCGCAGTTCGTTGAGTTCAAGCCCTGAGCTCTGCGTTGTGGAGCTTGTTTGAGATTCTTCTTCTCTCTGCCCCACCCCTGCTCATTCTTTCTCTCAAAAATAAATAAACACTTTTAAAAACGAGAAGAAAAGGGCTTTTAAGCATCTGAACAAGGAAGTGCTGTTGTTAATGACGGTAGGGAATTTTACTCTCCTATAATGAAAATTTTCAATAAATGCTTCTGAAGGTTCACTCAAATTGCTCAGGTGGTTAACTATACCAAACAAGTGTGGCATGCACAGAATAATAAAAGTAACGTGAAGTTTAAAACACACGCACACACGTGCGCACACGCACACACACAGACACCCGACCCTTTGTTTTAAAAGAGAATTATGGAAATAGACATGAACAGTGTTTAACCCCATTTGTGAAAGCAACAGCAAGTGAAACGGCTAAGAACTCAATGCAGGATACAGCATTATGAAGAAACTCCTTTCTCCAACTTACGCAATTTTCTTGCAAACAGCTAAAGCACAGAAGAGAATATCGTTTTCTTCATGCCACTTGCACCTGTACAAAAAAGAAAAAGGACTTTAATATCCTTAAGAGCAGTAGTGTCGTTTGAGGGGTTTTATATATATAGCCAGATTTCTAATTTACCTAGTTAACTTACCTAGTTAACGTACCTAGTTAAAATCATTTAAGAAAAACTGACTCAAAGTTTTAACATTTAACAAAAATTAGATTTTTTAAAAAATATTTTTTTAAATGTATCTCCTCTGACGCAAATTCATAAATTGCACATACCAGGTATGTTCTACTGTGAAGCGAAATGAGTGTGACAGACACGCCCCTGTGACTATGGTTACCAGGCACCTGTTTGACATCCACTCACTACATGCACACTATTCACCAGCACTAGATACAGCACTGAATGAAACACAAACTCTGATCCACACAAAACTTACTTTCATAGGAAGACTGATCAAAAAAGATGTAGGCATAATACACAATAAATTAGATCAAGACAAGTTCTAAGGAGGAAAACAAAGATGAAAAACATGACGTGAGATGTTGCGAAGAGGTGACATTTTAGGTGAGGCCGCCAGGAGAGGCACCACTGAGAGGGACCGCAGAGAAAATGATGAACAGCACACTTTTACGACAGCCACTATACACCGTAGGTTTCCACTTAGCACAGTCTACTGAGACTCGGAACAGGACTTACTATTTGAGTAATTAAAAGCTTGCCTGAACCTAGCAAGAATCACTTTAAAATTACTGAAACCATGCTAAACACTAAGTGTAAAAAGTCAATTATCTGAACTTAATTTAAGTTATTTAACTGAATGGAAGACTAAATATAAAATTAAGAATTTCTCACTGCTTTTATAAAGTGATTCAATAAATGGGATTCATAAAACTCTTAGGTCTAAAATGAAGGATTAGGTTGAAACTAAGCCTAAGTTCTTACATAGGCACACAGAATCAAGTAATTTTTAAATTTCCAGTTAGTTTTGCTCCTTTTCCAGAACCTAAACCCCCCAAGTTCAGTGCCTCCTATACACATTTCCACGTAGATCGTATGTGAAATAAAAGCAACTGAAAATCGAACAATGTATTCCAGGATTAAAAACAAAAAGCCCAAAAACAAACCTGCAGAAACCTGATCCCAGCGGAAAATGCCTCCAAATCTAACAGTTACAATGTTAAAAATGACGTTTTGATGTTTTTACTTATACTTTTTAAAATTTTAACTTGAATTCCAGTTAGTTAACACAGTGTAATATTAGTTTCAGGTGTACAATTCAGTGATTAAACATTTTCATAAATCACCGCTCTTCACAAATGTACTCCCTCCTCCCTCACCTCTTTGAGCCATCCCCCCACCCCTTCCCTTCTGGTATTAAGAATCTGTTTCTTGGTTTGTCTCTTTTTTCCATCATCATTTGTTTTGTTTCTTAAATTCCACATGAGTGAAATCATATGGTATTTGTCTTCCTCTGACTTATTTCTTCTGGATTCTCTTCCTCAAAATCATACCACCAATCCCCCTAAAAATGACTGTATTTTCTAGTAAAGAAGGATTTACTCTAAAAATCTGTCAAAAATTAGAACTGCTTTGTACACTTTGTTAAGCTATTAATATTCACTTTGCAGCCTCAAATCTAGCCCCAGCATGAACACCTCTTAGATGGGTTTCTTTTATGAAATTCCACTCCAAAGTCATAAGGTCACAAGTCAGTTGGTCTTTTGAGTGAATGTGCAACCTGCTCCTGAGTTCCAACATGATGTCATTCACGCCAACGATGTGTAGCACGAAGGCCTTGACAATCGTCTTTTCCTGTCTCAAAAAGTCCTCCCTCTTCCCTCCTCCTTCCTGAGGACAAGCCAGCCTTTACACCCGCTCAGAACCAGGCTGCTAGAGAGCCTCTAAATGCTCCTCAAAGTGACTCACGAGTTTCTCTTAAATAGTCTCTGTGCTTTCATTCCTTTGAGTCACTGTTCAGGTCCTTTTCTTGTCTTGGAAGGTCCTCCCTTCAACCCAAATCTCTGCTCACAGAAATTCTATTCATCTTTCCAAGAGAACCAAATAAAATATTTACCCCAGCACGTATTTCACATATTTTTAACCCTCATACCTGAAGTGATTTCTCCCTGATATATCATAATCTCTGGAAAATTGTAAGAAATTACCGTATACAACTTCACTGTCATTACCCTGCTTTATTGCTCTTGTCAGACAGGAGACACTAAAGGCGAGGACAATCATGTCACTCCTTCCTGTGTTTCCCACAGAACCTAGTCTTCGACCTTACAGATGAGAGCCACCTAAACATTTGTTAATGATAAAAACTCAGGGCACCTGGGTGGCCCAACTGGTTGAGCTTCCAACTTCGGCTCATGTTATGATCTCACAGTTCTGTTTGGGAATTGTTGGGCAAGCTGCTGGCAGCGGGGAGCCCGCCTGGGATCCTCTGTCTCCCTCTCTTCCTGCCCCTTCTCTGCCCACACTCTCTCTCAAAAATAAACATTAAAAAATAAAAATTCAATAAATTGGTCTAAGAAAAAAATGACTCTAAAGTGATGTCAAAATATAAAGCTGCAACTCTTAAGGGCACATGCACCCCAATGTTTAAGGCAGCACTATCGACAACAGGCGTAGTATGGGAAGAGCCCAAATGTCCATCGATGGATGAATGGATAAAGATGATGTGGGGTATGTGTGTATATAAAATGTATGTGTGCATACACACACACACACACACACACACACACACACGATGGAATATTACTTGGTGATCAAAAAGAATGAAATCTTGGGGCGCCTGGGTGGCTTAGTCGGTTAAGCGTCCGACTTTCGCTTAGGTCATGATCTCGCGGTTCGTGGGTTCGAGCCCCGCGTCCGGCTCTGTGCTGACTGCCGGCTCAGAGCCTGGAGCCTGTTTCAGTCTGTGACTCCCTCTCTCTCTGACCCTCCCCTGCTCATGCTGTCTCTCTCTCCCTCCTAGAAATAAATAAAACATTAAAAAAAATTAAAAAAAAAAAAAAAAAAGAATGAAATCTTGCCATTTGCAACAATGTGAATGGAACTAGAGGGTATTTTTTAAAAATTTTTTATAATGTTTATTTTTGAGAGAGTGTGAGCAAGGTTGGAATAGAGAGAGAGAGACACACACACAGAATTCAAAGCATGCTCCAGGCTCTGAATTGTCAGCACAGAGCCCAATGCGGGGCTTGAACCCACGAACAGTGAGATCATGACCTGAGCCAAAGTTGGACACTCAAATGACTAAGCCACCCAGGTGCCCCAGAACTAGAGAGTATTATATGCTAAGTGAAATAAAAGTCAGTCAGAGCAAGACAAATACCACATGACTTCACTCATATGTGGAGTTTAAGATACAAAACAAATGAACCTAAGGGAAGGGAAGCAAAAACAATATAAAAACAGAGAGGGAGACAAACCATAAGAGACTCTTAAATACAGAGAACAAACTGAGGGTTGCTGGAGGGGTGCTGGATGGGGGGATGGGCTAACTGGGCAAGGGGCAGTGAGGAGGACACTTGTTGAGATGAGCACTGGGTGTTATACGTGATCACTAAATTCTATTCCTGAAACCATTATTATACTATATGTTAACTGACTTGGATTTAAGTTTAACAAGTAAAATTATTACTTGAAAGAAAAAAAAAGCTGTACCCCTTAAAACTATTGCTGGGGCTTCTGGTTAAAAATGCATGAATTATCTTCTCTTCCTCCCCAAACCCTATGGAAATGACAGTCAAAAGAAGAACGATAGTAGCAGTCTGCAGTAGGAAGAGGCCTCCACGGGAGAGAAGTGACCAAGCCCGCAGGATACAGAAAGTAAATGAAGGAGTGCGCACTGATGAGGGAAGACACCGGAAGTCACAGCCCTCAGCCCTCTCAGACCCGGCTACTCGGGAGCTCTGGCCACCAGAACCCTAGACAGGCTCTGAAGCCACGGACAGGCCTCTGGCCAGAGAGCAGAGGTAAGACAGGAGGCTGAACTTCTTCTGTACAAAGAATGGTCATGTGCCCTGACTGTGCAAAGAAGTAAACCCTTCTTGGAGAACTAGGCAGCAAGAATGGGTGCTAGTACCTTAAGACAAAGCCCTCAATATTCTGGCATTTAGGATTTTGTCTCAGCTTAACATCCAGCTCCCTTGTCTGCTTCCCCTAAAGCCCAATTCGTTGATAATCTCCAATGAACAATACTGAACCCTTACTCAGTGCTGCAGCCTCATTTCTAAATATGACCGTAACCAAAGACGATCAGACATTCAAAGAAAGTCTGCGTCACAAAAAGGTCAAGACAGGAACATCACAAGTCACAACCCCAAAGAATGAAAACCCAGAGAACAAAAGCACACGAACATCCCTGCCCCACCAGCAAGTACCCCAATGAGAGCTATGGAATTACTGTATCTATGATCCTACATTTCTTCCTCATATCTTCAACCCAAATCAGCACTGACGACAGCTGGGACAGTGTGTGCAACAGGACAGTACTGCAGGCAGAGAGGTACTGAGACCTCAGGACAGTACTGCAGGCAGAGAGGTACTGAGACCTCAACAAGTCAGCCTCTGCCCAGTATTGAAATGCCACAGCTTGTTGGGGTGCTGTGCTCAGTGCCCTTTGTGTCGTCTGCCTAAGTGACTTTGTCAATATCCGATAGATCCAATAAAGAAGAGAACTAGTCTCCCTTCACTGCATTTTCAGTGCCCAGAACAGTGCCTGGCACATAGTGAAAGGATGAATGGTGGCATTATCCAAATCTCTTCATGGAGTTCTAGGCTGGGATGACCAGCTGCTTGCCTGTTATTTCTAGATCTTACCTCACAAGGACCTCAAAACATTCTAAACTTGCTCCTCTCTCTCGTCTCTGTTTACCCTGAAATATATATACTACAAACCTGAGCACTGTCTTTCTTTCAAGCTCTTCCTGTATCCAGCCCATCAGCAAGGTCTACTAATTTTTACCAAGATGAAATCTCCATCTCTACTGTCACCACTCTGGTCCAAGCCATTTCTTGCCTGGACTAGAGACGGTTTAATAGTTATAGACTGTATTCTTCCTTTCTTGCCTTTCAATATATCCATTAAAAACTCAAGAGGACCTTTTAGAAACCTAAGCAAACTGTCAGGTTGATAAAATTCCTTCCTGTACCCCCCAAATACAGAGACCTGATGGTTGGCAGATGGGAAGGGAGGAGAGATGGGGAAAAAAATTCCTGTAGCTTCCTGTAGCTAAGAAGGCTTATAGTGTTTATGGTCCTTGCTTATTTCTTTTTTTTTTTTTTTAATGTTTTTATTTATTTCTAGGAGAGAGAGAGACAGCCTGAGCAGGGGAGGGTCAGAGAGAGAGGGAGTCACAGACTGAAACAGGCTCCAGGCTCTGAGCTGGCAGTCAGCACAGAGCCCGACGCGGGGCTCGAACCCACAAACCGCGAGATCATGACCTAAGCGAAAGTCGGACGCTTAACCGACTAAGCCACCCAGGCGCCCCATTCCTTGCTTATTTCTTGAACCTCACCTTGTGCATTCTCCCCTTTGCTCACTACTTTCCAGTCAAGCTAACAATTTCCAGTAAAACCAAGCTTTCACCTCAACGCCTTTGCCTCTCTCTGTCCAGGATGCCCTTCTTTCGTTTTTGCATGGCTACATCTCTCTCACTTCAGATCTGTTTCAATAATACATCCTCAATTGCTTCTCGGTCTTTTGGCTAAGATCAAGTGCATTACCACATCCTCAAAAAAAAAAAAAAAAAGCCCCTATTCTTAACTATTCTAGAAAGTAGTCTTTTTATACAGTCTTCTCTGCAAGAGGAAGAACAGTATCCTGCTGATTTCCTTCTCTGCACTGATCACAAGCTAAAATTACCATTTTATTATTTACTGTATATTTCTCTTTCCCATTAAAACGTTGGCTTCATGAAGGCAGAGACCATGCAGATCTTGTTCACCACTGTTCAGCACAGTGCCTGGGTCAGAGGAGATGCTCAATAAATACTGGCTGACTGATTAAAAGCTGCCTTGTTTCAAACATACGTCATTACAGAGTGAATTAATTCAAGGACAGTTATGACAAAAAGCAACAAAGAGAATGGGAGACCTATAAAAGTTATGAATATTCTAGCCTTCAAAACACCAGGACAGTCATCAACAACCTCTTTACTTAAGATTCTGATACTTTCTCTAACTGTACTCAATTTCACCAATACCTATCCATTTCATCTACACATTCGTCCAAAAGCTAGCAGCATCTATCAAAAATTTATCACAAACTTCAATGTAAAAGAAGTTTAAGAGAAGCCTTTGAAGAGAGTCCTATCTGCTTATATTAACAGATTCCAACAGTAGCTTCTGTTGACTACTACAAACAATCTCCCTTCTAAACAATACTACATCTTGGAATCCATCCCGTCCAAAGCAGTTTATTATAAAAGTGCTTAAAGTGCTATGTGGTAGTTTCATCACTAACAAAATCCCTTGGCACAAGGTCTCTCTCTTTCTCATATGCCAAAGCTACTCTTATGGTAGCCTACTTACTCAACTGAGCTCAACACGGTGTTTCTTCAATTTTGAAACATGCTTTTTTTCACTTTTTAACTTAAGTGGAAATGCATTTTCCAACTGAAGGTACTTTACAATTGCTATTGGCCTAGAAATAGTTGCACTGCCTGAAAATGTACAAATTTGGTTGTTCCTGATGATAAACAATTGCAACCCATTTTATTCAACAAACCAACTGAAGGTTATTTGAGAAAATACTGATTTGTCTCTGAACACATTCTGCTGACATCAAGACCCAGCATAGTAACCTGCATAAAGGCTGCTGTTAGTGGCAGTAAGTATTTGATACACCAGCATATAAACAAACACATATGTCCATTGTGTGCTTCACTAATCATGTTGTTCCCTTTCTTTGCAAAATACTTGCTCGGTCTATTTGGTTTCCTTTTTCCTCCTAGTAACCATACATTTTATCCTTCCCCTAAAATTATTTCTCATTTTAACTGAAGTAGAGACTTTCAGCTGCACAACAGTGACTCGACACATTTAATAACTACTACACTGTGCTCACAAGTGTAGCTAATCTGTCACCATACAACACTATGATGACACCACTGACTATATTCCCTGTGCTGTGCTTCTCATCCCCGTAACTTATTCAGTCCTTATTCATAACTTATTCAGTGGAAGTCTGTACCTCTTACCCCCTTCACTCATTTTTCCACATTCCCCTGCTTTGTTCTCTGTATTTATGAGTCTGCTTCTGCTTTTGTTTTTTAGATTTCACACAGAAGTGATACCCTATGGTATTTGTGTTTCTTTGATCCATTTCACCTGGCGTAACACCCTCTAGGTCCATCCATGCTTTACAAATGGCAAGAGCTCATTCCTTTTTATGGCTGAGTAATTTTCACATCTTCTTTACCCATTCATCTTTGGAAGGACATCTGGTTTGCTTTCATATCCTGGCTATTGTAAATAATACTGCAATGCTGCAATACTGCAACACTGGGGTGCATAGATCTTTCCAATTAGTGTTTTTTCTTTGGACAATATATGCAGTAATGGAAGTACTGGATCATATGATATTTCTATTTCTAATTTTTTGAGGAACTTCCATACTGTTTTCATAGTTGCTGTACCAATTTACATTCCCACCAAAGTGCTCAAGGATCGTTTTTTCTCCACATCCTCATCAACACTTGTTATTTGTTGCCTTTGATTCTAGGTGTTCTGACAGGTGTAAGGTAATAGCTAGCTCATTGTGGTTTTGATTTGCATTCTCTCATGATGAGTGATGTTGAGCATCTTCTCACGTGTCTGCTGTCTGTATGGCTTCTTTGGAAAAAGGTCTATATGGGTTCTATGCTCATTTCTTTTTTTTTTTTTTTAATGTTTTATTTATTTCTAGGAGACAGAGAGAGAGACAGCGTGAGCAGGGGAGGGTCAGAGAGAGAGGGAGTCACAGACTGAAACAGGCTCCAGGCTCTGAGCTGGCAGTCAGCACAGAGCCCGACGCGGGGCTCGAACCCACGAACCACGAGATCATGACCTAAGCGAAAGTCGGATGCTTAACCGACTAAGCCACCCAGGCGCCCCCTATGCTCATTTCTTAAATCAGATTTGTGTGTGTGTGTGTGTGTGTGTGTATGTGTGTGTTGAGTTGTAGAAATTTTTTATGCATTTTGGATACTAACCTATTATCAGATATATAACTTAGAAATATCTTTTCCCATTCAGTAAGTTGCCTTTTTATTTTGTTAATGGTTTCTTTCATGGTGCAAAAGCTTTTCATTTTGGTGTAGTCCCAACAGTTTATTTTTGCTTTTGTTTCCCTTGCCTGAGAAAAATATTGCTACAGCAGATGTTAAAGAGACTACTGCCTGTGTTTTCTTCAAGGAGTTTTATGGTTTCTTAAATTCTTTTTTTAATGTTTGTTTATTTTTGAGAAAGAGAAACAGAGGGGCGGGGGAGGGGCTGAGAGAAAGGGAGGCAGAGAATCTGCAGCAGGCTCCAAGCTTTGAACTGCCAGCACAGAGCCCGACGTGGGACTCAAACTCATGGATCACAAGATCATGACCTGGTCTGAAGCTGGACACTTTACCCACTGAGCCAAATGAGGCGCCCCTAGGAATTTTATAGCTTCAAGTCTTCAATACATTTTGAGTTTATTTTTGTTTATGGTGTATGGTGCAGTTCTCTTTTAAGAAACACTGTTATCACCAACACTCTGGATGGCAGAGAAGTCAATAATATATATAAACACAGACAATGAATGACTCTGAAGGTAAAGTTTTAGAAATACATTAATGAATAGCTGAAGTAAGAGTATATAAACCTAAATATGCTATCATATCATCCATAAATTTTGTAGATTAAGAAGAATAAAAACAGAAAATCTATAGATGATACATAACCAAGAGAGAATTACAAAAGTCAATTACATAAAAATGGGGGGGACCTCTTAATTTCCAGTGGAGTAATTTCATACCAAACTATTTTATATGGCTTTAGAAGGAGGCTGCAGTCCAGAAAACACTGGAGGAGAGACAGAAGGGAAACAAAGAGCCTAAGATTAAATTACAACAATTCCACAATGAGATCTGGATATTTCCAGAGTCCTGACAGATCAGAGCACTGGCTACAGCAAAGGAACTTACCAGTGCCTGTGAGGCTCTAGGAGGCAGTCTGGAAGGTAAGGCTTCTGGGCAGCAGGAGGTAAGAGGAAGGGAGAAGAGTTGTTTAGAAATTGCATGGAGAGGGGGGAAAAAAAAAAAGCAAAGGGGAGAGAGGGAAAATTTTAGGATTTTTCAGGACAAAAGAGAACAGAAAAATGGGAAGACCCACCACCCTGGAAGCATTCAAAGGAACCACCATTTTCTACACTGACAGAAGAGGGAGCACTGGAGCGAAGAGTGTCAAACCTCCCAAATCAGCAGCCCTGTCCAGGAAATGCAAAAGAATTTTAAGATATGAAAACATGTCCTGAGTGAGAAATTTCAAAACTAAGAACAGAATAAAAAAGACGTAAGAGTTTACAAAACTATGGAAATAAAAACTATATCAGAAAAGAACTAAGTTACAAACTACCTAAGGAAGAATTAAAGATTAAAAACATAAAAAGAGAGAAAAGGGTCAGAGACCATGATCAAAATGAAAGATAGGCAAAGAAGACCAAACATACCTATGCTGGACTCCCCTGAGAAGGGAAATGAAATAGAACAGAATACTAAACAATGATCAAAGAAAACTCTCCTGGAGTAAGGCCTGATTCTGCATATTGAAAGAGGTCACCAAACAACTGAGAAAACTACCCTGCAATAATATACTCAGAGAAATATCATAATAAAACTATTAGATTTTTTAAAGATGAAAAAACATCCTTAAAGTCTCTAGGCAAAAAGATCAAGTAACTTAAAAGGCCAAGAGAATTAAATGACCAAACTTCTCAAAAGCAACACACAATGCAATCTAACAATGAAGCTGTATTTTGTAGAAACTCAAGGAAATAAAAGATAAATCAATAACAAGTTTTCAATAGGCAAGAACACAGGGAGAACTGTTCCCAAAAGCCCTTAATTAATTTACCAGATCAAGATTCCACACCCAAATAGGGGGCGCCTGGGGGGCTCAGTGGGTTAAGCATCTGACTTCGGCTCAAGTCATGATCTCGTGGTTTGTGGGTTCCAGACTGGCATCAGGCTCTGTGTGGACAGCTCAGAGCCTGGAGCCTGCTTGGGATCCTGTGTCTCCCTCTCTCTCTGACCCTCTCCTGCTTGTGCTCTGTCTCTCTCTCAAAAATAAACATTAAAAAAAAAATTTTTTTTTTAAGACACCAAAATAACACAGTAAGCAAGTTAAAACTATGGGATATTCAATGAAACACAGAAACACAGTATAACAAAAAACTTTTATATACCATTCTCAACATGTGACAGATCAAGCAGACATAGCTAAAGGGATTAAGATAAAATTTTTTTTTGGAGGGCGCCTGGGTGGCTCAGTCTAAGCGTCGACTTCGGCTCAGCTCATGATCTCACGGTTCGTGGGTTCAAGCCCCATGTCAGGCTCTGTGCTGACAGCTAGTTCAGAGCGTGGAGACTGTTTTGGATTCTGTGTCTCCCTCTTTCTCTGACCCTTCTCTGCTCACACTGTCTCTCTCTCTCTCTCAGAAATAAATAAAACACATTTTTTAAAACAGGTAATTTTTTTTAATAACTGGAAGTTTGTACCTTCTAATCTTCAGCTAAATAGCCCATCCTCTCACCAGCCTCCCCCTGTGACAACTACCAGTTTGTTCTCTGTATTTAAAGTCAGTTTGGTTTTTAGTTGGTCTTTGTTTTTAGAGTCCACACAGATGTGACAGTATTTGTCTGTCTGACTTATTTCACTCAGCATAATACCGTCTAGGTCTATCCATGTTGCCATAAACTGAAAGATGCATTCTTTTTTTGTGGCGCAGTAATATTCCGGCATGTATGTGTGTGTTGTGCACACCAATCTCCTTTATCCTGAAGAGCCAAAAATTAAGTCCTCCATTAAGTGCAACCTTGGGCTGCACGTAGCCCCAGTCCCAGTCCTAGGAAAAGCCTCAGACTGTTCAAGGCTAAAGCCATCATCAGACCGCCCTCAGTTCAGTTAATCAAAAAGAAAAAAAAAAAAAAATTCCTATGGTCTGAGTCAAGGCTGGAAACTGCAGATACAAATTAGCCAATTTCTCACTGCTTGTCTGAACCCCCGTGGGCCCTTTGAACTCACCTCACAATTGGTCATTTTCAAAGGATTCTCAAAAGTCATGATTGGGTCCCACCAAAAGTAATGAACACCTCACAGATACTGAATGGTCAAAGCTGTAATTGTAATTGGTGCTTATGTGATGATGCTACATGTACTGTAACACCCCCATCCCTTACTCCTTAAAAACCCTGTTCGCTATTGTTCTTGGCTTCACCTTGCTGCCATGACACCGGCAGGCTGGTGAGCCCCTGCTCGAGCTTGTAATAAAGACCCTTTTGTACTTGCATCGATGCCAGCTCCTTGGGGGGTCTCTGGGACTCGTGATTTGGGCACAACAATCCATTTATTTATCGATGGGCAGCTGGGTTGCTCCCATGTCTTGTCTATTCTAAATACTCATGGGGAAGCAGGTATCTTTTCAAATTCGTGTTTTCCTTTCTTTGGGTAGATACCCAGTAATGGAATTACCAGATCTCACAGTCTATTTTTTTTTAATGTTCTATTTATTTTTGAGAGAAAGATAGAGACAGTGTGAGCAGGGGAGGGTCAGAGAGAGAGGGAGACACAGAATCCGAAACAGGCTCCAGGCTCTGAGCTGGCTGTCAGCACAAAGCCCGATGTGGGGTTCGAACCCACGAATCATGAGATCATGACCTGAGCCAAGGTCGGATGCTTAACTGACTGAGCCACTCAGGCGCCCCTCGGTCTTTCTATTTCTAATGTTAAGCTCCATGCTATTTTCCACAGTGGTTGCACCAATTTACATTCCCACCAGTAGGGCCCTCAGGCTCCCTTTTCTCCACATCCTCACCAGCCTTTGTCTTTCTTAAGAGATAAAACAAACAACAACAACAACAATAAAACTTATGAAAGGAAAAAAAAGAGATAAAACAACTTAAACAACATAAAGTAGTCCTCACAGGCGAATGTCAAATGCTACACCCTGATAATAAATATTCTTCTCACATGCCCACAGAACATTCACAAAACTGATCATATATTAAGTTGGCAAAAAACTGCAAAACTTCCATAAAGCAGAAATATTATGAACTAAAGTGATCACAATGCAAAAACACTAGAATTTACTAACAAAAACCAGAAAGGCTTTTCCACCCGGGGATTATTAACTGAAGGGTTAAAACTACAGAATTTTTTTTAAGGGTTTTTTAAAATTTTTTAATGTTTTATTTATTTCTAGGAGAGATAGAGAACAGCATGAGCAGGGGAGGGTCAGAGAGAGAGGAAGTCACAGAACTGGAAACAGGCTCCAGGCTCTGAGCTGGCAGTCAGCACAGAGCCCGACACGGGGCTCGAACCCACAAACGGTGAGATAATGACCTAAGCGAAAGTTGGACGCTTAACCGACTAAGCCACCCAGGCGCATCCAGAATGTTTTTTAAATGACATAATACTGTAAGTGAATCTGTGAGATGCACCGAAAGCAATGTTAAGAAGAAAATTCACTCTACTAAACATTTCTCAATAAATAATAAAAACTAATGAATTCTGAGCCCCCAAAGTAGAAAAAGAACCAGAGTACCCAGAAAATGAGAAAAAAAAAACAGAAATTAATGTGGAAGAGAATTTTAAAAAACCCAAATCTAATAAAATCCTGTTGTTTTGAAGAAAAAAATAACAAAATAGACAATATGCTAGTTTCATTTAAGGGGGGAAAAGCACAAATATACAAGATAACCACTGAAACAGTAAATTTTATTTTATTTTATTTATTTTTATTTTTTTTAATGTTTTATTTATTTCTAGGAGAGAGAGAGAGAGACAGCGTGAGCAGGGGAGGGTCAGAGAGAGAGGGAGTCACAGACTGAAACAGGCTCCAGGCTCTGAGCCGGCAGTCAGCACAGAGCCCGACGCGGGGCCCGAACCCACAAACCGCGAGATCATGACCTAAGCGAAAGTCGGACGCTTAACCGACTAAGCCACCCAGGCGCCCCATGAAACAGTAAATTTTAAAAATCATGAGACTAACTCTGCAGACTTTTAAACAAATTTGGAAACTTATATAAAAATGTATAATTTCCTAGAGAAATACAGACTACCAACATTGATTCCATTAAAGTTAGAAAGCCTAATCAGATAGAAGAAACAAAGTTATTAGAGAACTGCCTCACAAAAATTATCCAGTCCCAGATATGCACAACTTGTACGAGAAAATTTTAAAAGTCTTGAAAGGACCAAAAGCAGATTTGAGAAATGCAAAGACATCTCACCTTGGACAGAATTCAACATTATAAACATTTCGGTTCTCCCCAATTTGTAAGCTCAATGCAACCCAAGGAGTTTTATGGACTTAGATTGAAGTGAAGTGGTTCTTCTGAATATACTTTTTTGTTTAAATACATTAAAAATAATAAAATCAACAAGGATGGGGGAAAATGGAATAAACAAGCAAATGGACTGAACTAGATTTCAAATGAATAATTTCACCACAATGAAGAAGGGGGAAGAACCAACCCAAATAACTTTTGAAAGAAGTATTTTGACTATGTATCTTCAGACTAAACCACAATTGAAATAGATAATATGTTGTTTTACAGTGGAATCACTTAACAGTTCTCTAACGATTGACTTTTACTTACTGTATTTTAGGACTGAACAAACAAGAATATTGAGTGCCAGTTTTTCACTCAGAGAAGAGAAATACAAAAATAGAAAAGTGGAAAACAGGAAACAATATGTGTTGAAGTGGAATTGTAGGTTTAGTATGAACTCACAGGGAGACAGATCAAAGTGTGCGTGGTGTATACATGTGTATTTCCCAGCTAGGGGGACTAGAATCAGTGATGCTCCAGTAGGAATGGGCACACCTAGCACCCATATCCTGTCTCCTAAATATGCTCCTCCTCCGTTTAAAGGAACTAGGGCTTTTTGGAGAAATGGCTAACTCAAAGCTGAAGCAGGGAAAGTACAACGATGAGCCTGAATGTATTAAGCTAGAAAGCAAAGAAGCACTCAAAGAATGATGAAGAAATGCCAAAAGGAAACAGAAACAATTGCTTTGAAGGGACTCCCACTGGCCATAAAGAAACAACAGAAGTATAAAAAATAAGTTAATAGTAACAGATTATAGCCCATTCAATAGAATAGGAATCCATGAGTCGATACTCATTATTTTTTTAATGTTTATTTATTATTGAGACAGAGAGAAACAGACAATGGGGTAGGCTCAGAGAGAGAGGGAGACACAGAATCTGAAGCAGGTTCTAGGCTCTGAGCTATCAGCACAGAGCCTGACACGGGGCTCAAACCCAAGAATCACGAGATCGTGACCTGAGCCGAAGTCGGACACTTAACCGATTGAGCCACCCAGGCATCCCCCAATAATCGTTATTTTCAAAATTAAAAGCTCTTCCTTACAGTAAAATGTCAAAGGAAAAACTGGATTAGAAAATCACCATTTCACAGGGGCGTCTGGGTGGCTCAGCTGCGTAAGTCTCCAAATCTTGATTTCAGCTCAGGTCATGATCTCACAGTTTGAGTTTGAGCCCCTCATCAAGCTCTGTGCTGATAGCATGGAAGTTCCCTCCCTCTCTCTCTCTGACCTTCCCCCAAATGCTTGAGCACTCTCTCACTCAAATAAACCATAAAAAAATAAAAATCACCAATTCACAAATGTAGTAATTACTGATTCAGGCAAAACTCATCAGTGGATGTGAAAACTAATAGGCAAGCTGAAATTTGAGGAAAAGATGATCTACCAAATCTCAAAATATCTCCCTACAAAATATTATTTTTAAGATGAAAAACAGCAACTTTTCAATGGGAGAAATCTGACAGACAATATCTCAAGTGATCAAAGTTATCATCAGTAATAGAACAAACGGACATCATATGCATCCAGATATAACATACTGAGAAGATACCTAACTTTTGTGGTGCTCCTGCCAAAAATATAGAACCTCAATCTACTCAGGAGCAAATACAGACAAACTAAAACTAAGGGACAGTCTATAAAGTAACCAGCCTATACTCTTCAAAAATGTCAAGATCATGAGAGTCTAAGTCAGTCCCTTCCAAACATCTTCTCCCATTCTGCAGACCAACTTTTAGTTTTGCTGGTGGTCTCCTTCACTGTGCAAACGCTTTTTACTTTGATGTTGTCCCAAAAGTTTATTCTTGTTTTGTTTCCCTTGCCTCTGGAGACATATTTAGTAAGATATCTAGTAAGAAGTTCCTATGGCCAATGTCAAAGTAGTTACTGCCTATGTTGTCCTCTAGGATTTTGATGGTTTCCTGTCTTACATTTAGGACCTTCATCCATTTTTAATTTATTTTTGTGTATGGTAAGAAAGTGGTACAATTTTGGGGCGCCTGCGTGGCTCAGTCAGTTAAGCGTCCAACCTCGGCTGAGGTTGTGATCTCACGGTTCGTGGGTTTGAGCCTCACGTCGGGCTCTGTGCTGACAGCTCAGAGCCTGGAGCCGCTTCAGATTCTGTATCTCCCTCTCTCTCTGACCCTCCCCTGTTCATGCTCTGTCTCTCTCTCAGAAATAAATAAAACATTTAAAAAAAAGTTAAAAAAAAAGTGTTCAGTTTCACTCTTTTGCATGTTGCTGTCCAGTTTTCCCAACATCATTTGTTAATATATAAAGAACTTATAAAACTGAACATCCAAAAAACCCAGTTAAAAATTGGCAAAAGATATGAATATATTTTTCTGAAAAAGGCATACAATGGCTGACACATGAAAAGAAGCTCAACATCACTCATCATCAGGCAAATACAAATCAAAACTACAACAAGGTATCACCTCACACCAGTCAGAATGGCCAAAATTAACAACATAGGAAACAAGAGGTGTTGATGAGGATGTGTAGAAAGGTCAATCCTCTTACACTGTTGGTGGGAATGCAAACTTCATGCTTGCAGCCACTCTGAAAAACAGTATGGAGCTTCCTCAAAAAGTTAAAAATAGAACTACTCTATGATCTGGCAATTGCGCTACTAAGTATTTACCCAAAGGATACGAATACATGGATTCAGAGGGGTCCATGCACCCCAATATTTATAGCAGCATTATCAACAATAGCCAAATTATCAAAAAAGCCCAAAGGTCCATCAATTGATGAATGGATAAAGAAGATATATACAAAGGAATATTACTCAGCCATGAAAAAGAATGAAATCTTACCATTTTCAATGCCATGGATGGAGCTAGTCAGTAAGACAAATACCATATGATCTCACTCATTTGTGGAATTTAAAAAAGAAAATAGATGAACACAGGGGGGTAAAAAAGAAAGGCAAGCTAAGAAACAGACTCTGAACTATAGAGAACAAACTGAGAGTTATTAGAGGGGACTTGGGAGGTGGGAGGGGTTAAATAGGTGATGGGTATTGAGGGCAGTTGTGATGAGCGCCGGGTTTTGCATATAAATGATGAATTACTACACTCTACACCTGAAATTAATATTATACAATATGTTAACTGGAATTTAAATAAAAACTTGGAAAAAAAACAAAACAAAAAGAAAGTCAGACTAAGAAATGATTTCAGATTAAAGGAGGCTAAAAAAACATTAACTAAGGGGTGCATGGGTGGCTCAGGTCATTATCTTGCAGTTCGTAAATTCAAGCCCTGCGACAGGTTCTGTGCTGACAGCTCAGATTCTGTGTCTCCCTCGCTCTCTGCCCCTCCCCCACTCACATTCTGTCTCTCTCAAACATAAATAAAAATTTAAAAAGAACTAAATGCAACACATGCTCCTGAGTTGGACCCTAGACTACATTTTCTTTTGCTATAAAAGAAACTACTGAAACTCTAGAAAAATATGAATATGGCCTTCCAATTAGACAACAGTATTATGTCAAGGGTGATATCTTGTTTTGATAATTTTATCACGTCAATATACATGTTTTTGTTCTTAGGAAAAATACATTGATATTTAGGAGGGAAAAGACATCATGGCAGCAACTTACTCTCAAGTGGTTCAGAGAAAGAAACTGTATATGTATCTAGAGAAGAAGCTATAAAGAAAATGTATTAGAACGTTAGCAATTAGAGGGGCGCCTGGGTGGCTCAGTCCCTGAAGCATCAGACTTTGGCTCAGGTCATGATCTCATGATTTGTGGGTTCGAGCCCTCCATTGGGCTCTCTGCTGTCAATGCAGAGCCTGCTTTGGATCCTCTGTCTCCCTCTCTCTCTGCCCCTCCCCTGCTCACACATATATATGCACTCTCTCTTTCCCAAAAATAAACATTAAAAAATAAATAAATAAAATGTTAACAATTAGGGAATCTGAGAGAATGACATAGGATTTTTCTGCACTATTCTTGCATCTTTTCTGTAAACCTGAAATTACTTCAAATTAAAAACTATTTTAAGCTTACTTCGCTTACATTGGTTCTTAAATATATGTACAAGAATTCTACATAATAAGACATCTGTTTAAATAAATATATTCTTCCATCAGTATAAAAATTCTAAATGATAAAGCACCTGGTCAGTTATTTGGTAGTGTGTTTGTTTTCAGCTGTAGACAAAGTAACAATGTATCTGACAATCAATGGAATCTTATATTCAAGGAAACAATGATTCCAAAGTTTCATAGGAAAATACTGCCCACTGATGGAAAAGGAAAAACCAATCTGGTCATATTTTCTCAGTTCAGAAGTCAAAATCACTATCACAAAATCACTCCACATACCTTGTATTGCTAGAATAATCCCACATGGCCACATCTAGGAGGCTCCGAACCCAGGTTTTAGAGGGCTCCTTAAGAAATTTTTGCTGGTAGATCCCCACTACAAGATCTTCTACAGTGAGAAGCTCTAGATCTTGCCTTATTGCTTTCATTGATAAATAGAAAGACATACAGTTAATGAATTTAGATACAGAGAAGATGTACATCAAAATGGAAACAAATACAGATGTTATAAAGCACTTGAACAGTAACTTAGTTTTACTTACCTGATGCCTTTGCCATATGCTTCAAACACCAGTTGACTCTGGCTCTGTCATCAGACTGGAGAAGGAAAAAAATTCACTTGTATTTTCTCCTACACTGAGTTGATTTTAATCAATTGCTGTTCTTTCAAACTGGGGAGGTGGGGGTGGCAGGAAGGGAAAGACTAAAGAGTTTGTGACAACTAAATGAGAACCATCAAAAAGAATAACATATTTTTAAAAACTACTGCTATTAACAGTTACATTTATAAAGCAACGTTAACAGACTTTGTGAAAAGCAAGGGAGACCTAGGGTAGGTGCATGAAGAAACCAACATGCAGAAAAAAGTAATCTGCTCATGGTTACACTAAACTAATAAGGTTAAAACCCAGTTCTTCAACTCCTAGTCTAAAAGAATTTCTTTGGGTACCTTCTGTGGATCTTCCGGTATCTAAGTGGATGCCTTAAAAAAAATGCTTACACTGACATTACCTTGCAGTAGACAGGTGGCCAGTTTCCTGGGTTTGGGTGAATAAACCCATAAAGGTCTTGTAACACAGTTGCTTGGTCACGCCCAGATTCAAAGTTTGAAATAGGGATCTTGTGACTAGAATCACCTGACGGAAACAAAAGGAGGTAGGAGTTCAAAATTTGACCGAGACAAATAGGACAAAGTGGGTAAGGAAGTAGGGTACAGGAAGAGGGTAGTGACTCATGTTCAAGCACGTATACCAAGCCTAGTTATAATTAGGTACTTTATTTTATCCAATATTCTTATGAGAAAGGTGATATATACCTATTGGAGAAGAGACAACACAGAAGTTAGTATAGTAAGTTAACAGTTGGTGATCAATGGGAGTCAGGATTCAAAACCAAGTTTAAGTGACTAAGCCTGTATGTTTTCATGATTCCCATCTGCTTTTCATGAATCTGTGTTATATGTGAGGCTGGAAAACTTAATAGCAATGATTGCTTTTTAAAAGATTGTATGATCAAGATTTCCACTTCCAATAAAAAATGGACCAAGTAATTCAGGCCAACCTTCCACAAAAATTTAAAATACTTGAGAATATCCAGAATACACAGTAGTGAGGAATTAATAGATCTAGATGCAAGAGAATACACAAATTCATAAAGGCTCTCCAGAGAGCCTCGCTTTTGGAGCAGGTTTCCCCTGCAGTTATTTACCAGCTCCAGAAAAGGAGCCGTTGAACGGCTGAGCAGTGTGCATTTGTCAGCTTCTGGGGCCCATTTGCTAGGCCCCCAGGATCTAGCAAAAGCAAACATAAATCTTTTCTGGAGGAAAGGAACATCACTATAAGCCTCAAATTAATTTTTTCAGCATAGTGGAGAAAATGGTGGACAGGAAGGCAGAAGCCCAAGAAGCCACAGTGAGCTGGAGCTGCCAGAATAATGAAAAGGAAAGTTCCAGCTGCAACACTAAGAAGTGAACTGGAAGCTGCAGACCTCTCAACAAAGCCTGCAAAGACCCCCTAAGTTTGGAAGCGCCATAGGTAGTCAGACAACAAAGCCTCGCCATATCCATCGAACTTGGACTACGTAAGCCTAAAGAAACTGTTCCAGCTCTTGCTCCAAAAACCCTTTCAGTAGCAGCAGCCTTTAATGAAGATGACGATACTGAACCAGAGGAAATGCCTCCAGAAACAAAGATGAGGATGAAAATATTGGAAGGGATACACCAGCATCATTAGGACCAAACTCCTTCAAGAAAGGAAAGCATGGTTTTTCTGATGGCCAGAACCTATGGAAGCAAAATATAAAATCTCATCTTGGAAATGTCCATGACCAAGAAAATTAAATGATGTGTTTTAAAATTGGGGTGTGGGGTGGGTATAAAGTTAAAAGGAATAGTTTCCTATTAAAAAGAATGGTAAAAGATTATCTTTAGGGACTTTAAGATTGGTACATTAAAAAATGAGTCTGAAATTAGAGGTAATTTATGTTTTATATTCAGATTTCAAGACATTTGCTAATTTTATAGTTTCATGTGATTAGCTTATAGATAATAGAAAAATCAGAAATGGTATCTAAGAATTGAACATTTTTTAGACACTACTAAGAGGGATGCAAAAAGTTATTATCTATTTAAACTGCAAGCAATTACTCTTAACTCCCTTCTTAATATAAACTGTCTCCCAGGACCAGCCTTACGGAGAGTGCTGTGCTGGGAAGATAATGTTATTAGACTACTGACTGAAAGTACGTTAGATAAAATTAAAATATGGCTTTTTTTTTTCCTAATGGGTATTTGTTTCAAGTCCCTATAAACTAAGTACTGCATTGCTATCAGCTGGTACAGATGCTTATTAGCTCTTTAAAAATTTTTTTCAGGGCGCCTGGGTGGCTTAGGTTAAGCGTCTGACTTCGGCTTAGGTCATGGTCTCGCAGTTGGTGAGTTCGAGCCCAGAGCCTGAAGCTGCTTCAGATTCTGTGTCTCCCTCTCTCTGCCCCTCCCTCACTTGCACACTGTCTCTCTCTGTCTCTCTCAAAAATAAATAGATATTTAAAAATAAAATAATTTTTTTTCATCTTATGTAAATTGTTAAGTATTTGAAATAGTACACTTCACCTGAATGGGTCTTGGCTACCTTTGTTAGTCGTCAAAGATCATCTGCTACCAAAGTAAATCAGTATATTGTGAATATGCTTCTTAGTTTTTGTTATTAGCTAGTTCCTGTAAACATTTCTACCAGGTCTTGAGGTAACTCATAAGGAAGTTGGGTTTCTTTTAAAATAGAAACTACCACCAAAAACTTAAATGTATGTATGATACTTAGATATTTGAGTGGTTTTGTTTTTTAAAAAGTAGTAACACCAAAAAAGCCACGTTGTATGAAGATGAAAATGAGAAAAACACACTTTCTATACCTTTGTTAAATCTTAATTTACTAACTTATGAAAATGGAATTTGACTTGAACTTAATACAAGAAATCTTCGTTAGTATAACAATATGGCTTATGTGAATTATTATACATATATTTTTTAAGTATTATACACATTAATCATGTACATTTTAGGTATTGAAAATAAATATAAAGAAAATACATCTTTAAATATATTCTATGGAATCTTCGACCACATATACATTGTTAGATCTATGTACTATAGGTTAAAAATTTTTTTTTTAGTTTTTTTAATGTAACAGTTAAACACATCTTTAACAGCATAGTCAGAGCTTTAAAAAAACATACAGTATAATGATTTCCTTGAAAATTCCTGCAATATTTAATTTGGAAGCAGCTTCAGACCACTTTATTGGTAGTAACTCGCGGAGCTTTTAAATAGGGATTAAGTCCAGAGAAGCAGCCTGTATCCCTAACACTTTGTTCATCTGCAGTGTGTACGTTTAAGTTTAAAGTGGAGCCCAAGTAAAACAATGGGATAGAACTGTTAGTTCTCACATGAGATACATTAACTTAACTTGCTTTAATGTAGGCAAACTTTCCACTTTTGTCCATTTTGCTGTTTATGTTAAAATAACATCCTTTCCAACATATTTGACTCAAATGAATTATTAACCTAAGGTCAAGACAGGAGAGAAAACGACCGAGATGAATATCTTTACTAAAATACCAATAAACTTGTCAAACTCAAACATTCTAGATGATCCAGGTACATGATGAAAGAAGAATGAGAACCAAACTGAATTTGACAGAAAGAGATCCAAAAGTATTCCAGTGACTGAAATTATTCAGCACAGATGGTAAATAATCATGCTATGATCAAATTATGAATTTTAGCCTAAAGTTATAAAAAAAGGACACAGAGGAAGAGTTCAGTTTCTGATAACGACAGACTAGAACTGTACAAATGACACACCTGCTTGAGAGCACTGCAGAGAGAAAACTGCAGTGAGAAATCAGGGGTCCAAAATCTTGGAGAAGAAGGAATCCTAGAAAGGAGATTCTGGCATTTGGGTTCACTGGTAATTTGGGGCATTTACGAATTCTGGAAGAGTATCTGGAAGAATTCAGAGTATCATGAAGCTGTCAGTTTTGTCCAAAACGATCTAAAGATTTAAAGGTGATTCCAACCTAAATTTAAACAAAGCTCTTTATGAAGCATGATACTCAGACTCTGAACTGTATGGAAGAGCAAAGGGTCAAGAATAGCTGTGACATTCCAAAACAAAGTCAAGGAACCCACGTAAATACTATCAAAATATTGTGTTCAATGATATGAACAAAACAAACAAACAAAAACCAAGCAGACCAACAGGACAAAATAAACAGACCACGAAGACCATGCATGTACAGGAGTGTGGCACTACATACTGAGGAACAAGCTGGTTAGTTAATAAAGGATGCTGAGGGCTGCCTGGTGGCTCAGTCTGCTGAGCATCTGACTCTCGATTTCGGCTCAGGTCACGATCTCACGGATCGTCAGTTCAAGCCCTGCATGATGCTCTGCACTGAGCATGGAGCCTGCCTGGGATGCTGTCACTCCCCTCTCGCCTGAGCGCACTCTCTCAAAATAAATGTTTTTTAAAAACACTAATAATAAATGATGCTGAGACAACTAATTATCTACATGCGGAGAAAAAAGAAATAGAACCTCTACTTCATACCATACACAAGTCAGTGCCAGATGGCATAAGAACTTGGATATGAAAAACAAAACTTAATAAAAGCTATCTTTATCACCTTCAGGTAGAAGAGGATTCTTAAATAAGACATTAAAAACCTTCAAACCCGAAGGGAAAGGAGGATACATTTACTAAATTAAAAATTAACACTTCTGTTCATTGGAAGACACCATAATGACAGTAAAAAAAAAAAAAAAATACAATGCATACACTGAAAACAGTTACCTGCAATTAAATCAGTAAGCAGATACATAATAAAATTCCCCAAAGCAATATAAAAGACAGTCCAATATAAAAATGGGGAAAAGGCAATATTGAGTTAATAAAAATACAAGTATGGAAACAAGCCCATAATGTTAATTACATAAAAGTTCAAAGAAACCAAAATTAAATATACCATTTAATTTTTTTAAATATGTATTCATTTTTGAGAGAGAACAAGCAGTGGAGGGGCAGGGAGCAAGGAACAGAGTCCAAAGTTGGCTCCCTGCTGACAGCAGAGAACCCGATGTGGGGCTTGAACTCATGAACTAGGAGACCATGACCTGAGCCGAAGTGGGAGGCTTAACCAACTGAGCCACGCAGGCGCCCATAAGTACACCATTTAAATACATATGTAGTCATAATAGAACTATTCAGAAAAGAGAAAATTATTAGCACAAATTTCCAAATAGTGTCTTTCTTATAAAAAGGGAGGGCGATACAATCAAGGAGAGACACAGGGACCTTCAATGATAAGGCACTGCCATTATTTCTTCAGCGGAGTGACGAATGCACAGCTCTTCATTAATATTCCTTACACCTTAAGTCAATGTTATATTCTTTGTGTATGAAGACTAATTTTAAAAGCTGACAGACCTTTTGTACAGGAAGCCAAAGCCAGTTTTCAAAGCTTTGCATTTTTTTAATGCAGAACTTCTCTCAAGAAAATTCACCAGTAACGGGCTCCGTGCTAACAGCCAGCTCAGAGCCTGGAGCCTGTTTCAGATTCGGTGTCTCCCTCTCTCTCTGACCCTCCCCTGCTCACGCTGTCTCTCTATCGCTCTCTCAGAAATAAATAAAACTTAAAAAAAATTTTTTTTAAATAAAATTCACCAGTAAAATGTACAGAAGCAGAGCTCCTCTAGTTAAGGTGGGGGAGTATGAGAAGGTCCAAGACCTCCGACTCCCATAGTCTCACACAGAATCTGAAGTACCTCTTCAGAGAAAAGCATGGCAGTGGGGGTGGGGAAATCAATAGATTCCATATCAAAATCTCTTCCAGTCTTGAAATTCTTTGATTCTAATGTGCTAAACCAGAACGCCCATCCATGAAGTATTCACCTGACTCACATATATTTCATAAAAGGCCAGATAGCACAGGAGCATCTGAAAGATCTACATGTACATTCCTTAGCTACTAAACTGCATCCACATGTAAATTTGCTTCAGCGTGCTCCCCTCTGAAACATGATCTTTTCCTAAGCATCAGGTTGATTACACCAGCATAAGCATTTTTAGTTATAATGTTGACACAGCCATCATCCTAATAGAATCATTTATTTTATTTAACTGGCACATTTCCCAGCATTATCAAATTGGCAATTTAAGACATGGATACATTGATGAGCTCCAAAAACCTAAGTTTCCTGAATGAACTGTGTTCAATTTTAATTAGTTTGAAATAATATATTAAGAAAACACTCTTGGAGTCTTTAATAGGTTTTTAAGAACCACATTTTCTGTTAATCTGGTTAGCTTGAAAATGTAAAAATAAGCCTTAAAAACTTATTTTTAAGTATTTATCAGAACCAGAATAATAAACAGTAAGCCAGTGGCACTCTCACAAATGAGTGTCTGACAAATCATAGGGATTCCAATGTGCTCAACAGATGAACAAACCAAAACCAGCTTAAGTAAAAAAGTGAAGTTAATTCACCAGCTAAGTTTCCAAGTTTTGTTTTACTATTTAGTTGAATAACCTCAGATGATGGAACACGTGGGGAGATTAGCTAGGTTCACTCTTAAAAAACTGCAAAAGAATTCTTCTGTTTTACAATTTTTTTCATTCAAAGCTACATAAAGGAACCAAAATAAAAAAACTTGCCCTTACCTTGTTCCACAGTCTATGGCCCTGATCCCAGGCAAACAAAAAAAGGGACTAGTACATAGTTTCACTAAGACTGGGAAAAACTCAAAGGACATAACTAAGAGTGACTCTAAAATGTTCTCTTCATTTATAAAGAACAGCATTATAAATGTTACATAAAAACTGCTTATCATGGTAGATTTGAAAACTATTTCTAACGTCAAACTTCTACAGGCTAGGTGTCTGCATTTTTAAGTAAAAAAGAAAACAACTTAATAAAATAATGATTTTGAATATAAAAAATTATCATGATTTCCATTCTAATCACAGAGGAAACTTGTTAAAACCTAGTTTCTAGAAGAGCTTAGTTCAGAGCTTAGGTATATAGTCATATCCTTTGGTGTCCCACAAGTCTATTTAATTCTGAAGTTTTTAAGGATCACATACACCATCTATCATTTCTATGAAGAGTCTCCAACAATAAGAGTATTCTTCCTCCAAATTATGTTTTATGCGTTCATTTAAAGCATCAAGTCTTAACCAGGTATATACATATTCAATGCCTATATTCTGCCCCATTCCTTTATACTTACTTGCAGCCTGACAATGAAACCGAAATCCTCGTGGAATTTCACCTACAATACAAAATATTTTGTTGAGAGAAGTTCTCTGGTTTTGCCATAGCAATATTTCATAGGATGACCAAGTCATAACATACATAGATCATTGTTACCACTATGTGAAAACACAAAAGATTAAATTTTCATAGAGGTTGTTTTGTTTTCCCAAAGGAATGAGGACTATTAAAGAATTCTGGTATATTGTCTAACCTACTCTAAAAAGGAAGTTACTCCTAGGGGGCACCTGGGTGGCTCAGTCAGTTAAGTGTCTGACCTTTGGTTTCAGCTTAGGTCATGGTCTCATGGGATGGAGCCCTTATTGAGATTCTTTCTCTCTCTCTCTCTCTGCCCCACCCCCTTTACCTTCTCTCCCCCAACCCCCATTTGCTGTCTCTCAAAATAAACTTTATATATATACTAATTTCTGTATATACATGCAAATACTTTCTGTGTATATACATATATATACACACACATATATACACATATATATATACATATATACACACGTGTACACACACACACACACAGAAAGTTACAGGAAAAAATACTAGGTAAAGAAAATTTGTGCTAAAGGAGTCTTAGCTAGGGGTCCAGAAGGCCCTTGATACAGGCACTCATGTATGTATTTCTCAAGAAAAAAAAAAAGTCTCCAAATTCTTTTTAATGTTTTACAATCATATGAAGAAAAGTAGTTAACTTATCCTAAGCAGCAAGTCTCACAAGTGTGAGTGGGATAATTAGTTTTCAGTTTTTCGGTCATCTGAACACAAGGAAAAGCACTGGCCTGTACTAATGAATTTTAAAGCCAGTGACAAAACTAAAGATGAAGTTCTCTTCCCAACCTCTTTCCCATTACTCTTCTCCCTATATAGCTCTCCCACTTGCCTTAGAGAGTATTACTGGTCCTTTATCTACTCTCTTGGCACCTGAACTGAATCCTATGTCTTCATTACTACCTCTTTTTCCTGAGTGGGATATCCAGAAAAAGAGGTATTGAGAATATCTGAGAAACTATTAAGTCCAAGGCTATTTCCATACCTTCTCTTGTATTCCTTAGAGCAGCCGACTACAGGAATTATTCCCACTTTACAGATAAGTTAGTAAGCTCAGAAAGGTTAATAACTTTGCTCAAGGTTACAAAGCAACAGCAAGTTACAAACTAGCAATCGTCGAGGTAAAGGATGGGTTAAAGAAATAAAAGAGCAAAGGTATAAAAAGCTTTTAGAAAATTCCAAGATATAAGGCCACAGGTAAGCAAACGCCAGGCTACACATTTTTAGGCACACTATCCACCCAACTCTAATGCTTTCTTGCGGTTAAAAGCTTCAACTAAAAACCACATATAAACACCTAATTCTTTTTTTTTTTTAATTTTTTTTTTTTAATGTTTTATTTATTTCTAGGAGAGAGAGAGACAGCGTGAGCAGGGGAGGGTCAGAGAGAGAGGGAATCACAGACTGAAACAGGCTCTAGGCTCCGAGCTGGCAGTCAGCACAGAGCCCGACGCGGGGCCTGAACCCACGAACCGCGAGATCATGACCTAAGCGAAAGTCGGAGGCTTAACCGACTAAGCCACCCAGGCGCCCCATAAACACCTAATTCTTAATGATTTTTTCAACCAATTATGATGAAGTCTTGTTACATTTTAAGAACTCAAGGATGCATCAGCTTTTAAGAAAATACTGGTAAATAGTCAAGATAAAATGCGTACTTTTTAAGATCTAGCCTCTACCCACTCTGAATACTTACCAGGATTTATAAAACTGTGGAAATCTGCCATAATACCTTCTTGGAGAGAGTATTTAACACAGCCTATTTCACAAGGGAGGAAGCGCTGTTCACAATGAGGAGGTAGTTCACCATGGCTAAAAATGTTCAAAAAATAAAAAATGCCTCCTAGGAGAGCTGAAAAAACAAAAAAAACAGTAAGACAACACAAATAGTTTACCCCTCTACAAAAGAAGGTTTTAGAACCATTTTCCCTGTGTTCCTATAATCCTAAATGAGCTGGAAACGAGAAAACTAATTATCGGTACAAGATAAACGAATCAAAATTTTTATACTTATATTTTTAATTATACTTATCAAGGATTACAGTGGTAACCACCCTGCATGAAGCAACAAAATTATTCAAATTTGCAGCCAGCTCTACACAATTTAGTTATACATATGCCTTGAATTTCAGGAATGACAGAAGAAAAGCTGTGACCCATATTCAACAAATACAAGAGGTTTGGGAAATAGAGCCAAGTAGAAATAGTGTAGAAAAACTGTATGATATAAATGGACAATTTAGTTCACTCTTTACTTTTTACCAATATACACAAGAATATCAACAAATTCTCTAAAGGAAGGAAGAAATAGAAGATTGTGAGAAGAGTTTTATATACTAGGGTTGACTGTTTAAGACTGTTAAAAGTTTAGAATTTCAATACATTCAGAACACAGTAAAAACAGCCAGAAGGAATAGATCTTATTAGCTAAATTCTTTTCCCGTCCCAGGCCAGCTCAATAATTCAACTTCTTTATAATTTAAATGTATTTTAAGGGTCTAGATACAAACACTTAAATCTAAGAAGTATATTTAGTAACATATGAAGTGGTTATTAACCGAGAGACCAGATTTTAGTATAAAACAAAATCTCTCCAGTGTTATTTCAACAAATGCAAATTAGCTGATCTTTTACCACTTTAGTGCCACTATAATTTGAACACTTGAAGCCAGTTATTTTGAAATGCAGGATCAAAATGAACAGAACACATATTTACGGATTGAAATATCATAGTGTTTTGAGCACTCACATTTATCTAAGCAAAACATGTTAGGATTATTATACCTTGATCATTTTTTAGAGACAACCTTGACATATCCGGGGGTGAAACATTCTGCTTTGGTACAAGCATGCCTGGCCTCCTCAGTGGGGTGCAAACAGGTTTCTAAAGAAGAAGAGAATTCATCACATCCTTAAACTCTTACTGGGCACTTTATCCATATACTTAAATTTAGCAAAATAACTGAAAAAACAGCTCACAGACTATTTCAGTAACCTCCCTAGGTCAATGAACCCCAATGAGTAAATAAACACGTATTTGTCACCGACATCAACACCCAAAGGTAGACATGGGCAATATCTCTAAATATGCTGAATCAAAAGGTGAGTAAACAACCAACTCAACTATTGCTGAAAAACACTTGCCCGCTACTGATAATCTAAAAACAATTTTTTTTAATGCCCACTACTCATAACCTAAATTAATCCCACTGAATCACATAATGTATGCTGGCCAGTGGCCAAAAGAACAAATATTCTAATATGGTTTTTGCTTAAAGTAAATACTGGATCATGCGGATTTCAAGGCTCAAGGAGGTATGTATACAACATGGCTTACATTTTGAGATGAAATGTCTTAGAAGAAATTATAGTTTAAAAAAATCAAAGCTCACAAGTATAACTAAGTATTAATGCAACTGATTAGAGCTTCTACTCAAACATACATCTACAAAATAAAAATGTCTCAAACCTAAAGCAAGCAAAGCTCTCTTGAATTTCAATCCAATGTTGGCAGTTTAAAAAAAAGAATGGAATTTTACTATGTAAGAATGGGAAGAACACAGAGGGAGGGGGAAAAGTCCACCACTACCCTGAATTTCTGTTAAATGTTTGTTTACTTTTACCCTGAATTTTTGTTAAATGTTTATTTATTTTTGTGTGTGTGTGTGCTCACCGTGGAAGGACAAAGATCCTAAGAGGGCTCCGCGCTGACACCAGAGGGCCCAGCGAGGAGCGTGAACTCACAGACCCTGAGATCAAGACCTGAGCCAAAGTCAGACACTTAACCCAGTGAGCCACCCAGGAGCCCCAACCCTGCATTTTCTTGATACCAATCGACAAGAAAATTTCTATTTAATACACTACCATTCTACCAATCATAACTTCATCTAAATAAACTCTATTCAACTCTAATCTATAAGGCACACTAAACACACAAAACCCATGGGCAAGTTTCGTCATTTCAAAATTTCAAACACAACAACTGGTCTGGTTTCAAGTGCCATTTAAAAAGAAAGAATGGGGGCGCCTGGGTGGCTTAGTCGGTTAAGCGTCCGACTTTCGCTTAGGTCATGACCTCGCGGTTCGTGGGTTCGAGCCCCGCGTCGGGCTCTGTGCTGACTGCCAGCTCAGAGCCTGGAGCCTGTTTCGCTCTGTGACTCCCTCTCTCTCTGACCCTCCCCTGCTCACGCTGTCTCTCTCTCTCTCCTAGAAATAAATAAAACATTTTAAAAAATAAAATAAAATAAAATAAAATAAAATAAAAAAAGAAAGAATGGCCCAAGCTATGTTCAAACATTCAAAAAGGGAGTCTTTGATCCTCAAGGGGTTGAGAGGAAGCCTTAAAGACCATCTAGTACAAACCTAAAACCCAAGTCTCCCCCTGCTGATCACGGCTTATTGGCTGCAGGTTTCCTAACAGGGATTTCCCTGCTTGGTGATTTCACACCACCAAATAACGACAAGCGTGGCGTGCCCTAGCTAGGGAACCTGCTGGCTTTTAGGTTTTTTTCCAGCAGGCTCCCTGCCCAACTTGGGGCTCAACTCACAACCCTGAGATCGAGAGTCATGTGCTCCACCAACCAAGCCAGCCAGGTGCCCAGGGAGCCCGATAGCTTTTTTTTTTTAATAGTTTATTTTTGAGACAGAGACAGAGCATGAGCAGGGGACGGGCAGAGAGAGAGGGAGACACAGAATCTGAAGCAGGGAGCCCGATGGCTTTTTAACAGGCATTCTCACACGGGGGGGGGGGGGGGGAACCTTCTTTGCATTAACCCAAATCACCCGCCAGCCTACCCTTTGGGTCTACCCTTCTCCCATTCACTCCTCCAGCACCTACTGAACACCTAGGGGCCAAGCAGGTAACCGCTCTTCTCTAACTTTACCTGCTTCTCCGACGGCCCGGAGTCCTTTCCCTGGGCTGCTCTCCACTCCCGAGCCATTTCTGCATACTTCTCCTTTTCTTCCTCCCTCAGGAGCTTGGGGGGACATTTCGGGGGACAGAAAGGTGAGAGGCAGCAAGGCGGACCTGGCGCCCCGGGCCCCGGAGGCGGGAGCCTAGGCTTTCCAGGCGGTTCCGCGTCGGTGTGCCTTATGGCGGGAACAGGGGGGCTTCCCTTCCCTCCAGCAGGCGCCGCGGGGTCCCCAGTGCCTTCGAGGCCCCGCTCCTTCCCACCTCGCCCGCCCACTTGCCCAACCGCCCGGCCCCCCGCTCCCTGCCGCCTTACCGCCCAGTCAGCAGAGCAGTAGGGGATGGCGTCGGGCACGCGAGCCACGGGCAGGCCTCGCCGCCGTAGTTCGGGGATCTTCTCCTGCACGAAGAAATAGTAGGCATTACGGCTGGCCCTGCGGTTTGGCATGGCGAGCGAGGCCGGGATTCGACGCCGAGCGCCTGAGACACCACAAGCCACCGGCGCCCTCGCCGGGCTCCCGCCCTTAGTAACGAGGTGGGCGCCTGCGCGCGAAGGCCTGCAGCTCCCAGCCAATCAGGGCGCGGGGCGCAGCCGCTCTGGCCTTGCTGGGAGAAAAACAGCCTGAGGCCGACTCGTGGGGCGGTGGGGGCGGGGCGTGGCGGGAGAGCCGTCACAGGTGCAGAGCGCTCTGATTGGCTGGGGTGAGGCGTCGGGGAGCGTGCTGTCACGTGGCCTTCCACGCGATTCCTATACATTATTGCGTAATGGGTGTCAAAGCGGGTAGAGGAAAAGAGGTCTGGAGAGTTGTTCAGGTTCTTTCGTGGTTCACACGCGTGAAAGGCCGCCTCTGGGTCAGGCCCTGTGAGAGGTGTTGGGTGGGGGAAGGAGTGGGGAGCGCGGCAAACAAGATCTTTTCCCTCAAGAGGTTTACAGTCTATTGGGGAGCGTTTGAGGGGAAAGATGACATAACACATGCATAACGGGGAGGAGTCGTTACTTTCTCGTTTCCCCCCATTCTTAAGTTACACTTGCTATAGTTGCAAAGAACGTGGGTTTTCTAAATGCAATATGCAGTATGTTAGAAAGAAAACCTACAATAAGAAGCTGAGATTTAAAATAATGTCCCTGAAAAAATAAAACATAACGTCCTTGAATAAAATCTTATAGATGTCCTCATAAACGTCATGTCCTTTTTGTTAGTTTTATTTCTGGGAATTATTTGTAGCTATTACGGAAACTTGCATCTTTTAACTGGTTACTACTGGTGTATACAGAAGGTTTTGGGTTCAGTGTTGATTTTGTGTACTTAGTGCCCATTGATTTTCTTGAATGTTCTAGTTATATATGCTTCACAGAGAAATCCCCTTCCGGTTCAGTTTATTAAGCATGTATATACATGTTGATATATGGGGTGTTTTTTTTTTTAAACTATATTTTATTTTTGAAAGAGAGAGAGGGACAAAGTGTCTGAAGCGGGCTCTGCACTGAAAGTAGAGAGCGTGATGTGGGGCTGGGACTCACAAACCGCAAGATCACAACTTGAGCAGAGGTCTGAGCGCTCAACCTACTGAGCCAACCTGATACATATGTTTTTAAATCAAGCATAGGAGTTGAAAACTTATTCAATGCTTTCTGTGGATTGTTTCAGGTGATCATATGGTTTTATTCTTTAATTTGCTAATATACATGATATTGTTGCGGGGGGGAGGCACCTGGGTGGCTCAGCAGATTTGAAGAGCCAAAAATTAAGTCCTCCATTAAGAGCAACCTTGGGCTGCACGTAGCCCCAATTCCAGTTCCAGGAAAAGCCTCAGATTGTTCATGGCTAAAGCCATCCTCGGACCGCCTCAGATCAGCTAATCAAAAAACATGCCTATGGTCTGAGTCAAGGCTGGGAACTGTAGACAGTTATTTTATACAAACTAGCCAATTTCTCACCGCTTGCCTGCACCCCACGTGGGCCCTTTGAACTCACTTCATAACTGGTCATTTTCAAAGGATTCTCAAAAGTCGTGATTGGGTCCCACCAAAAGTAATGAACACCTCACAGATACTGAATGGTCAAAGCTGTTACCATGGGTGCTGCTGTACAATTGTAATTGGTGCTTATGTGATGATGCTATATGTACTGTAACACCCCCATCCCTTACTCCTTAAAAACCCTGTTCGCTATTGTTCTTCACTCCACCTTGCTGCGCAGGTAGGCGGGTGAGCCCCGGCTCAAGCTTGTAATAAAGACCCTTTTGTACTTGCATCGGTGTCGGCTCCTTAGGGGTCTCAGGGGACTCGCGATTCGGGCACAACAGATTAAACCTCCAACTTCTGCTCAGGTCATGATCTCAGTCGATGGGTTCAAGCCCCACATCGGGCTCTGTGCTGACAGCTCAGAACCTGGAGCCCACTTCAGATTCTGTGTCTAAATTATACCTTAAAAAAGTTGATTTAAAACCCAAAAACTTTATTGGCATAAAATAATATTTGCTTATATTTAAAAATATACGTATTCTAATATTGCCTCCCCTTTTCATTCCTATTATTACTTACACATTTTGTGTTTCTTCCCGTTAATATTTGCCAAATTTTATTTTATTGATCTTTTAAAAAAATAGGTTTGCATTTCATTGGTGAAATGTAGTTTCCCTTTTCATTTTAATTTCAACTTTAAGTTAATGAACACCATCTTTCTGCTTATTAGCGGCTATTTTGTGTTTTTTTCCCCTAGTTTCCTGATTAAAAGCTTCATTCAGTTATTTTCTATTTATATTTACTATCTTTAGGTTTCTTATTTTTCCTTTTTCTGCTTTAGTAAGATTGACCAGTATTTTTTACTATACATTTTCTTTTGTTGGTTTCAAGTTATACATTCTATTTTACTTCATTCAGTGGCTACTCATAAATGTTTAAGATACTTGCATTAAAATGTATTTTATAACAATATGGTATATATTATTATTGTATATGTTACTGAGTAACATACACACTCTTCCCAAATAGACTAGAAGTTTAGGAAATTATTGCTTTCTCCCACTTAGTTTCCCAACTCATTCCTTCACCACCCCACTTCTGTCTAGCATGGTGGCATCATCTGGGATTTTAGTTCTAGGTTGCTTTGTTATACTAATGTTGAGACATGATTGAAGACTAGCTGAAGACTATGTCTAAAGCATACAATTTGATGAGCTTTGGCATGTGTGTACAACTGTGAAGCTACCATCCCCATCAAGATAATGAACATATCCATCCCTAATTCCTCACCACCCCCTTAGGCTGCTTGAAGTTGCCGGAGGTTCACTGATGCTCTGTTTGTTTTTGCCGTCAGTCTTTTTTCTCTGATTTTCATTTTTGCAATTTCTGTTACTATTTCTTCATGTTTGCTAATCTTTTCTTCTGTAATGTCTAATCTGCTATTAATCCCATCCAGGGTGGGAGTTTTTTGTTTTTTGTTTTTGTTTGTTTTTGGTATCAGATCATTTAGTTTTCATCTCTAGAATTTGATTTGAATCCTTCTTATATTTTCCACATTTCTACTTAACATGGTCTATCTTTCCTCTATCTTTAGTGTGGAATGTGGTTATAATATGGACTATAGTTATAACAACTCTTTTCTTTTTCATTTTTTTAATGTTTTATTTATTTCTGAGAGAGAGAGAGAGAGACAGCGTGAGCAGGGGAGGGTCAGAGAGAGGAGATAGAGAATCTGAAACAGGCTCCAGGCTCTGAGCTAGCTGTCAGCACAGAGCCCGACGCGGGGCTCGAGCCCACGAACCGTGANGAGAGAGAGAGAGAGAGACAGCGTGAGCAGGGGAGGGTCAGAGAGAGGAGATAGAGAATCTGAAACAGGCTCCAGGCTCTGAGCTAGCTGTCAGCACAGAGCCCGACGTGGGGCTTGAACCCACGAACCATGAGATCATGACCTGAGCTGAAGTCGGATGCCTAACTGACTGAGCCCCCAGGCGCCCCACCAACTTTTAAATGTCCTTGTGTACTTATTCCATCATCTGTGTCATTTCTGGGTCTGTTTCTACTGGTTGATTTTTCTCCTTATTATGGGTTGTATTGCCCTGCATCTTTGCAAGCCTAGTGACATTTGATTGGCTTACGGTTGTAAATTTTATCCTTTAGAATGCTGCATGTTTTTGTGATCTTATAAATGTTCTTGTGCTTTTTCTGGGACAGGGTTGTTATTTGGAAACAGTTCAATGTAGTTTTTTCTCCTTTTGAGACTTACTTTTCTGCTTTGTTATTTGGAATCAGAGCAACCTTTAGGGCTAATTTTCTCCTCTTCAGATATAATACCCTTCTTAGTACTCTCCCTGCCTGACAACCCATGAATTTGGAAGCTTTTTTCACTTTGGCTGAAGGGAACACAAACAATTTCTAGCCCTGTGTGAATTTCAAGGATTGTTCCTTCTAATCCTTTCAGGTTGTTCTTTCCCTGGCACTGTGTAGTTTCCTCCCACACATGCACTGATCAGTATTCAGCTGGAGCTTCAAGGGAGGTCCTGAACAGATTTCCAGAGCTCTTTCTTTGTGCTGTTATCTATTTTCTGGTACTCTGCCCTGCAAACTCTAGTCACTGTGGCCTACCTAGCCGCCCACTCCATCTCCTCAACCTACGGAGACCACAGGGCTCTGCCTCGGTTGCCCTTCTTGCTGCCTTCGGGGTACTCTCTCCAGGCCCCAACCTGGGGCAATCACAGGGCTCACCTTTTTGTTCCTGTTCTTTCAGGGGTTCCTCACCTCTGCTCCCTGATGTCCAGTGTCTGAAAACACTGCTTTATAAATTGGATCAGACTTTTGGTTGTTTAAGCCTGCTGGATAAGCACATTCCCTGTTACTCCATCTTGGCCAAGATTGCCGTATCTTATTTTAAACATTTAAAACAATATTTAGATCCGACTGCTAAATTTTTAGATTTGTGATCAGGACACGTCTCTCTGAGGAGATGCCATTTAAAATGGAAAAAAAAAAGCCAAAGAATAGAGCTAGTCGTGTGAAGAGTCACAAGGAGAGCATTCTAGACAGAGGGAGAAGCATATGTAATGGCCTCAGACAATAAATGGCGTGGTGTACTGGTGGCTGTTGCAGCAGCGTGTCCACTCAGGCGGGGAAGGTGCGAGCTGAGGATGAAGGGATCAGCAGGGATTTGCACATGGCAATGTCAAGGGTTCAAGTATTACTAAGAGCATGGGTGGCCATTGAAAGATCCTCTTATGAAGTGTCGTGATACGGTTTACAGCCGAAGAAGATCCGTCTTGGTGCTATTTGGAGACTAGGTTCAGGACAGCGAGAGTGGGCCCAGGGATACTAGGTAGGAAGTCCCCTGAGTCCGTGTGAGAGATGATGGTGACCTAGAGCAGAAGAGAAGCAGGAGAAATGATGGCTTCAAATTGTACTTTGGGGAAAAAAGAACTAACGGATGGGTTGGATGTAGAAATGAGAGAAAGGGAGGGATCCTAGGGTTTTGGCTTGGGTAACCCGGTGGCAAGTCGTGTCTTTTTTCTAAAATAGCAAGGACTGGGGGAGGGGCGACAGTGCCAGTGGCAAAGAGGGTCCGACGCTCCTCATAATCGCTATTAGCTGCTCCTCTCCTTTGATACAACTGATTTTTTAAAAAAAAAATTTTTAATGTTTTATTTATTTCTGAGAGAGAGAGAGAGAGACATCGTGAGCAGGGGAAGGTCAGAGAGAGGGAGACACAGAATCTGAAACAGGCTCCAGGCTCAGAGCTAGCTGTCAGCACAGAGCCCGACGCGGGGCTCGAACCCACGAACCATGAGATCATGACCCGAGCCGAAGTCGGTCGCTTAACCGACTGAGCCACCCAGGTGCCCCACAACTGATTTTTTTTAAAAAAATCTTATTTAAGGGGTGCCCGGAGTGCTCACTCAGTTAAGCGTCCAACTACGGCTTCAGGTCATGACCTCGCAGTTTGCAAGTTCAAGCCCCATGTCGGGCTCTGTGCTGACAGCTCAGAGCCTGGGGCTGCTTCAGATTCTCTGTCTCCCTCCATCTCTGCCCCTCGCCTGCTCATACTGTCTTTCTCTCTCTCAAAAATAAATAAACATTTAAAAAAATAATAAAAATCTTACTTAAATAAACTCCTATGTAAATGGAACAATTTTTCCCTCTTTCCAACCAGATTGATCTTCCTTTTCAGAAATTCTAGACGGTGGTAGGTTTGGGCTGGCAGGGGGATCAAAATTTCAGTTACGGTTACGTTAATTTTGAAATGCCTCTTATACATTCAAGTGAAGATGTCAAGTAGGCATTTGGCTGTCTACATCTGGGGTTCTGGGCTAGAGACAAGATTTGGGAGCAATTTATACTTAAAGATGGTATTTATATTCATAGAAATGGATTAGATCACCTAGGCTGAGAGTGAAGAACGGAAAAAAAATTCTAGGATGGAGTCCTGAATAACACCAGCATTTAGAAGTCAGTTAAAAAAAGAAAAACCCAGCAAAGGTGACTAAAAAGGAATGTCTGGAGAAGCAAGGAGAAAACCAGGGAAACCAAAACAAGAGAGTATTTACAAGAGGAAGTGCTTCGTTTATTCAATAAATATATATGAAAAGTCTGCGGAGTACCAAGCTCAGTTTGAGGCCCAATACCGCCTTAAACAGAGCAAAGCTTGTAACAAAGCGAGGAATGCAGGCCATGAAGAAAGAAACAATTTTCTCTATAAGCAGATGTCTGAACATATTATTGGACAAAAAGTCCAGTGAAGATAAATATTGCAGGCTAAGGGAATGGGGGACTGATTGAAGGTGCAATTTAGGGTGGTCCAAAAAGGCCCTATTTGAGGAAATGAAATTTAAGCAAACAGCAGAAGGATATAAGGAGGCAAAGAGAATTCCAAGCAGAGGGAATAGCAAGTGCATAGACCCCAAGGTGGGCACATATCAGGTATGTGTGACGAACAGCAAAGGAGTCTGGTTGCCGTGAAGGAAGCAGGTGGGAAAACAGAGAGGGTAATAGAGAGGGAGTTTGGAAGGAACCACACAGGGCTTAAAGGCCACCGTAAAGACTTTAGATTTCACCTAAGCGGGTGAGAAGCCATTGGAGATTTGAGCGACTTCTACTATTTTTTTTAAAATATGAAATATGGAGTCATTGTAAGCTAAGTGAGTGTGATGGAATCACCAAGAACTCACAGCATTTTAAGAAAATGCCTTTCCTAATGCTACTTCTTTCCAGATGCTAGTTTAGGTTAAGGTCCTGACATTGTTCAGCGTGCATCCTCCAACCTGTGCTGATATAATAGTAATAGTAGCTGATGTCCACCGAAAGCTGCCGTGTCAGACTTTCTGCTGAGCATTGCATGAGGCTCATCTTATTTCTCCTCCTCACAGCAATCCTATGAAACAGATTATAGAAGTATCTCCATTTTGCAGAGCAGGAAATTGAGGCTTAGAGTAGTAAAGTCACAGAGCAGCCCACGCAGCCCATGAGTGTGCCTCTGACCTCTATGAGATTCCCTCCTTTAGGACTCTTACTCCAGGCTGTTCATTATTGATACTCAAGGACTTTCATTACATAATGGTTGCCAAAGAGGGATTTCCGAGTTCCCCATCATGTCTAGATCTGCCTGAATGCATCACCGTACTCTTGAATAACTCAGCCCGAAGTCCAGCTGATCCCTCTGCTGGCTCAGTCAGGTCATGCAAATTCTGCCTTGTGTCTCCCTGCAATGTCTCTCCCACTTGCTGTTTGCTTCCCATTTCTGCTACCCTGTAGCCTAGTTTTGGTGCTTGTTCCTTTTTGGGCTCCTGCAACGAGCTCTCACATGGGAGAGGTTGTCTCTCCTCCTGTGGCCAGAATAACTTGGCTGAAACGCAAGTCTAATCTTGGTCTTGTGCTTAGAAATCCTTGTGTGGGGGCGCCTGGGTGGCTTAGTCGGTTAAGCGTCCGACTTTCGCTTAGGTCATGATCTCGCGGTTCGTGGGTTCGAGCCCCGCGTCGGGCTCTGTGCTGACTGCCAGCTCAGAGCCTGGAGCCTGTTTCAGAGTCTGTGACTCCCTCTCTCTCTGACCCTCCCCTGCTCACGCTATCTCTCTCTCTCTCCTAGAAATAAATAAAACATTAAAAAAAAAAAAAAGAAAGAAATCCTTGTGTGGTCCGCAGCCTGTGGAAGTAAGCTCAGGCCTGGTATGCTGGCCCCCCCTGGTCTGACCTCTGCCTACCTTTCTAGCCCTGCTGCTGACTCTGCCCTTTGTGAGGTCGTGTTCCAGGCAGCAGACCCCACTCTTCTCTCTGCCTCCTGCTCCGTTCCTGCTGTGAGAAATTCTGCCCGGATCACATTTAAGACTTAGCTCAGGGGTTACCTTTCCTTGAAGAGATCTCTGACAAGCACTCCTAATGAGTAATTGACCCTCTCTCGTTTTGTTCCACCGCCATTCCTGGCATGGCCCTAATATAAGTCCTGTCCCACCGCCACAGTTAAAGACCATATGTCTGTCTCTTCCCCACCCCAACACACACACACACACGGCCGCATCTCAACTGTAAACTCGTTGGCATAAGGGGCTGTGATTCATTAAATTCCTTTCATCTTAAATCTCGAGACAGCATAGTGTCTGGAACAAAATAAGTGCTCAATAAATGTGCATGGACTAAATGAATGAATTCAGGGAAGAGAGAAGAAAAGACGAAGAAAAGGGAGGAAGACCCTAAAACAGTTTGTAATTAATTAGACAAAACTCCACCTGATTATCTCTGTGTATAAGGCATCCACTCATAATTGGGGAAGGAGTATGGAATTAACAATTCTATGAGAGAGCCTCACCCCAAACGCCAACACGATGGTCAAGGCTGCTGTTTTTTAACTCTAGCTTTTGAGACCCCACAAATGACCCCTCTTTTGGTTGAGCTGTTTCCTTTTATGCTCAGTGTTCAGGCTTTCTTATTCTAGCTCCCTCCCCTGCCTTCTGGGGGTGAGGTCATTGGATGACATACTTGTTCTGGCTCACTTCCCTCTCTTGGGTCCCATCTTTGATCTGTGCCAGGGGAGGAGGCTTCTAGGAGATGCTTGGGGCTGAGGAGCAATCGCCTGGCTTAATCATCAAGAGCTAGTGCCCAAGTCCCTGGTAAAATGCAGAAAGACATGCCTTCTATTATTGTCCTCCCTTTGGGCTAAAGAATACTGATCGACCACTGGAATCTGTTCTCTTGGTCATTTTGGGGGGCTGTGAATGTTGTTCTGGCTCCCAAATGTGCTAACATTAAAACGAAAAGAGAAACAAAAGTAAAAACTAGAGAAAGGGCGCATGAAAGAGAAGCAAGCTTACTTCATCTTTGGCTCTGTAACTCACAAAGAAATTATAGTTGAACTATCAGTTAGTAAGGGCTCCCAGGGCTTCAATTGCTCATAATTAACTTGATTAACTGCTCAGGATTGAGACAGAATGAGAGCAGGTTTACATTTGGGGGCTTTGTATCTGGCTAAAGATGCAGGCCTGACAAAACACCTGTCACTCCTTCTCTGTGCCTCTCTCCTTCCTCCAGGGATATCCCAGAAACTGGGTAAATTGTGGCGCAGTTGTATCTTTCGTCCAGCAACTTTTTCTACATTGTAGAAATATGAGAGGGTATTGGGGCGCCTGGGTGGCTTAGTCGGTTAAGCATCCGACTTTTGCTTGGGTCATGATGTCGCGGTTCGTGGGTTTGAGCCCCGCCTCGGGCTCTGTGCTGACTGCCGGCTCAGAGCCTGGAGCCTGTTTCAGTCCGTGACTCCCTCTCTCTCTGACCCTCCCCTGCTCACGCTGTCTCTCTCTCTCATAGAAAAAAAAAAAAAAGAAATATGAGAGGGTACAGAAAATCATGCAGAAGATATAAATGAATGACAACCCAACCCAGAAATAACCCTTGCCAGTTTTTTGTCGTTTCCATCAACTCTTCTAAATGCATTTCCCATATTTGAGACCTTGGTGTGATGCAATTTTATGTTCAGCTCTTTTTTTCCTGTACATTGTCCTTGGATGGACCTCCGTGGGAAATTGTCATTAGAAAACTAACTCAGGTGGACGCTGCCCACTGTTGGTGAGGGTTGGCCTCAGGATGAGGCCGCGGACATCATCGAATTCAGCAGCCTTCACTGCAGTTCACTTTGAAGCCGGAGACGACAGGCTCTTGGGTTAAAGCTGCCTCAAGTACATAGAATGTTCAGCACATTTTCCCAATCTTTTACTTATTATATACTTACCACTGTTTCTGGCAGTACAACTTTTTAAATTTTTTTGGCATCGTGCACTCTACATTTGCATCTCCTTTCTTTAAGGCATTTTCTTAATGAAACAATTTATTCCTCAATATGAAAGTGCTTCCAGATTGGAAACGTTTCTAGTTTCCAGTATAGGGTGCCTAGAATCTCCCCCTCTTTTTTTAGTTCCTTGCTTCAATTTAGATTTTTTAAAACTTATAATTCATTGAATGTTGTTTTGAAGATGCAGAAGATGGGGAAGAAAACAAAGCTAAAAGGTAGCACCAGGGAAGGAAAGCTGAACACAGCTTAGATAAGAAACACGGTATCTATTTTAAAGTCACACCTCATAGATTCTTCCTGGAAGTCAAGATCAGAGGAGAAGTGGAAATGTGACGTTATCTGTGTGCTTTAAAAAGACCTATGTTAAGCAGGATTCGTGTGCATGCATGCCCGTGTGCCTGCAATGAAATCGTGTTTTAAAGAGGACTCAGCTGTATTATATTTATAACCACAGGGCTTCTACCAGCATGTCGGCTGGTGGTGGTTCACCTCTCTTTGTGTCCTAATTCGGTTCTAAAGTGTGCAGCTTTAGTGGACGAGCAGTGCACTCTCCCTCCACCCCGAATGACCCGCAGTTCTGGCTGTGGCTTCCTTCAAGTCCTGCTCTGCTCCCACACAGGCCTATGTTCTGACATGTTTGTCTCTGGTTGCCGCAGAAAGATTGAAGTATAGGGGATTCAGACCCTGCCATCACTGTGAAAATTAATCCCCACTTGGGGGTCCTGTCCTATCCAGAGAAACGGACAGCTGGAGCTTGACCAGATCTGAATCTGAGGCTCATTTGCAAATATCAACTCAATGGCTACCCAGGGAAACAAAAAAGTAACTAGGTAGTACTTCTTAAACCTTCGAGAGCTTCAGAAGCACTTGAAGAAGGCGGTTAAAATGCAGATTTTCAGGCTCCCCCCAGAGTTTCTGATCTTAGCTTGTATAGGAGCCAGAGAATCTGCATTTTAAGCAAGCACTTTAAGGTGATTCCCATGCTGAAAGTTCAAGAACCACACTTAGCAGAACACCAGGATTCTGATGTCATGCCCCTCTACCACCAACAATACGGTAAAATAATACCACTGTTCTGACTTCTTTGCAGTGGCCATCATTGGGTGTACCCTCAAAGTTTCTCTTCACCCTCCATCGGCTTGCTAATAACTTGCACGTTGGGGAGGGACGCACCTAGTGAAGTAATCCAGTTTAGTACCTCCTTAGAGATGGCTGGGAGCCCCACCCATTCAGGAAGATGCCGGCTCCGCCAAGTGTTACTCTCTACCCATCTAGCCGGAAGGTAGACGTGTAGACTGCTACACGCGACACAAATTCCCAGGATGCTGGATGAGGCTCCTGCATTCTATGACTTGCTCTGGCACAAGCTCTTCCTCAAGTCCCCTGAAATCTTGTCGATTCGAGCACATGCTCGAAGCTCACTTCTTCAGTGTCCTTTCACTTTCCACTTAAAAAAAAATTTATAATGTTTTTTATTTATTTCTGAGAGAGAGAGAGAGAGTGTGTGTGAGCAGGGGAGGGTCAGAGAGAGAGGGAGACACAGAATCTGAAACAGGCTCCAGGCCCTGAGCTGACTGTCAGCACAGAGCCCGACGCGGGGCTCGAACCCACGAACAGTGAGATCATGACCTGAGCTGAAGCCGGACGTGGAACCGACTGAGCCCCCAGGCGCCCCTCACTTTCCACTTTTGTGCACATGCAGGCTCTCTTTGCTTAGTCCGACTCTTAAAAGTTGCCCACATTTTGCATCAAATACCACTGTTCTGTACCCTTAGGTACCAAACACTGTTGAAACTCTTCTGTGCACTGTGAGCACCTGCCCATGCACACAGTCACACACACAGACAGTAAATGGCAGAGCATAACACAAATGCATTATCCTATCAGCTCAGGTGTCCATAAGTTACTACGCCCTGGAGACAGGGGTCTTGGCATCAAGGTGTCTGGAGTTAGTGGTCTACGTGACGCCCCCCCCCCCCCTTAGATGTTATCTATTGTGCTGGAAGTCTCCAAAGAAATCATCAACTCCTTGACCTTTACAAGGAGGTCTAGATGTTCCTTTTTATGATGCAAAGGGCATATGCTGGCAATCAAAAGACCTCAGTTCAAATCCTACCTCTGCCATTTATTAGCTACCTAATTAATCTTAGAAAAGTTAATTCAATTCTTTGGGCCTGAGCTTCCTTATTAAGATTAAATAAGAAAGCTTATAAAACATCTAGGACTGTCCTTACAACCTGATAGGGAATGTTAGGTACCTGCTTTATTCTTATTTTCTATTTTTATTTTATTTTTTCTTTATAAAAGGAAATAGTCCTCCAAATTTCTCTCACATAGCACATTAGTCAGGGTTCTTAATTGCAGCTATCAGAAATAATTTCTGGCTGAACTACAAAGAGGGAATTTATGAAAGGATGGCTCACAGAAATGCCAAGAAGGCTGAAGAGCCAGGTGCAGAAATGGGCTGGAACCCAGAGAGGTCCGCACGAGCAAGACCACAGCCAAAGTCACACCTCAGAGCAGCCTGAGCACTGGATGCTCCTGTCCCCGCGGCGGGGGGGAGACCTGATTCTGATTCTCTGCTGTCTCTGCTTCTTTTATCCCTTACTCCAGAATCAGAAAGCTCTGAGTGAGAGAGTCCCTGTCCAGGGAGAAGGCTCTAGATTTTCTAGCTTCTACGGCTGGAGTTCTTAAAAACTAACGATGTAGGCAGGCCCGGTCTGAGGACCCAGAGGGGGTCCCAAAGACCAGCTAAGAGTGTCCTTGGCTTTGCACAGGATAGAAAGCAAATGTGGGCTGTGAGGAGGTGAGAACAGAGTTTATTGGCAACATAGAAAGGGTAGATACTCTTTCTGGTAGACTCAGAAAGGAAAAGAATGAGTCTTATCTTTGCTTGAGGGTCTCAAGTACGTGTTCTTTCATGCATCCAGGAACCAGTCAAAACAAGGACCACTACTCAGGTGTCCGTTAGTCACTAAGCCCTGGAAACAGCAGTTTTGGTGTCAAGGTGTCTGGAGTTGGTGGTCTACAAGATGCGCGCCCCCCCCCCACCCTCCCGCAGTCACTCCTTAGATGTTATCTATTGTGCTGGAAGACTCCAAAGAAATCATTAACTCCTTGACCTTTACAAGGAGGATATACAATATCTGTACTATAAAGCACAGGTAAGGTGGGCATGATGCAGGGGTAGCAAGAAAAAAATAGGAAAGCGAGTAAAAAAGCAGTGGGTCCCTTCCGTTTCCCCATCTCAATAAGAAGGGACCTCAGATCTCAAGTAGTCATGGAAGATCAGCGTCCAGAGTCTTCTCTCACCATCTCTGACGTTCACATCTCGTCCCTGTTTCACATATAAATTCATTAAGTGTGTTGTCCTTCTCTCCAGAAATTCCCCTCAAGCCTAGAACCACCGTTTCAGAGGCGATGTTCTACCCGCCTGGTCTCCTTCCCTCTGCCCGGAATTCCCTACCCTGCCCCCTTTCCACTACCAATCCCTGAACAGTTCAAATCTTGCCCATTCTGCAAATGCTAGTGGAGATGGTACCCCTTCTATCTTGTGGTGCCCCCCAACCCCCCTAAACTGTTCCTTCCCTTACGTTCTCAGGGCACGTTCTCTATGTCTCCATTATCACCTTTGCTTTGTGCTAATTGCATGACTACCAGAATGGTTTAGGCGCCTAATGGCCTGACCTTCTTCCCTCTCCTGGACTCAAGGTGAAGCTCTTGAACAGGAAGTCAGTCTTGTTTATCCGGTAGCCTTGGTTGTTAGTAGCCAGTAGATGCTTCATACATTTTTGTTAAGCAAAGCAAAAGTCTCTTCTCACTTGTCGCTCAACACATACATTCAGCCTCCTTTCCTACACATGTGTGACAGATCTGTTTAAAACATGGAAATCAGGGCGCCTGGGTGGCTCGGGGGATTCAGCGTCTGACTTGGGCTCGGGTCACGATCTTACAGCTCATGAGTTCGAGCCCCACATTGGGCTCCGTGCTGACAGCTCAGAGCGCCCAGGGCGCTTGGGATTCTGTCTCCATCGTTCCCTCCCCCTCCCCCAGTAGTACTCTCTTTCTTTCTCTCTCAAATAAATAAATAAATGTTTTAAAAAATGAAATAACCCATGTGAAAGCACCCTGCAAACGACCGTTTTGGACAAATGCGTTTGATCTTAGCCAAAGGCCGGGAAGCGATTAGGCCCTGGACACACGCACGCGGTGGGAATTGTTGATTTCATTCTAGGCTCCCTATTTTCTGCTAGAGACGCTGCGCCCTTCGTTGGCCTCGCAACGCTTTCCCAGGAGAAAGCTGCCCCGGGGGTCGGCCGACCGCCCCTCCTGACCCGGGGACCCCGCTTCCCTGCACCGCCTCCTGGAAGCTGCCTGCAGGGGGCAGAAGAGAGCGCCGGGGGGAGAGGGGCCAGGGGCGGGGGTCCAGCCGAAGCAAACACCCTTGCCCGGAGGACTCGCTGGGAGGAGCCCCGTGACAAGTTATGCCAAGTCCCCGCAGGTCCCCCCCTCGCGTCTGCCCCCGCCCCCCGTTCCGGTTGGCCACGGCCACCTGCGTCTTCCGACTCGGGCTCCCGGACGTGGACCTCCCTGGAGAAGCGGCGCCCTAGCCTCCGCCCCCGACTCTCCCCCGCACCCTCTCCGCCCGCGTCCTTCGGGGGCCCGGCGCGACCTCGGGGCCACACGTGACCCAGAAACTTCGGCAGGCCCGCGGCGCGGGCGGCGGCGAGCGCCCCCGCGCGGCCGGCTGTGCGGCGGGGAGGCCGGCCGGCGCCGCGCTCGCCGCCTGGGCGTTGCGGGAGCGCCGCCGGGAGCCGCGCCGCGCCGGGGAGCCCGCGGCGGCGCGCGTCGGGCGGGCGGGCCGGGCGGCAGGCGGGCCGGGCGGCGGCGGCGGCGGCGGAGGCGCCCAGGGACGCCGGGGGCCCGCGCGCGCGCGGCCGCAGCCCCGCCGCTGCCGCCTGCTCACCGCGAGCCTCGCGCGGCTCCGTCCCCACTTTGCCCGCCGCTTCGCCTGGATGGGAAGTTGGGGAACATGGACGGGGTCGTGCTGGCGTGGATCGCCGTCTTCTGGCTAACAGGTAGGAGTCCGTGCGTTCCCGGGCGAAGAACTTTCCCGTATTCCCTCGGGGCTCCGGCTCCCACCCCCACCCCCCCCACCCCCACTGTCCCCCGGGCTGGGCTCAAAGCTGCTTAGCTGGCCGGCGGTAAGTGGGGGAGGGGGCTGCGTGTGTGTGTGTGTGTGTGTGTGTGTGTGTGTGTGTGTGAATGATGGGGGCGGCGGAGAACCCCGATTGCAAGTGAGACGGGTCGAGGTGCAGGTGTTGGACTCGGCAGGATTTTGTCCCTTCGAACGAGCATTTCCTTCTGCACCCAGCCTTCTTTCTCGGTCTTCTCCCGAGTTTGTGATGCTCTGGGTCCTGGGAAGAGCCCGGTGGAGAGCAAGCAGGCTCGGAGGAGACCGCTTGGGGAGCCGACCTGGGCTTCTGGAGGCGAGGGGGGAGGAAGCAGCGTCTCCTCAAGTCCGCCCCCGGAGAAGCCGGGAGAGCCGGCGGCCTCGGCTCTGTGGCCCCCGGGGGCGCCCTGGGGCGCAGGAGGAACGAGGTGGGGACCGAGGCCTGATTGGTTGCGGAGTTTAGGGCCCTGCTCAGCCTCGCGCTTGGTACGATTTGGGGAGTGTGGGCTCTTAGGGGAGAAGAGCCTTCCTCCCCCCAAGAAGCAGGCCCCTCCCCCAATAAAGGGAAACTGCAGAGATGCTCGGAGGGTAGAGCTCCTCACTCCCTCTAGCCGGGGCGTCTGTGTTCGCCCCTGCCTTTCGGCGAACTTTCTCCTCACCCGCCTGAGGTCCGGAGGGGCCGAGGTTCCTGGCACGTTGTCCCACACGATGGCCCCGAGAGGTTGAGGGACCGGTGGCCACACGGGGCGCCTAGCTCCGAGAGACCCCCCCCCAGCAGCCTTGCTTGGGTGGGGGTGGGTAGGAAGGGTCAGGTAGTTGGGAAGAGGTTGAGACCAAGGTGGGGACGGAGTGATGGAGAAAAGGGACAAGATCAGAAAGGTGGTGAGGACTGGATGCAGGCAGTGAAGGGCAGGGGGAGACAACAGAAGATAGCACCCCCCCAAATAAAATGAAGTTCTGTTTCCTCTGGGGGCACCGCTCAGAAGATTTGGAAAAGTCTAGTCAGTAGGGACAGGGGTTCTAGTTTAGAATATCGAAGGCAAGTCATGGGGAGAGGGTGAAATAAATTTAAGAAGAAAAGCAAAATCTCTATGTCCTTTAGCTTCGGAGTAAGATTATTGATTGCCTCCGTTTTTTACCCCTATTCCCGATGAAGGGCCCCTAACACTGGCCCTGCCTCACCCCCCCCCCCCCAGCCTCTCCTCCTGGCTGCTCTGAGTTCATCCCTCCCACATGATTCAAATATGAATCATCTCCAATCTCAGGGTTTGGCCGATCCATGTCTCCCCACTGCCCTGGCCTCCAGTGCCCTCCGCGTCCACCCTCACTGGTTCCGAATGTCCTTACTTTGCCTCTGCTTCTGCGTGCCCAGCGGAAGGAACTTGGGCCTGAGGCCTGTATCATCAGCACCTCCCCAAGGTCAGCGAGGTATCTGGGGGGGGGGGGTGCGCTCTAAGTCAGAGATGCTCTTCCAGATACCCAGGGATGTGCCCAAGAAAGGCCCTCTAGGGACTGGCAGGGGGTGGAGTCGAAGGGGGACATTCTAGCCCTCGCCAGCCGGCTAACGGCTTTTTCTGAGATGAACTCATGCCTGGAAGGCCGTCTCGTCCAGGCCTCTCAGTTTACGGAGATGGTCGTCCAGAGAGGTGACAGGCACACAGGCAAGTCAGTGAGGGAACAGAACCCACCTCAGGCCAGTCCTATTTGCACTCTCCCTAAGCTGCTGCCGCTCTGGGGTGTGTGTGTGTGTGTGTGTGTGTGTGTGTGTGTGTGTGTGTGTGTGTGTGGTTGTTGTGGGGGGGGTTGTTTTGTACTTATTTTGAGGGGAGTTGCTGCTTTGTGCCTTTTTTGCGCTGTGCCTGGGGAGGCCGCCCGCCGGCTGCCTGGAGGAGGCAACAAGTTAGTTCCCAGGGCCCCCTCGGCTCTCCGTCTGATGGCGTCGGTGCTCTGCCCGTGAGGCCGGCTCTGGAGACACAGTGACGCTGCCGGCGTCCCCCTGATCCCATCCCTGCTTCCCGGGGTGGTGGGGGGGCAAAGATGAGGCCGATTCAGACTCCGCTTCACAGAGAAGCCAGAGAGGAAAGGTGAGAGACCTCAGTCCGGCCCAATCAATGAATTCTCTTGAGGGGGTGGTTCAAAGGGAGGGAGAGAGGAAAGGACAGATTAAAAATGAGTCAGAGCCGAGGGAAGAACACGTTCATTCTCCTCCCCCTCCCNCTGCCCGTGAGGCCGGCTCTGGAGACACAGTGACGCTGCCGGCGTCCCCCTGATCCCATCCCTGCTTCCCGGGGTGGTGGGGGGGCAAAGATGAGGCCGATTCAGACTCCGCTTCACAGAGAAGCCAGAGAGGAAAGGTGAGAGACCTCAGTCCGGCCCAATCAATGAATTCTCTTGAGGGGGTGGTTCAAAGGGAGGGAGAGAGGAAAGGACAGATTAAAAATGAGTCAGAGCCGAGGGAAGAACACGTTCATTCTCCCCCCCCTCCCGTCCCCCCCCCCCCCCCGCCCGCCGTTTCTTCTAACGCAGGCTGAGCAATTTCTAATCAACACTTGAGGTTTTTCCCCCTCAGTCTCTAGCGGCTCCTTCCTTGTCTTTTCATTGCTAAAATTCGGCTGTATATTTAGCCTCCTGATTTCTTCTTGTCATTGTGATGCGCTTCCTGTAATAGCTTGTCGTTGTTGTTGAACAAAACGCGACGCTCATCAGCCGTTATTTTAGCAACAGGTGCCATGTAGCAGTCGGACCTGAAGGAGGGTTCGCGCGGTCTTTGTTCCCGCACGTGGATGCTGGCGTTTCCTGCGTCCCCGGCGGCAGAAGCTGCGAGAAACGCTGGCGCCGGGGCCGCCCCGCGAGCGCACTCACACGCGTTTTCCCGGAGGCTTGGCGGCGCCCCCGGAGGACGGTCGCCCGCGCCGTGGGCATTGCTTCCGGCCGGCCTCCCGCTTCCACTCGCGCCTTCGTCAGCCGGTCCTGAGGCGCGGCCGCGGCGCCTGTGCCCCGGGGGTCCCCCCCCCCCGCCGCGCCTGTGCCCCGGGAGCCCCCCCCCGCCGCGCCTGTGCCCCGGGGGTCCCCCCCGCCCGCGCCTGTGCCCCGAGGGGGGCCCCCCGCCGCGCCTGTGCCCCGGGAGCCCCCCCCGCCGCGCCTGTGCCCTGGGACCCCCCCCCCCCCCCCGCGCAGGGCCGAGCAGCAGGACGCGCGGTCGAGGCCGAGCCTCAGGCGCGCCTCTGGTGACTGGCGCGTGGAAGCGGCCGGGCCTCGGTGGGAGCCTGGGCCGCGCGGCGGGGGGGAGGGGGGGGCCGCCGGAGCCCGACCCGAGGGGGAGGCGGGCGGCCCCGAGATGGAGCCCCAGGACCGGCGGTGGCTGAGGGGAGGACTGAGGGGAGGACGCGCGGAGTCACGACCGGGCAGTCGGTGAAATGGGCTCATGTAAATGGCGGAGACGCAGCCCCGCCTTCCGGCACCCGCGGGGGCCCGACCCAGCCACGGGGTAGCCTGTGCCAGAGCAGTACCCCGTGCTCTGGGGGTGCTTCGGGGGGCTCCGAACCCAGCCTGGAGGGGGCAGGAGGCACCCAGGAGCGGCTGTCGGGTGCGTCGTCTTCAGGGAGACACCTGGTGCCTTCTGAGGAGAGGCCACGCGGAGGTAGAGCCTGGAGAATGGGGAGGGGGGCTCCCCGAGACTGCCCTTGTCTCCTCTCCTGTCCTGCGTTCCTTTCAGGTCCCCTCCCTCCTCTGCTCTGCTTTCAGCCCCTCCGTCCCGGCCGGGCCGGTTCCCCCCGGACCGGAGCAGGGCGGCTTGTGTCGGAACCGCTCCTCAGGTTTTACGCTCATCGGACTCTGCTGTTTGGCTGCTTCGACACACTTGGAATCATGAGTACTGGTGGTCTTCGTGCGAGTGCTTGGTGCTCAGTACAGTGCAGTGTTCGTAGTATTGGTACCAGGACTTGGTTGGTGGATGGCACCCTTAGCCGTGGAGGATCGGGTTCTAGTCCTGTCTGCTCCACAGACTGACTGTGTAACCATGGCATCTGGGGCTCAGGTTCTGTTCAGTGAGGTGACTTCTAAGGTCACTTTCAGCTCTAAGGTTCTATGGTTTAGAGTCTTTTCTCCATTTCATTTGGATGATTTGGAAGAGTCACAACTGAAAAGTGACAGGCCCAGTCTTCCTTCTGTCACTCACCCAGGGAAGAGCCACCAGCCAGCTCGCTTCCTCAGCCTTCCGGATCATGAATGTTGGGAATGAAAGACACCAGCCGGGGAGGGAGAGCTCTTGTTAGGATTGTCAGATGGGGCAGCACCCAGTGCCTGTGGGGAGGGAGGGTCCACTCTGAAGGATCAGACGTGGACATACTGGGGACTGGCAAGCAAGCCCAGCACTCTGGGCCAGGTGGGACGAATCCTCCATAGCCAACCTGGCCCTAGAACATCCCTTCTGGTCTCAACTTTCCGTTCCAGGACCCACTCACCCCCTCACCTCTTCCAGCGTTTTAGCTTTTATGCCTCTTTTTCTCCAGCCAAGAACATAAAGAGGTATAACGTGGCAGCTGTTCTTGCTTCTTTACATGCTATGACGCTTCTCCATATGTTAAATGGCTATCGTACACATCATGCCTTTTGATCATTCTAAGTAAGACTGGCTGCTATGACCTGCCTCTGCTTCAGAGGACAAAGGCTCAGAATAAGTGACTTGTCCAAGTCGCTGGTATCTTCTCGATTAAAAAAAATAAGAAATAGTGTCATTGACTTAATACGACTTGGTTGTTTCAAGTGCCCGAATCCCGGTGAAACATTCTTTTCTGCTTACAGTGGGCCGAAGTAGAACTCTTGATTGAACATATGTGGTGTCTATTATGGGGCCCTGGGTAGTGAGGCTCAGAGTTCATGGAACTCAAGGAAATATTGCAGGGAAGAGGGATAAAGGGTAGCATTTAGCTTTTCCAGCTAAATTCTAAGATCTAAAGGAGTGCGGGCAGATACCGCTGGTGTGTCAGCCCATCTGGGGCTGGGGCTGCTGCTCCGTACCCAGGAGCCACACAGGATGCAGCGGGAGCATATGTGTACTTGAAATTTTGCTCTTCAAGATAGTTTTTGGCTTTCTGAAAACGAAAGAATGCATTTTGGTTGACTAGTGTTCTTTATGGGCCAAGCAACAAAGAAGTCAGAAGGACATGCTGCTTCCTGGTCTCCTGCGGTGTCTGCAGCCCTGCGGGGGAAGGGGTGCCCTGCATTAGGTGCCGAGCCTTCGCATTCAGCTGGGATCCTGCATCCTCACTCCTCTCATGCCCGTGGCTCATCAGGAGGCAGACCCAGAGGCAGTGCAGGGAGAGGGATTCGATTCAGACTGACCTGGATTTGAATACTAGCTCAATATTTACCTTATTTTCTTTGGCTTTAAAATGGGAAATTAGCTCACCTTCTAGGGTTGTTGTGACCATTAAGATGGAATTATGTAAAACTGCCAGCACAGTGTTTGGTATGCAGTAGGTCCTCAATACTGATTATGAACCCCGAATAGGTAGATTAGTCAGCGTTTTGATACAGCAGCGAGCAACCTCCAAATCTCAAGGGCTCATACGAGCAGACATTTGCTCTTGCTCATAACGCACGGGAGCTGAAGTCAGCCGTGCGTTGGCTAGGGTTGGTAGACTTGGCTCGCTTCCAGATGTCTTCTTCTTCCGAGACCCAGGACGAAGAAGCACCTCTATCTGGGGCATGCTGTTGTCATGGCGGAGGGCTCAAGAGAGCCGGGGAGGGCCTAGAGTGACCAGAGCCAAAGCGTGCACTCGCCTTTTAAGTTTCTTCTTGGACATGTCTTATGGCCCGTGAACTCACCTTCCGTTGGCCGATGCAAGTCACGTGGAAAAGCCCATGGTTTTTGGAGTGGCAAGTGCACTCTGCCTGCAGGGGACAACGCACGAGTCTGGGGGGGAAACTAACTGGGAATAAATAATATGACCTATCAACTGGGTTGAATCATTCAGCGAATGTGTTGCGTGCCTACTGTGTAGCGGAGTCTTTAAAAGGCGCGGGAGGGAGTTTGCCGTTAATGGCGGAGACAGACAGCTACCGAGGCTCTTAGGCAACGCGATGTCCCGTTCCCGGGTGCCGGGGCTGGAGTTAGAGCAAGAGAAACTCCTGGAGGAAGCGATAGCCGAGCAAGTTGGAGGGATGAGGAGGAATTGCCAGGGGAAAAGCCGGATGGGAGAGGGGACGCTTGCAGAGGGAACAGCATGTGCGAAAGACAAGAATGGGGGAGGACGTGATTTCTGAAAATTAACAAATATTTCAGTTTGGCTGCGGAATTTAGTGCTGCGGGAGGGATGAAAGAGAGTGGCCCCCTCTGAAATGGGGTCAGTTGTCCCTTATACTCCTGAAGTGGCTGGAGGAGTCTTTTTTAAAAAATGTTTTATTTATTTCTGAGAGAGAGAGAAATAGAGAGAGAGAGAGAGAAAGAGAGAGAGCGTGAGCAGGGGAGGGGCAGAGAGAGAGGGAGATACAGAAACCGAAACAGGCTCCAGGCTCTGAGCTGTCAGCACAGAGCCCTACACGGAGCTCGAACCCACGAACCGTGAGATCATGACCTCAGCCAAGGTCGGACGCTTAACCGACTGAGCCCCCAGGTGCTTCTGGAAGGAGTCTTTAAAAGTCTCAGAGCAAGGGAGTGCCACACACAGACGTACATTTTAGAAATACCATGTGGACCTCAGTGTGGAGAATGGGTTAGACGTGGGCAAACTTGCAGCAGGAACCGCCTGGGCGGCCCTGGTGGAGGGAGAGACAGGCACGCCCAGAGGGAGACGGATGCACCACAGGGCGCGTGGGGGATGGGCAGTGGTGGTGGCGAGGCTGGATGTGCAGGTTGAAGGGGCACAAGTGTCAAAGATGCCTTCAGGCTGTGGCCGGGGGCTGCTGGGGTCCCCACGTGCGGGGTGGGCATACAGGGTGGGGGGGGCTGCTGGGGTCCCCACGTGCGGGGTGGGCATACAGGAGGGGAAACGTGTAAGGGAGGGAGATAGCATTTCAATATTTGGCATTTTATGAAAGTAGAGTCTGAGCTGCTCTAACAGAGACTCTAGAATATAATAACTCACACAAAATATTTCCTTTCTCTCTCCTATAATCATCCAGACCTAGTGGGGGTGACTTTGCCGTTCCCAACACGTAGCGGCCAGCACTGCTGCGGTGACGGGCAGGGAGAGCGGGGGGCAGGCAGGCAGCCACGGGGAAGCCAGGAAACCCAGGACTGGGTGGGCACGGCTGGCTGGCTGAAACCCCCAGAAGTGCCATTACTGATGGAGGGGACACTTGGCATCTCCCTCTGTAGTGACAAGTCGGAGGTGCCTGTGGAGCATCCGCCTGGAGAATGAGGTTGTGTTCTTGGGTCTGGAGCTCAGGCGAGAGAGCTAGATTGGAAATGCAGATAACAAGGTTGGTCAGAACGTTCTTGTAGGAGCTTTCTCTGTCCAAGTAGCTGGTCCATCCCGGGACTCTGACCCCCCCGAACGAACCAGGGCGGTTTGCAAAGTCCCTGTGCCTTGCAGGCTAGGCACCAACCTCTTTTAGTGCAGCTTTGGTCCTATTTGGAACAGGAGGTAGGCCAGCTAGACATTACTCAGGAGCTCACTTCAGATCTCTGGAAGACCAGGCAAGTCAGACAGGAGAGAGATCTGCTTCTGGCTTTTATCTGCACAGTGGTGGCCGAGAATAGGAAAGCACGGCTCAGTTGGACACACAGAACATATGCTTAATGAATGGCAAGTTCTGTGTGCACAAGTACCAGAGTTACGGGCAGCGAATAATAACTAGGCCATGAGCAAAGCCTACTTGAGCCAGGGCAGCACTGGCGTTTACCATAGCCCCATGGAAGAAGGGAGCTATCGCTGCCTTTGGGGACTGCCAGGGAGAAAATATACAAGAATGCTGTCATGTTTTTAAAATATCCAAATGGTACATCTGGTCACTAACACTAAAATGGATGAAGCAATCAGGTGTCGTGATCGCAAATGAGAGGAAACTTACTGTGGCCAATTGAGGGAGGAAAGGAGCTTGGTAGAAGGAAGGTGATTACCTTGCAGAACCCATGGGAAAGCTTAGATATTAGGCAAATACCAAGGGAATGTCTACTGTTCTTTGTAAAGCCTTTTTATTTTCTTTTTTAACCCAAGTACGTCAGGAAGAGGAATTGTTCCTATTTTTTAAGGGAGAAGAAAGATCCAAGCTGCCTTCTCTTTACCTTTAAGTCTTGAGCCTGCAGGGTGTTTCTCCAAATACTTTGCTCCCATCCCGACAAGGATGGACAAGCTTTATTTCCTCTTCTGGACTCTGGACCAAACCTGGAGGAGATGCGTGGATACTTCCTACTCCTCTCCTACACTTGGGAAACCTGCCCATGGTAGGCAGTATCTTAAGAAATTGGGACACTATGTTGAAAGTGTGAAGGCAAAAGATAAATTTCTTAAATAAGATCTAACTTGAAGGCAGGAAAAGGAAGATTTGTATTGTCATACTGAATGAAGCAGAGCCTTAGGAGTCTGACGGCCAAGGCCAAGCTATTCTGGGGAACGGGTGATTCTGAGGTCAAAACCCCACTTCTGGAACTTCAAGGATGGATGGACTTTATACGAATTTTCTAAAGATGCCTATCCCTAATCCCCTGATGATTGCCCATGACCTTCAGCCAGCAATCTTTGTTTCTCTAAAAGGGGGCTGTGCTTATAGATCTGCCTCCTGAAGATGCTGGCAGGAGCTAGTGGGGGAAAAGGAACTTGCTTTGGAAAAAAATGAAATTGCTAAAATAAGAACAGCTTTGCTTTAGATACTGCTTTTGTTATTCTTGCAAGAACACAGTTTGTCACGTATGGAATCCTTTTCTTGAGAGAATTGGGGCAGGACCCTATTTTGCCACCTGGAGGGAAGTGTTGTCTGCGCTTGGAGCTGAAGTCCCCTGGTCTAGTGACGAGCAGAGACGGGGGCTGCTCTCGGCTGTCATGCGTCACTCTCCTTTTAGGCAGCTTTTCTAGTTATTGGCCAGAGTCCATTCTCTGCGCTGGGGTAAGTCACTCCTTCATTTATTCTTTCATTCATTGATTCATTCCACATCATGTGAGCTTCAGCCGTATCCTATGGCTTGCTAACTACTGGGGATACAGAGTCCACCAAATCCTGGTCCCTGCCCTCAGGGACCTTAGAGTTAAAAATTAACCTTATATTGAATTTTTCAAGATCAGGGACTGGTCTTTCAAATCGATCTTCCCAGAAATTAACAGAGTGTTTTATTTTTATTTATTTTTTTAAATGTCTTTTTAATCTTTATTTATTTTTGAGAGAGAGAGACACACAGAGTGCAAGCGGGGGAGGAACAGAGAGAGACACACACATACAGTATCTGAGGCGGGCTCCAGGCTCTGAGCTAGCTGTCAGCACAGAGCCCGACGTGGGGCTCGAGCTCACGAACCGTGAGTTCATGACCTGAGCTGAAGTCGGATGCTTAACTGACTGAGTCCCCCAGGCACCCCCCAGAGTGTTTTAAAATACAGTTTTGGTTGAATTTGAATTTGATAGTCAAGGGCAGTTTCCCTGTGCACCAGGGGCATCAATAAAAATTGCAAGAATGGTCTGGTGGTCTAGAATGAAGACTGCTTCCTCTGCACGTGTGGAAAAGCATATAATCCCAGTCCTCACCGGCGATCCTCAGTGTGCTGTCTAATGCTCCTGTCAGTCAGGAATCCTAAATTCTCCAGATAAGTTCTGTAAGGGACGATTCCTTACCTCACTTCACTTCTTTTTCTGTCTTTTGCTCCCTTCCCTAACCGTTTCTCTCCAGTGTTCTGAAATACTTGCTTTTGTTTATAGGACAAAACACAGATTCTTTCCTCACCTCCGTAAATCACCTCGTAAGAGCACTGAGACAGAAGTCCCGTCTGTTGTCACCAGTGGCTGGACTCAGAGCCCCATGCTTCCCATTGTGCCAGCGTGGGTGTGACACCCGACTGCTCTTGCTCTGGCTCTGAAGGATTCCTTCAGTTACATGCTGTCGCCTTTCCCCAGTGAAAGGAATAACATATTTATAGTTAGAAAATGAAAAATATTTTAGTATGTCTGGAGTGTGCTTGGGACCAAATCACAGTGAAGACCTTACGTGCCATGTCAGGGGATTCGGGTCCTATCCTGGAAGGAATGGGGAATCAATGGAAGCCTTAAAGCAGGGAACAGATACCATTAGGTATGTCTTAAAAAAAAACAACCACCCTAGATTTAAAAAAACGTGGGGAGTGGAAGAGTGGAGAGTGGAAAAAGCTGTGCTTGGCTGGAAGTAGGGAGACCACATAGGCGGCTATTATAAAACTGAGGAGGTAAAGAGATCTATGTGAAGTGATGGTTGAGAGCTGTGGAGCCCGTCAGCCTGGGTTCATATCTGACTGTTACTTGCTAACTCTGAGATGTTAGGGAAGATACATACATTCTCTGAGAATCAGGTTCTCCATCTATACAGCGAGCATAATAATAATAACTACCTTATAGAATTTTTTGAGAGAATCCGTGAAGATACTACATGAATAATGCTTAACACAGTTTCTGACACACAGTAGCATTTCTTAATTACTATCTAGGAGGAGGAATAGAAACCTAATTTAAGGGGGTGACAGGGGCAGTAGAGATGGGTCAAATTTGAGAGATGTTTTGATTTAGTGACCAACCAAATGTATTCGGGGACAGAGAGGAAATCATCAAAGCTATGATTTCTGTCCAAGGTGACAAGATGGGGGTACACTGGCAGAGGAGCTAGAGAGACAGGAAGGACGGCTTTATAAGCAAGAAGTGGGAAAAGAGATGATGAATGGGGTTAGACGTGTTGAATGTGAAGTACCTGTTAAAACATGCAGATGAGGCTTCAGAGAGCTCAGGGTCTGAGACATAAATGATAGTTGGAACCGTGGGAGTGAATAAGATTTCATAGATCAAATGCACAGATGAACACCACAAAGAGGCTGCACAATTTTAATTGATTTACCTGGCACGCAAAGATACTCTTATTAGCCTGTATAGACTCCAGCCTAAGAAGTACTAGGTTTCTGGCATCTGACAAGTAGTGAAATAGAAAAAACTCTGTGGGACGTAGGACCAAAGCTCAGGACACCAGCCTTCCCCCAGGGCAGATCTCTGGAAATGGGAACCAGAGGGAGGCTGTTCCCAGGCCATGTCTCGGTGTCCCTGGGGACCTCTCAGACTTAGTTTTCACCCCAATTACATACCCTCTCTGAGGGGCCTGATCTGGTTGGTGGTAGGAATGAAGATCCCATGAGAGGTGTTTTTTGAAGTTGGGTGGTTAGTTACATCTGTTTCAGATTTGGTTCCGTCACGTGTAAGGGGGAGAGGAAACAGTACCGAATCCTCTGGAGAAGGGGCTAGTATCATGACCCAGGTAAGCAGGCTAGAGCCTAAAATAAGGCCTCAGCCCCAGTTGGGCAAATGGATTGCAAAGCAGCAGGAAACCGTCTAAGATAACCACGGGTTGAGGGAAAGAAATGGTGCTGAGTGTGTGTCAGGAATCTACGCCCTCACCCAGAATTCGGGGTGAGGGCCAGGAGAGCGATTCTAGACCCCACTCTCCAGTGGGAGTGGGGCGGGGTTCCTAAGGGCGGGCTCAACACTTGGGCGGCATTCATCCTACAGTTTGAAGTTCACAGAGCAGAAGCAGGGATTGGCATTTCCATCTTTCTAACTCTTCACTCAAGGTCCTTAAAGATCCAGTAAGCTGGGGGGCGCCTGGGTGGCTTAGTTGGTTAAGCGTCCGACTTTCGCTTAGGTCATGATCTCGCGGTTCGTGGGTTCGAGCCCTGCTTCGGGCTCTGTGCTGACTGCCAGCTCAGAGCCTGGAGCCTGTTTCAGTCTGTGTCTCCCTCTCTCTCTGACCCTCCCCTGCCTATGCTGTCTCTCTCTCTCTCTCTCTCTCCTAGAAATAAATAAAACATTAAAAAAAAATTTAAATAAATAAATAAAGATCCAGTAAGCTGGGATTTACTTGAAATTTTTAGTCCCATCTTCTCCAGTTGTCCAAACGTATCCGTAGCTTAGAGTCCCGGGCTTCCTATTATGCCTGCCCACGTACACACAGGGTTACCCTCCATTTCCGATTTCCAGGAGGTGCGCGTGCGATTGTGCAGTGATGAGGACGCCCAGGCACTGTCACTGCTGAGCTCCTGATGACCTATTCTAGCGTTCCTGTGTGGTTTCTGCCCGTTCCACACTGTACACACTTAGCATGTCATCCATCTCGATATCTGTGCTCGCCTGGCTCTAGGATCCTAGGTTCCCAGAAGTCAACAGACTGGTCTTGACAGTAGCAGCAGCCACATTTAGTGAGTGTTTACTATATACCGTATTATCCTAAGTGCTTAGGTTAACACTTCATTTAGCCTTCAGCCAACTCCATAGGTAGTTATGATTATTCTGGTTTTACCAGCGAAGAAACTAAAATTCATGAGTTGAGAAATTTGCCTTAGGTCATGCAGCGAGGAAGTGGGAGAGCTTGGATTCTAATTTAGGACTGGATCCCAAAATCCATGAGTCTAACTATCATGCTATCAAAGGGCAGATGTTTCTGAGAATGTATTCCTTATTCTTTGGAACTTGGATTTATATTGTACATCATGGAATAAACTGAAAACCAACTAGCCTCTGTTAGTAATTAAGGGGGTCCAATAGCTTGGTCAAGTGGCTAATCTCATTAACAGAGAACAGAGCTGTAAAGGAGGTTATTCTTAGTAATCACCTAATGAACAAAACGCCATACTTAACTCTCCCACAAACAAAAAAAAGCCCCATAAAACCCTGACAAAACAAAACAAACAAACAGAAAACCCTACAACACTTTTATTTATCACCTGCCTTCTTTGCTGGTTTTATTTATCCTAGAAAAGCTAGGAAATGCGATTTCCCAGGTATAGTCTAAAGAGGTAGCAGAGAAGAAAGGTGGTGTGGTCAAGTACAAAGTACTTGTTCTGGGAACAATGCCCATGATTGGCTATCCAACCTCAACCATTACTAACTGAAGTCTTTTCACCTCTCTGTTTCATTTTTGTTACCTGGAAAATTGGAGTGTGGATAAGGATTTGGAGAAGAATTACAAGGTTAAAAATTAATGCAATAGAATTTAAGGAGACACTGTAAAGAAATTTCTTTTCCCAATGCAGCTCTGGAGTTAGGGAGCAGTAGAATTAGCCACATCAACATTTGGAGGGGGTGGAAGGAAGCGATGGAGCCTAGAAACTGAGATTCTACAGTGAGCTTCCAGATAGGCATTATTTGCCCCTTGGATGGGGCTGATCTGCGTAGTCCGGCTGTAATCACACCTGCTGGGGGTGAATGTCCATGGAGATTCGGGAGCCTTAGTGCGGGAGGTGAGAGGAAAGGCAGGGACAGTGAGGGAGGATCAGTGTTTGGGATCTACCGCTACAGGGCATGGTCTACGCAGTCCTCTGCGGTAGAGTCTCCTCCGGGCAGGTGACCAGTGGCCTAGTGTTTGTTAACAACCCTGTGAGCAAGGATCACGAGGCTCATTTTGTAAGTGAGGGCTGCTTCAAAGGCTTCGTGAAGGCCTCATTGCTAGTGGATGGCCAGACGGGATTCAAAGTACTAGCTATTCGATTCCACTGCTATTTTACTGTACTGTGCTATCTATGACCCTGTAACCAGTTTTCTCTGCACAGCCCTAGAAATTCCTGTAGTAATAGTCATTCAATTGTGCATGCATTCCTTCATGTATTCTATAGCACTTGGTAGGTTCAAAACACTACAGTTCGGTAAATCTCAAATACTCTGTTGGATTCACCTCCTCATTCCACAGAATGCAGAAAATGTTTTCTCCCCAGAAGAAATTAGAACCTGCTTTTTCTTGTGAGATGCGCTGGTCTGGAACTCAGAAGACAGGAGCGCAAGTGTGGTCTTTTGCCTTTGTTGAGGGTGCTTCCATAGGACACACTCATAAATAAAGAAGTGTATGTTTGAACTAGAAGAGTGAGTGTGCTTTCAGGATGTCATTTTGCACACTGGCAGTGATCAAGGACAGAGGTGCCCCAGGGAAATGACTCCTTCCTTGCGTGCCTCAAGTCCACTGGAATTCTAGGGTGAAACTTTCTGTCTCAAGCTCCCGGAAGTTGACGTGGCAAGGTCCTGGATTTAATTCAGAGCCTCTTTATCATGTCTTTCTATTCATATTCCTTTTTCTGCCTTTCATTACCATTCTGTTTCTGCTTCTATGTTAGATCAAGCTAGAAACTCCTGATTCTCTCATTGAACTGAGAGAGTTAAGTTCTCTTTCCTTGGAATTTCTAGATCTCGCCATTGAGGTAATAGAGACCTTTTACCTCTCAAACACTCCCCTGGTCTTCCATTCACTGAAATTTCCCTCTCTTTCTTGGACAAAGCCTCAGGTTGTATCTTTTCACCCCTTAGACTTCTCGTCTGCTTTCTAGTGTTCTTTCTCCTTTTTAAAAAAAAATTATTTTCAGGGAGAGAGAGAGAGAGGGAGAGAGCATACACAGCAGGAGCAGATGCGGGGGGGGAATCCCAAGTAGGCTCTGTGTTGTCAGCATGGAGCCTGACGTGTTGTCAGCATGGAGCCTGACGTGGGACTCAAACCCACAAACCGTGAGATCCTGACCTCAGCAGAAATCAAGAGTCAGATGCTCAATCGACTGAGCCACCCAGGCACCCTTCTGCCTTTTTTTGATTACCCTTCAAAGCTTTTGAACTTAGTCTATTGCCTTTGAACTGAAAAATCTTCATTTCTCTTAAAGCTTTCGTTTCCCTTCATCTCTGTCCCCTTTGCTAGCGTATCATCGGGAAGGGAAGTCACTTCCTCCTGAAGTCATACTTCCCAGCTTCATTGTCTTTATATATGAAATATTTGTTGAGCACCTGTGGGTTTCACAAGCCAGGACAGTAAGATAAGACACATACCTTACCTGACGAGTCTGAATGGGGTGACAGGCATGAAAACAAATACTTGCAAAGTAATGGTAAGAAATGTCTAGAAGGGGATCCTGGGATTCTGATGGCACAAAGGGGGAGTGATGAATGGACTGAGGGTCAGAGAAGACTTACAAAAAGCTTTTGACCTGGGCTTTGAAAGGTGGAAAAGGGTTTCCCAAAGAAAGAAGTGAAGAAAACTCATTCTGGAAACTAGGAGCGTCATGTACAAAGACCCAGAGGTGTGAGATAGCATGTCCCACTTGAGGAAACTGTTACTTGCTTGGTTATTCTTGGGAGTTGGTGCTCAAATAAAGGTGCCAGTACAAGGGAGGCTGAGGAGGTAGGAAGCTAGATGATGGAGCATCTTAAATCTTTTCCAGACACTTTGGGTTCTTTCCTGCAGGCCATGGAGGTTGAGTGAAGGGTTTTAAGGAGAGCCATAGCAGTCAGATTTAGAAAGATTACCTGAATTATATAGCAAGGAGAATGGATGGCGTGTGGGCAATGGCAGCTGGGGAGACGAGATGAGATTATTGTACTATTATAAGCAAGAATTAAAAAGGGTGCCAACCAAAGCAATGGTAGTGTGAGGTCAAAGACGAGAGAAGAAATAGTAAAGATGTTAAGAGATCAAATGGACGTGGCTTAGTGATTGATTGGATATTGGGAGTGAGGGCAGGTTTCTGGACAATGCAACCGGATGGATACGATGCCATTAACAGTGATGCAGAAAGTGTGGAGGGACAGGTTAGGGAGGCGAGGTGGAAAGGCATGACTCTGGTGGGAGGTGAGCTCCAGGATATGGATACCACTTGGGCATCTTCCTTGTGTTTTGCAGCCGTGGCTGATGGCCTTCAAGTCACCGTGCCTGACAAGAAGAAGGTGGCCATGCTCTTCCAGCCCACTGTGCTTCGCTGCCACTTCTCCACGTCTTCCCATCAGCCTGCCGTCGTGCAGTGGAAGTTCAAGTCCTACTGCCAGGATCGCATGGGGGAGTCCCTGGGCATGTCCTCTCCCCGGGCCCAGTCCCTCAGCAAAAGAAATCTGGAATGGGACCCCTACTTGGACTGTTTAGACAGCAGGCGGACTGTTCGAGTGGTAGCTTCAAAGCAGGGCTCGACCGTCACCCTGGGAGACTTCTACAGGGGCAGAGAGATCACGATCGTGCATGGTAATGACGCCTCGCCTCTGCTTTGAACCCGGGAGTGGAAGGGAGATTAGTTCCACTCTCCCCGAAACAAGGGGGTGCCAGCCTGTCAGCCTTGCAGTCCGTCCAGATCTTGATTTTATGGGAGATGGAAGTGTCAAGAAGCTTAGCAGATTACTTAATGGGACAGTGAGTGTAGAAAGCGTAAAAGGTGTACTATCTAGAAGAGACGCAGAGATGAGCTCCGGAAATGGGCTTTCCTGCCCCTGCCCTGAGGAGCTTGTTATCAGAACTGGATTGAAAGAGATTCCAGTGAAAGAATGTTGTCAAAACCTTACACCTTGACGTCAGCCTTGATGGCCGTTTCCCAAACTCAGAAAGCAGACCTCCTTAAGGGGCTGCTCCGCTGGGAGACAGGATGAGTCCAGCAGGTCACAGAGCCAGGTAGATGCCACGGCCCAAGCCCCAGGTGGTTCTGCATCACCTCTACCCTTTCTTCTGCTCCCTCAAGCTTTGGACAAGAGAAGGGTCTAAGAGGCTGACGTGACCTGTGAATTTTGAAGAACTCCTACGGAGCCAGCTCGTTTCCAGGAGTCCAGAGTCTTTCAGGAATGTATCTGGCTTTCAGGGCCCTCTGCAGACCTGGTTGGTTGCAAGCCGTCTTCTGTTCCCAAAACTGGACTGGCACTAGATCAGTTTCTGGGGACACCCTAAGTCTCTCACCTTAGGGATGCTGGTGTTTGCTATTGGGTTTTTGTTTTTTTGTTTGCTTGTTTGAAATAAAGCAAACATCTGGTCAGCCACCATCTAAGTGGAGAAGTAGATCACTGCAAACAGTCCAGAGGCCCTCCCCTCCCCACACACTTCACCCCCCCATTGCTCAGTGTTTTCCTTCCAGGGGGCACCTTTAGGACTGGGCACTTCTTTTTGTGATCGCAGATGCAGATCTTCAAATTGGAAAACTCATGTGGGGAGACAGCGGACTCTATTATTGTATTATCACGACCCCTGATGACCTGGAGGGCAAAAACGAGGACTCGGTGGAACTGCTGGTGTTGGGTAAGTGGACACCGGCAGCAGCGTGTGCCTCTTAGACGCTTGCGCTCTTCCGTCCCCTCACTTCTCCCTGCGCGCTCCAACAGGTGCACACACAGGCTTTAACCTTTGGTGCGCACACCGGCTTTACAGTGTGCTCTTTATAAGCGGTAGGTGTTATTGTATCCTGTTTCCTGGAGGCTGTGCTCCCTCCCCCCCTTCCTTTTTTTTAGCATTGTCCTGAGTGTTTCTTCTGCTTTCTGAGGGTTGCTTTTCCCTCCTTTCCACTTGCAAGCCTTTAACCCTGATTTCTTTGCTCTCATGCTTTACTTGCCTTTTTTATATGCTAAGTGTTGGAGAAAATACCAGAGGCTTTTGAAGCAGAGTAGAGACAATCGAGAGATCAGAATTTATTGGTGAGTCAGGGTCTTCCAAGACATCAGGAATCTTCCCCATTTAGTTACGTACAATAGTTAGGACCATCCTGAAGAAGGGGGCTGTCAACTAGAGAGTTTAACAATAAAACGTTCCCGGTGAGAAGAGCCACTGGACAGTCTGTTAGTGTTTAAATTGGAAGGTAAATGGAAACCTAAAAGCGTCTGAGTCATTCTCAAAGCAAATATATCTAATCCTTATTAATATTAATTTGTTCATAAATGAAAACTCACGATTCTTGGCTACTTTTCTTTTTTCGTGGATTGGAGGAATGTCAGTGGGAGATGACCTCCTTGTAGGAAAATTGAAAATTGAGCACATATTTCATGTTTTATAAGTCTTGGTTGAACAAAGAAATTAGAGTAAAATATACAGAAATTAAGAAAAGAAAATACATTAATTGTAGGAGAAAAATTGAAGCAACTTTTAAAAAAGAAATGACATTTTTTGTAGTTTCAAAGAACCTAGGTGGTGATGATTTGGAGGAATGTTTAAGGGTACTTTCTTTTTTCTTTTTTTTAACACTTATTTAGTATTGAGAGACAGAGAGACTGAGCATGAGTAGGGAAGGAGCAGAGATGGGGAGACCGAGAATCCAAAGCAGGCTCCAGGCTCTGAGCTGTCAGCACAGAGCCCGACGCTGGGCTCAAACTCACTAAGAGCCGTGAGATCATGACCTGAGCCGAAGTCTGATGCTTAACTGACTGAGCCACCCGGGGGCGCCTACGGGTACTTTCTTTTGAAGACAAATGAGCTTGAAGGTTAATTTTTACCCTATGTGGAAACTCAGTGCCTAGGGAGAAGGTGGAGTTTGCTATTTAGGACGTTTAGTTTTATTCTAACATGACTGCTTGCCTTTGGCAAATCACCTCTTTTGCGGCCTTACTTTTACGGTTTATAAAATGGGTTAAAGTCATGATTATTTATTAATAATTCACCCTTTAATCAATAACAACTAACCCTTATTAGAAGGGTGACTTAAATCAAATCCATATTCCTTGGGTCTAATATGTAAAGCACGGCTGCTGCAGTTTGTAGAAGAGTGGGATGCAGATACACAAAAGGAAGTAAAGTAAAAAGGCTTAGATTCACACTGGAAAAGAATGCAGGGAAATCAGATTTGTGACTCTGTAAATCAGAGGGGAATAGAAAGATAAATTTCTGCCCAGTCACACAACTCTAATGGCCGAGTCTGAAGGAACAAGTGGCTCGTTGAACCTGCAATTAGCTAATTGTGGACACGGTTATTTGGCTAGTGCAGCCATTTGCAGAGAAGTAATTGCCTGCAGAGGAAAACGAGGCCAGGTAGAAACCACTTTAAATAATTCGTTCCCAGTTCTGCAAATGCGGGGGAACGAACGGAGGGAAAGGCTTGTCCTCTGAGGATGTGCGGCAAGTATAGGAAGGGCATTTCCCTGGATCGAAACGCGCAGTCGCTGGGGGGAAGGGGCTGTCTGTCCGTAGGACAGAAACAGGTGGGTGAGAGACAGGCTCGCATGAGGATGGTCGCCGAGGGTGAGGGCGACGATGAGGAACGGAAGCCAGTTCAGTCCAGAAAGAGCCGTGAAGGAAAACCGAGGAGGCTGCAGGTGAGCTCACCACAGGCGGAAGCAGTTGCTCTGTGGGATAAGCAGACACATGCCGGGTCCTTGGGGAGGAGAAGCACACCCTTCTGCTGTGCTCCACGTTAATGAGAAATGTTCAGAGGATGATATATTTGCCATGTAAACTTCTTAGGGCAACACTGGTCGTGCTATTTATGTAAAGAAGTTATTTGGAAATCTGGGAGAACTTTCTGGCCACACAAACGACTGTATTTACTTTCCAGATGCAAAATTCTGAGTCGTCTTTGTCTCGACACGCTGTATAGAATTTTTCAAAATATTGTCGCAGTTTCTAAAATTCTAACGATTTGGTTGTTATCTCCGGCAGGCCTAATTGTTAAGGATTCCTTTGATGTGAGCCCGGGAGAGCAACCTGATGGCTGAGGTCAATCTCAAGGAGTCATGGAGGCCTCAGGGATAATGTAACTGGGCCCGCAGACTGCTAATTACAACCTCCATGAGCAACTGGTTCAGTCACTGAATTTTACATGAGGAATGGTTGATTGCAGGGGCTGAGAGGGTTTGATCTAATGAAGGAGGCCTTGGGAAAGGGATTACGGGAAGCAGCTCCACATATCAGAAGTGAAATCATACAGAAGAGGGACTGGAAACTGCGTGGCTGTGTAGAACCAGAACCAGGAGTAGAGGCTACATGGGGCAGGAGTCCAGCCCAGTACGAAGAAATAGCTGGTAACCACTGGGGACATCTAAAGATGGAATAAGTATTCTCAGGAATCGTGATTTCTTTGTCCCAAGAGGGTGGAAAATTTCTTATGAGTTGTTATAAAAGAGACATTCATGTAGAGGAAATGGGATCTAGGTAACTTTTGAGCTTTGTTTCAATTTTAAAGTTTTGGATTGAAAAGTAGATGAGGGATGTGACCACCTCGGTAGATGAGAAAATGGCCTCCCAGGACTTCAGTCCTCGTGACAGAGATAGAAGGGGGTACAGGCTGGCTACAAGGATGTACAGGGTGATGCTCATTCACAAGGAAGCCACAGAGTTGAAAGTAGCTTTCCTTGGAGATGGTCCCGAAGTGGGGAGCAGAAAACTCGTTGGAATTTCAGATGACCAATCAGCAAGGAAAGATGAGTTAAAGGGGGTAAATTAGAGGCAAAGTTAGGAATTTATTTTTCTCATCATACAAAGGTGAAGATGGGAAAATTGACAGAGCCAGATTGCCAAGTGGCTTATATGTCAGACTAAGAAGTTTGGACTTCATCCTGAAGACTTTGGGGGATCCGGTAAAGTAATGATAAGAGGAATGAAGTGAGATCTTAGGGTCAAAACAATAACCAGCAGCAGCGTAGACAGTGCAAAAGCAAGGCTAGAACAGATGGATGGGCCCTGGGGCTGCAGCAGCAGTGTGGGTGAAAGCCTAGGAGATTCTGAACCAGAGCAGTGAATTGGGAAGCAACAATACAGAAGCATTTCTGAGATGGAAGTGATGGATCTTGGTGACTAATGTATGAAAGGAGACGAGGGAGAGGGATGAGTCAAAAGGACGCCATGACTTCTAGCTAGCTGGGTAGCCAGCTGTTCTATCAACTAAGAGAGGACGCAGATTGGAAACCAGGTTGGGGAGGCAGGAGAATGACTTTGGTTCTTGACAGGTTGAATAGGAGAGGCCTATGGGAACCAAGGTACGGATGTCTCGGGGACCAGAAACGTAGCTCTGGAGCTCAGTGGAGAAGCAAGGATCAGAGAAGATAGATTTGAGACTACTTAGTGATCATCAGAACCATGAAAGAATGGATGAGTCACCCAGGAAGATTTTATATAAAGTGGAAGGGGCCAAAGACAGAACCTGTCAGTCCTGCATTCTAGTGTTACTTCCTGTGAGTAGTAACACCGGTACTGTGTAGGTACTTGTCTTGGTTTCTCCCACGACACTGGAAGCTTCTCGGTAGCACTGGACCACGCGCTCTTCAGATATAGGGCCAACTCTCATGTGTCTTTCTACCTGTAATGCCTCGCAGAATGTCGGGTGTAAAGAGGCTCATGTGAATGTTTTTGTTTTTTTTTTAACTGATAAACGAGCAGAATCTGCAACTAACACATGATGCTTCTTAAATGTTAGTCAATGCCGAGTATATATCTGTTGCTTTATAAAGGGTCAGTACAATAAATGTGTACCGACTCAAGTGAGTTAACATGGTTTAATCTCACTGGTCATAATTCTTTACCTGGCTGTTGAAATTGTTATTGGCGATCGACCCGTCAGGGATGTGGGTGAGAGCAACAGAGGTTGACTCTGGCTAACTTCAGCCGGAAAACAATTTGTTGGAAGGGTATCATCATTGAAAGGAAGCCTGGACAGTCTCTGAAAAGGATAGCGTGTTAGGGTGACACTTGTTAGTTTCTACAAAAACAGCCCCCAGTCCCACCCCCCTTCTCACCGCAGTGGAAGTCTATTACTTCCTCTCGTCCTGGTCAACTCTGGGCTGGGGGACGCACCTGGGGAGCTCTCTGGACACAAGTCTCAGCCCCTCCCTTGTTTGGCTCGGCTGTACTGGAAACATTTACTCACAGCTGCTTCGGAAAGAGAGCGAGAAAGGTCATGTGAGAGTTTTTAGCTGCCAGGTCTGGCGGTGACATGGGTCACTTCTGCCATTACTTTGTATTTCCCCAGGAAAAAAGTAAAAATGTTGTGATGAGCACAGCATGGTCCTTGTGGTGCCAGAGACGCTCCAGGGTCTATGTAGCAAGAATTAATAGAAAATGTCTTTTTAGGGGCGCCTGGGTGGCTTAGTCGGTTAGGCGTCCGACTTTCGCTTAGGTATGATCTCACGGTTTGTGGGTTCGAGCCCCGCATCGGGCTCTGTGCTGACTGCCAGCTCAGAGCCTGGAGCCAATTTCAGAGTCTGTATCTCCCTCTCTCTCTGACCCTCCCCTGCTCACGCTGTCTCTCTCTCTCTCTCTCTGTCCTAGAAATAAATAAAAATATTAAAAAAAAAAAAAGAAAATGTCTTTTTAGGGCTCCTTAGCCAGGAAAATAAATCAATTCAACTGTTGTTTTTTTCCGGTTTTGCATTTTCCAACTCGAGAATCTGTCTCCGGAGAGAGTCCAGGTGGCCCAATTTGGACCGGTGTCCAGTGCTGAGCTTTGGGAGACCTGGGGCTGTTGGTGGCCAGTCCATCCAGATATGGAGAAGAATTCATTCTTCAGAGTAAACTGAGGCACTGTTATAAAAGAAGAATGGATGTGAGATGCCAAAAAAAGTAATAAATGTCCACTACTATGTCTGATACTAGTACTAATGTACAGTGATAATAATTTGTAGTTCACAGATTTTTTTTCTGTAATGACCATGTTAGGTAGGAGAGCGGGCACTATTTTCCTCATTTTCCAAATGAAGAAATTAACGTTTCGGTTTTATAACAATCATCCCAGTAAAAAAGCAAAAACAAAAATAAAAGGACAATGTTGATGATCAAACCCAAATATTTATTTATTTATTTTTGAGAGAGAGAGAGAGAGAGAGCAAGCGCACACAAAAAGGGGCAGAGAGAGAGAGAGAACTCCAGGCAGGCTCCGAGCTGTCAGCGCAGAGCCCGATGCAGCGCTTGAACTCACAAAGTACGAGATCCTGACCTGAGCAGACCACTTAACCGACTGAGCCACCCAGGCGCCCACCCTCCCTTTAAAGAAATGGTTTTTTTTTAATGGTCAAACCCAAATGTTTTGATTCCTAGCCTCATCTCTGTCCACAGAGCCACATGACCTATGTATATTAAGAAGCTATAGGATGCTCCCCTCCATAAGCCATGTTTTGAAAATTGTGGTTGCTGCTTTGAGGTCATGGGTAATCATTTTCACTTGTCCCGGATTTGCTTTAGTATTTTACTGTATTTCTAAGGGCAGCTGCCTGTAACCAGTGACCTAGGCGCTCACTTCAAAGGCGTAGTTGCCATTGCCTGGCTTGCATCTCTCCCCACGGAGCGTGACCCCACCCTCCTTCCCCCATACATCTGAGCCCTCTACAGATCGCTCTGGAAGCTTCTTTCAGACGTTTCAGAAATATCTGAAGACAAGTGATTCAGAGAAATGAGGAGACAACCACTGATTCAACATTAAACACAAAAACTATACCAAACATTCTTTCATCTCTCTTTGATGGTTCAGAAAGTAAAGTCAAACTGAAGTTGGAGATGCACTTGGTGTTTTGGGTGCTTTGAGAGGACTGTGTCAGGTGCCTTAGAAACGTTTAGATGTTTGGGATCATAGGGCCATACGGGGCGACAGAAGGAGGGAATGTCCGGGAGCCTGCCACCCTGAGCTTAGACGCTGGTCTAAGGTCTGTGGCAAGGACGTCTCTGACAAGGACGGGGTGTCTCTAGCCTGGAAACATGCCACCATTTGGATAGAAGTCAAGTCCCCTAGGCGGCTCCAGCTGGCAGGAAAGGACCTCACCATTCAGGAAGGCTCAAGCAGAGAAGTTATTATTTTAAAATCTAAAAGCAGCTCGCCTTGTTCTTCTTTCCATGCACAATGTGAGGGCCTGACCCCTCCTTTCTGAAGTCTCACGTGGTAGCTTGTGTTTTAAGTGCCTTCAAATAGAAAAATGAGGGAAAGGGTGCCCGTGGAAGGATGGGCGCGTGAATACTCCTCCTTCTGGGCCAAGAACAGAGTAAGAGAACATTACCCGAGGGGGTGTTTAGGTTAAAGCTAAGGAAGGCTCTCCTGATGGTAAATAACAAACAACTTTTAGAAAATATGGTTGGTGGAGGAAATGACAGAAACTCCCTCTCTGATGAGCTTTCAACAATGAACCGGTTCTCTTGTCTAGAACATTAGGATAAACAAGATCGCTTTCAGAGTCCTTTCTCTGATTTTGACTTTACTGGAAAGATCCACAGATTGCAAAATTAATTCTCTCTATAGGGTGATGCCTAAGTTATGGCTGTCTTGTTTTGCTTTAATATTGTTTCTGTTTTAGAGAAAAGGATGTGTGTGTATTGTAAACATTTCAATCAGAAGAGAAATGTACAAAAGAAGAAAATATCTCCTAAAATCTCACTATCCAGAGCTAATGAATCTATCCTTCAGAACGCTTCTGATTGCAAGGAATAGACACTTAGCCTGGCTTAGGGGACTTTTGTGGCTTAGGTAATTGGTAAGTCCAAGTTCAGGTATGTCTATGTTCAGATTATACTATATTTCACTTATTTAAAAATTTTTTTTTAAGTTTATTTATTTTGAGTGAGAGTGAGAGAGCACGCACAAGCAGGGGAGGGGCAGAGAGTAGGAGAGACAGAATCCCAAGCAGGCCGCATCCGAAGCACCATCAGTGCAGAGCCCAATGAGGGGCTCGAACCCACAATCTGTGAGATCATGACGTGAGCCAAGATCAGGAGTCGGACACTTAACTGACTGTACCACCCAGGCGCCCCTTATTTATTTTTTAAACTTTTACATTTTATTTTAGAGAGAGTGCATGTGGGCGGGTGAGAGCGGCAGAGAGAGAGGGAGAGAGAATCTTACGCAAGCCTCATATTTAGTGCAGAGCCCGATGTGGGGCTTGATCCCATGACCCTGGGATCAGCCTGGCTGAAATCAAGAGTTGGTCACTCAACTGAGCGGACCACCCAGCTGCCCCCAGATTATATTTTAAAGAGTCTCTGTCTCCTCGGTGTTAGCTTAATTCTCAGGAAGGCTCTCCGTTTGGGGCAAAGGTGGCCCCAAGCAGGTCCAGAGTTAAACGGTCTTTGCTGCCTTCCATCTCAGGAGGACAGAGTGCCTTTCGTCGAGGTTTCGGCAGAAGTCCTCTTGCTGGGGTGGCCGTGCCCTGGCAGAGGGACGGACCCAGGGGCCATCAGCCCCCGCTGAACTGTAGGCACTGAAGGGAAGAGGGAAGAGTAGCTTCCTAAAGGGGAACTGGGCAGTCGTTTCCAAATGAAGAAGGCAGGCAAAAACAAACACTGTTAATATTTTGTGGAATTCATCCGTTTCTGCTTCTTTACAGGCCAAGTGCATTGCTATTCCAGGAAGCCAAAAATAGGTTTGCTCCCAGCAGGTCCTTGTGAGGAGGTGCTAAGTTAGGATTGATTCTTCCCTGTGATGGTAATGCCACAGAGCTACCTTTGTTTTTCTGTCGTGCTTCTAGCTTTCCGTCTGTCTCCTTCTGTGACTTACCCAGAAGTACAAACATATATTACCTAGGCAAGGGGTGAAGGAACAGACATATATGAGTTTTTATAAAATCAACTATTCACAGCACTGTGCCTGAAATTGTTACTGCAGTCTAAAATAAACCTTTCAGGCTGTTAGTATTAAAAAAAATTTTTTTTTTAGTGTTATTTATTTTTGAGAGAAAAAGAGACGGAGCACAAGTTGGGGGGGGGGTGCACGGCAAAGAGAGAGGGAGAGACCCAGAATCTGAAGCAGGCTCCAGGCTCCAAACTGTCAGCATAGAGCCTGGCGTGGGGGCTTGAACCCATAAACTGTAAAGTCACCACCTGAGCCAAAGCTGAACACTTAACTGACTGAGCCACCCAAGGGCCCCCAGCCTGTTAGTATCAAAAAGCCAATTAGGGGCGCCTGCGCAGCGCAGTCAGTTAAGTGTCCCACTCTTGGTTTTGGCTCAGGTCATGATCTCACAGTTCGTGAGTTCGAGCCCCATACTGTTGGGCTCTGTGCTGACAGAGCTTGCTTGGGATTCTCTGTCTCTCTCGCTCTCTTCCTTTCCGTGGCTCACGCTCCTCTCTCTACCCCTCTCTCACCACCCCCTCAAAATAAATAAATAAACATTTTAAAAAAGAAGCCATTAAGAACACAATCAGAGGGGTGCCTGGGTGGCTCAGTCAGTTAAGCCTCTGACTCTTGGTTTCAGCTCAGGTTATGGTCTCCTGATTTGTGAGTTCAGGCCCCGCATCAGGCTCTGCACTGACAGCATGGAGCTTGCTTGACATTCTCTCTCTCCATCTCTCTCTCTGCCTCTCTCCCGCTCACCCTCTCTGTCTCTCTCTCAAAAATAGATAAACTTCAAAAAAAAAAAAAAAACACAATCAATCAGAAATCAGGGAATTCTTGGGAGGGGACATCTCAACTTGGCGTTGACTCTAGGGATTTTGGACAGGTGTGTGTTTCTAAGGCTGAGCAGAGATGCTTTAGCACTCACCCCGGTGTCCGTGCTGCCTCAGTCTGAATCCCATTGTATCCCCCCCACCCCTGTGACGTTAGCTCTGGCTGTTAAGAAAGGCTACTTGTTGCCAAGGTCCCTCCTCCTCCTTCTCTTCCTCTTTGCTGCTAACCAAGGAGATTTGCTGATTAAAAGGGCTTCAGCTCCAAGGGTTCCCATGGCAACAGCCTCCTTGGAGGTCTTTGTTGCTCGCTAAAACTTTGATCTCTTAGAGTGGCTGCTGCTGCTTCTCTCCAAGATTTACAAACAGAAGAAGAGGGAAAAAGAATCGGGGGAGAAGAAAGAAAAAGTTTACTCCTTGCAGAAAGGAGAGAAGGAATTAATTAAGAGCCACACTCTAGCCATAAATCTGGGGGTCACTCCTTTGGAACACCTTTGGATTTGGGCTGTGCCCATGGTTTCATTTGCGGACTCAACTGTACCTCAGGTACCTTGGCCACACGTGAAAGACCTCAAGTGGACTTGGTTCTACTAGGAGGGCAGAGCCATCTTTTGTGTCTTCAGTGGACACTTGTGCCCTCAGGTATCCAGAGGGGCCAAGATAACTGTGCCAGCCCCTGTGAGAGGACAGAGACCTAATGAGAAGTGAGCTCTTTAGGCTTCAGCCCCATCGCCGTCTGTCCCCAGCCCTCGCTCCCAGCCCTGGCTCTGCCCTGAGCTGACCTAGATGCCTCTGTTGGAAGAACTGAAAGGTAGCCAGGCACCAACTGGCGTAGGGTTCTGGCTAATGACCGTCCGTAACAACCATTCTACCATAGGAGCGGCGGACTGGGGTTGGCGTTGCTGCTAAGAGTTGGGATCACGCCTTTTACTCTTTGCAGGAACCCCCCACGGCCTTTGGACCTCTCTAGCGCACAACCGCACCCTTGCTCTACGATAGGCACCGTGCAGTCGAGTCAGTTTTGCTTCAAGTATGATTTACATCGAAATTATGGTTTACATCGAACTACTCTTTTTTGCCTACTATGTCCCTAGCACCGTAAGGATACGAAATAAATAAATGACGCCAGGTTGTCCCTATAAAAATTACTGTCTTTTGATGAAGAAACATATTATATTTCTGAAGCAATTAGAGAATACGAGAAAAGATAAGACTGATATTAAATATCTCGGCTGTTGGTTCTCAAGAGGAGGGCCACTGTGCCCCCCCAGGAGACATTTGGCAATGTCTAGAAACACTTTGCTTGTCACAGCTTGCAGGGTGCTATGGCATCTAGTGGGTAGAATCCGAGGAGGCTGCTGCATGCACAGGACAGCCCTCCCCACACAGTTATCTGGCCCCAAGTGGCAATAATGCCCATGTTGCAAAACCCTGATCTTGATCAAAGGTCCATCTGGATACTTGGCAAGGTCTATGTGAAGAGCAAGGGCTTTGGGGTCAGATATCCCTGGACTCAGTGCAGCGATACAACCTTGAGCCTGGGTTTCCTTATCTGTAAAAATAGGGAAGGGGCAATAAAAGTTACAGGGTAGATCTACTGTGAGGATTAAATGGCACATAATAAGAACTCCCACCGGTTCCCATCCCCCCATCTCATTGCCAGTGTGTTACCCTTCATCTGAAGGTGCCCTCTCTAGGGAATTCTGCGCTCTGGGGCTCCTGCTGGAGAGCTGATCTCCCTTTAGCCCGCTCCATAGGCAGAGCCTTTAATGGGCCATCTGTGAATCGGCGGTCCTATTACTAATAGATGCACGTTTTCTCCATGACATGTGTGCAGCGCCTTGCCAGTGGTGACCCAGGAAGCGGGAAGCTTCCTGCTCGTGGGTTTCAGGACATTCTGACCCAGCATGCTATGTGTTGGTTGCTATGTTTTGGTTGCTGTTGGACGTCCGGATTCCTCAGCGGATGGCCCTTAGTTAACTACAGGGTGCTCAGTGCCTAAATGCAAGGAGTACATCACACAGGCCATTTGATGAAGTCTGGAGGGGTTTGGGGGAAACACCTGACTTGCATGAGGATCTGGATGGCTCTGGAAAGACTTCAGATTGGACGACTTCATAATTTACCGCCCACATCAGGATACTTGACAGTGAAAAGGGGAAACTTTTAATAATTACTGTCAAGACCACTTGATAAGGCATAACTCTACTGTCCGCACTGGTATGACGCGCACCCCGTGAATACGACCACCTCGAAGGCTCTCCTTTCGGTTGAAGAGAACAGAAGACGCAGGGTAGCTCAGTCCCTCACCAGCTGAACCCTCGCCGCTAGTTAACTTGCGGCTCCTCGGGATGCGCACGTCGCCGCTGGTGGACGGGAACCAGAGGGGCCCAGCCCGGCGCCGGTGGTTCGCCTTCGTGCCCGGTCACCGAGGATGTTTTGCACTAAGCCGTCCGCAGGGGGAAGGGTGTCGGTCTAGCTCTTCGGGACCCGGGTCGTTAAGGGAACAAACGAGGTCTTGAAGGCGCTCCCTGCCTTCCGCGCTCCCCAGCCCCCACCCCTCTCCCCCAGCCCCGCCCCCGCTCCCCCGCACCCCCCGCAGCCGCTCTCCCGCCTCACTATTTTTGCTTCACTTGTTGCTCATCACTGTGGGAGGAAACTCGGCCTTCAATTAGCGCGCATTCCCGCAGCCCGCGGTTGCCCTGGTTACCGGGCGCGGGCTGGCGCGGCGGGGTCAGCCCGCTGCTCCATTGTCGCCTGGGGCCCGGGCCCGGGCGCGGGTGCGAGGGCGTCACCGGGGGCGCGGGCGCGGGGGCGTCACCGGGGGCGCGGGGGTGTCAGCGGGGGCGGCGCGGGAGTGAGGGCGGTGAGGGCGTCACCGGGGGCCCAGGCGCGGGGGGCGCGGGCGCGGGGGCGTCACCGGGGGCGCGGGGGTGTCACCGGGGGCCCGGGCGCGGGGGCGTCACCGGGGGGCCCGGGCGCGGGGGCGGCGCCGGGGAACCGGCTCAGCCCTGCAGGGAAAGAACTGCGGCCCCCGAAAGCCGGTCCGGAGACAGTCGCGCCTTCTTCTCCGGGGCCACCTGCTGCCCTTTGAGCGCGAAGGTTCGCGCTCACACGCCGGCGGTGGCCGGGCCCGGCGGGGGAGCCCCGAGGTGGGCGCCCCTCACCCCCAGAGGGAGGGGCAGGGTCCCCCACCGTCCCAGACCCACGCGCGGCGCGCCTCCGAGCCTGCGTCAGACCAGCAGGGCTCAGGGGCTTCAGGAAAGTAGCCATTTTTGGCGTCTTGAGTTTGAGTTCCCTCTGATAGTCTGTTGGATGGAGCGCGTGAGCTCAGAAAATCACACCGGGTCCCAAGAAAGTCCCTTTCCTTCTTCCGTTAAATCCCACCTTCCCCCGTGTCGGTTCGGATCAAATCTAGCCTCTTCTGTATTTCATCCCAGGCCAAGTTGTGCATGTTATAGGACGCGTAATACTTGGCATCTCCTCTCCCTCTGGGGGCTGGGAGCTGGTTCACTACAGCGCTTTGCAAAGGCAGAATACTTTGCAGTCATTTCATTATTGTTTATTAGTTTGTAGCAGAATGGTGAATGCCGCCTAATTAGCTCATACTGTGTTATGAGGTGTTCAGTAATCACTTTCCGGTCACAAGTTTAAAAGATGCTGAAAAATTTAGCCATCTCTACCATTTTTTACATCCAGAAATATACCTTAATTATATAAGTAGAGCAATAATGCCACAGGCATAAATTTCAGGGTTGCTGCCTGCACATTCCCTGCAAATACTAGGAGACTACAGAGTTGTTGCTATATATATTTCTAAATTAAGGATAAGCAAAGCTTGAGAGGGGATGAGGTATTCGGAAAAAATACTGCAATGGAGACGGGTAGGAGCAGTTTTTTCTCCCGGTTCGACTATTAGCTGTGTGACTTTGAGTAAGATTCTTAAACTCTCTGAGCCTCAGATTCCTGAAAACATGGAGTGGGTGATGGATTAGATGACCCTTGAGACTCTTTCTAGCTATAAAACCTATTTCTAGAATCTATGTGAATAGAAGAAGTCACTGCCTTAGGCCAAGCTTATGATCACTGCCAAAAAGCCTGAAGCATTTATTAACAGTTAATTGCAGATGGTCCAATACTAGTCATTTTGTGGAGAGAATTCACTGTCACAATTGTTCGCTATGACTTATAGTGACCTAAAATGTAAAAGCTATAAAAAGGAAAAAATATATGCATGAAACGCTTAAATACAGTTTATAAATACATATAAAAGAAAGGAAAGCTATACCCACGTTTCCAATGGATAATCATAAATTATATTTATTGAATGCATGGTTGCTATGGGAATAGAGAATAAAAACAGGGATGTGTGTGCACTTGGGAAATTTCCAGTCTATTTGGGATTCCAGATAGCCATAGAAACAACTTTACACTTAAGAGGGCCAGAGAAAGCCATCTGCTCTCCTAAAAGACTTAGGAGAGAAACGTTTTGGACGGTTAGGAGCTGAGAGACCAGGGGGTGGGTACAGTACACCCCGAAAATGGATCTAGGGCATGTTAGGGAAGCTCAGAAGTGGGATGAAGCCCAGATGTGCGTTAAACAGAAGGGAGAAGAAGGGAATCACGGCAACGGGGGAAGAAAAGTATTCCGGATTGTCCCGAGCAGAAAGTTCATTAGCGTGGGATCCTGGCAAGCCTGAGGAGGACCCCGAGGCACGAAGTTCAAAGATGAACGAAGCCGACCGTGCTGTGCGTCCTGGTGACATCCTGAGTGCGAAGGAAGTTTTGCTTTTCCTTCTTTCTGTAGGTTCTAGTGCATGAAATAATGTGTCAGTTGTCCGCAAGTAATTGAATAGCAGAGCTGGGATTTGAAAACAAATTTCTCCTAAACCCAGAATTCTAGTACCTTCCATTGCACTTTGAAGGTTTGGACTAATAATCGGAGCTTAGATTTCAGTTTTATTTATTTTAATATTTTTATTTATTTTTAGGAGAGAGAGAGCGTGAGCAGGGGAGGGTCAGAGAGAGAGGGAGATACAGACTCTGAAACAGGCTCCAGGCTCTGAGCTGGCAGTCAGCACAGAGCCCGACGCGGGGCTCGAACCCACGAACCGTGAGATCATGACCTAAGCGAAAGTCGGACGCTTAACCGACTAAGCCACCCAGGCGCCCCGGCATAAATTCTTAAACAGGGGACCTGCTGCATAGGTCCTTAGTTTTGTTGAACAAATGTGCTTAGAGTTTGGTCATGCTGAGTTGAAGAAGGACGGAAGGCCTCCAGGTGGAAGTGAACAGGAGTTAATTGAAGACATAGACTAGTCGTCAGAACTGTGAGCAATCCATGCATGCACTATAAATATGTGAGTCCCTTCCAAAGACCATAGTTGTACTCGTTAGAGTAGAGAGAAAAGCAATAAAAACAAAACAAAACAAGAAAACAAGCAAAAAAAAGAAGATAGCAGAGAGGACTTGCAGTGAGTGCATGCAGGTTAGGTGGTAGGAAGTGGCAAAGAAGAGACAGAGACAGTTGTTTCGGCTAACATTTGCATGTGTGTTGCGTCTCTCTGTAAGGACTGCCTTTCACACAACATCGCCTGGTAGATGTCATCGTGTGGGGTGGCGTTGTGCTTCCGTCCCCCTAGAGAGCAAGATGGCATTTGGGGACGTTGGAGGGCTAGAGGATGCTCCTGGCCTCAAGCCCTGAGCCCAGGGGAGCCGAACATACTCCAGGACACAGAGTGGCGCTTAATGAGTGAATGAATGAACGCTTCCTTCATGTTCTTATTAAAAGCCTGTTTCCTCTGGGACAGAATGCACTCGCACGGGCAGGGAACCCGAAGTGCAGCCGGCAGCTCGGCGCACCGTTCAGTGGGGATTTGCTCCTGGAAGCCCGGCGAGGCCCTGCTGGGTGCGGAAGGCCGCCACACACCACGCAGGCTCTGCCCCCAGGGGCTTCCAAGCTGCGGGTGGAGGCGCCTGTAAAGGAGTCCGTGCTGCTGAGTGCTCACCAAGGTGTGCTCGGTGCTCCCGGGGAGCATGGAGGCGCCCGTCGGTGCAGCGCTCTTCCGGGGCTCTGTGGGGACGGATTTCAGAGCCTCGCAGGCCGTGTGCGGTGAGGGTTCGAACAAAGCAGGGGCTTGAGGAGTGTATTAGCTGCTTCTGTTAGTAAAGCAGGCAGGTAATCCTGCCTTGAGGACCCTGGTTACTAGGAAGAGAGCATCTGAACCTCGGGAAGTGTCACCAGGACACGTTTTGTCGTGAAACGTGCGAAGATAGGGCCGTGACTAGAAGAGAAGTGGGAAAGCAGGCAAAGACTCTGTCCCTGGGGAAAGGCCTCATGCTGGGTGCAACCTGATGTCAAAAACGTAAAACAAGAAAGAAAAAGACTGGTGAGAATTGGATTTGGCAGGAGGCAAGCCCATTGGCCTTCGTACGCCTTGTGAAACAGAAGCAGGTGACTAACACCGAGTTCTTACGGCGACACCGTGTGATAAGCTGCCCAGGCTGGACAATGAGCCTCCCCGGCCTAGGGTCCACATCTCCCCCGGTCACAGTACATGTTTCCCTGTTGACCGAATGATGAGTGAATGAGCTGGAGACCTTCCAGAGGTGAGCTGGTCCTCATGAATATGTACGACAGACAGTTGGGGGGACCCTCGGTGTGTCAGAACACAGCCGCGCCGGGAATTCCATGGTTACGGAGGTCGTTCCGTTCACAACGCACGTTTCTGCCCTTACCAGTCGCTGAAAGGACATGACTGGTTTTGGCTACACACTTAGTGATGGTTTTGTACGAAGCCGACACTGGCGTGCATGTACCAACTGTTCGTATGCCTACTTTGTTTGGTCTATTCATGTGGAAATTTCTTAAAAGTAATGGATTCTGCAAGGTTTGGGGAAAACTGTTTGAGTGCTTACATAAAAACTGTATTTTCTTCTGATGGTGTGAGCTGTGGTTTGAAAAGCATAAATGTGGCCTTCTATTTGCAGGGTCCGCTTTCTATCCTCTCCTCAGACATTAAAGTGACTTCTAATTGCCCCACTTAAACGGAATCCTGGAAGAATTGCAATGATTCACAAGTGTTGTTAAAGTGCTACTGAAATCTGGAAAGTATTTACTGCAATTGTTTGGACTTTCTAAGATCAGACCTTCATCGGATGTGATAGAATAGGAAGAAAAGATACAACATTCCTTACTGGCAACTGCATTTCTTAGAAACGGTTAGGCAACAAACTGGAAGCAGATGATTTTCAGAAATATGTTATTCCAGCATAAATCTACTTGTAAAAAATGCCTTTAGTCCCAGTAAAATATAATTGTGGTGTAAAAGCCAGACAGCTTTGCACGGTCTCTGCTGTTGACATGGTATATTGTCCGCTACCCCAAAACCCCCGTTGTGTTCTGAATTCTGAAGACATTACATTTCACTGATTCTAGGGCAAGATTCTGTCCCCCACGCCATCCTGGGGCTGGCACAACCAGGTGCATTATGGGAAAGCATCATCTTCTTCTGAAGCATCAGCTATTGGCTGTTCCCTAAGGGAGAATGAGAAGCTTGATGTACGTCTTCCAGTTGGAATGCCAAGTTTTGTGAATCTCCTGTCTGTATTTCTGACACCACCTTATCCTTAATTTTTTTTATTACAAATGTAAAAAAAGAAATCTAGAAATGAAACTCTCTCCATTGTTTCTCCATGATGGCCATTCCAGGTCCCCAGAAATTAGAAAGGCACACAGTTTGCTGTGCAGTGCTGGTTCTTACAGATTTTCATTTGAACCTAGGTTCCTAGAGTTCATATTTGCTGACATTCTTGGTGTAGAAGCAATGTCGGAACACCAGCCTATGGGGAAATCTGGCTTTTGTATTTTACCTGCTCATAAATATTTTGGCTTATATATACCCATCAGTGGTTGCAAGTGTGTGATCTGTGCGCTCCATACAGCCCCAAAACATACTTTGTATGGTTTGTCTGGTGTTTTTTTTTTTTAAAAATCTACGAATCGGTCGCCAGCACTGAAAATGAAGATATTTTGCACAAAAACCAGGGGTCTGGCTAATCTTGAAAAATAGGAAGACCTGCAGCCATGAAGACACATCCCTGTGGGTCTGCAGTTGGCTAGACTTGAGCAGTAAGTGTCTACACATAATCTGCTGTTCCCTACACCGTGTGTTACAAATTTCGCTACAACGTGTTACGTTAGCTATACCGTGTGTTACATTATTCGTTACACCGTGTGTTACATTCGGCTAGCTGCATTCACTTGCATTACCTGCTGTCCCTGTCAACATACAGAGCTGAGTTTGCAACTCTAATCACGAAGTCTCAGATTTGAGAACCGAAAATACTATAGGTTGGGTGACCATATAATTAATTGTCCACGATAAGACTCAGAGAGAGTAAAAGGTAGGCTATTAGTATTTACACCAGGCACAAACCGGGCTATATGGTCTCCCTATTTATAGGTCACTTTATTCAGTCACCTCATTTGACTAATGAGAAAACTGAGACCTAGAAAGAGGAAGTAATTTGCCTATAGTCACCAAGTAAACTAATGGCAAAGGTGCCCTAAGTACCCTGATTGCCAGTTCACTGCTTTCTCCAATATAATGTGTTCTATAATAGGGATGAGCACCATATTTTCCTTGAATGTATAGATTTTTTATAGTTAATAATTATCACCTGGCTAATTTCCTGTGAGTGTACAGATCAGTAGTTTATATCATCAACAACATTTCTATTATAAGTGTAGTTAATTATGGGCTATAGCATATCTAGAGATGTTTAAAACATTGGCAGGCTTGAGAGCTTGAGACTAGACACAAGAAAAGCTTCTCATTTTACTAGATACAATAAGAGGTACATTCAGAAGTGATAATTTTCTGGATTTTTTAAATCCAGATTTTATTTATTTCTGAGAGAGAGAGAGAGAGAGAGACAGAGTGAGTAGGGGAGGGTCGGAGAGAGAGGGAGACACAGAATCTGAAACAGGCCCCAGGCTCTGAGCTGTCAGCACAGAGCCCGACACTGGGCTCGAACCCACTAACCGTGAGATCATGACCTGATCCGAAGTCGGACGCTTAACCGACTGAGCCACCCAGGTGCCCCTAAAAAATTTTCTTTTAATGTTTATTTATTTTTGAGAGACAGAGACAGTGTGAGTGGGGGAGGGGCAGAGAGCCAAAGAGAGACACAGAATCAGAAACAGGCTCCAGGCTCTGAGCTGTCAGCACAGAGCTCGATGCGAGGCTTGAACTCGGGAACAGGGAGATCATGACCTGAGTTGAAGTCGGACACTTAACTGACTGAGCCACCCAGGCGCCCCTGGATTTTCTTTTTTTAAACCACCATTCAGTAAGTATCCCATAACTAGCTTTCGAAAAACATCATATATTGACTTTTTGATCATTGGCTATTGGCTGGTAATTAATATTAATTATGTCTCTCAGAGATGGCCAACATCCCAAATTCCCCGGTCCTGGACCAGCTGTTTCCTTGTTGGGTGTCCAAGAGATATTTGTACACACAACACTCCAGATGAGACCAATTCATGCTCCGAATCACTTGCTCAGAATTTGGCCCCAGATTTCTGTCTGGTATCCCATCCTAGATCACGCGTGAGTCTTCGGGGCATCTCTTTGACTTTCATGAAGGCTTAGGCCACAGGCTAGCCTGAGAAACCTCCTTCAGGATACATCTTTTCCAGCGTCCCACTTGGCTCTCGTGTGTTCTTCTAAGAGACCTTGCAAGCAGCAGACCATCCTTACCGTGTCAGCTGCACAAGATAGACAGACAGACAGAAAGAAGCCTTTCCTGCCAAGATAGCCCAAGTCACTCATTCTATCCTTCCTTCCCCTTGGACTATGTTGTGGTCCCAATTAATTTTTCAGATGAGGAACCGTGACCCATGCGGGAGACATGACCAGAGCACATTTTGCCCCGTTGACCTTGTGTAGTTAGGGACAGCCAGGGTAAAGTAAGTATCCTGAGGGGGGGGGGGGTCTCCCTTTTTTTTTTTTTTTTTTGAAGTTTGTCAGACCTTCTTTTCTGTAGAGTGGTTTGACAGAGGCAGGGACCAGTGACCAACCATGCCAAGCCAACCCTTTAGATTTGAAATATAAACTACACATGGGTAACTTTTTCTCCAATGCACCTCAACAAGCTTGTTTTCTAAAGGAGCCCAGTCCATATGCATGAAACAGACCCCTAAGTGTGTTTTCAACAGTGACATGCGGCTACCGAGCCTTTGAAGTGTTTAGTATTTTGGCTACATTGGTATGAGTAAAATATAGTATTAAATTAATTTCTTTTTCTTTCTCCTTGATATGATTACTAGAAAAGCTAAAATCACCTGTCGCTCACATTATATTTCTATCAGATAGAGCCGTTCTAGAGGCATATGTTATTCACGGAACTGAAGTAAGATTCCATTGCGTGCTTAGGAGCTACCGTAGTGACTTTTTGCTAGCAGAGGTCGGAAAGGAGAGCAGTTTGCTAGTTGTTTCATAATGCAAGTCTTGTTTATTAGCAAGGCTTCAGTGTGGTAGAAACATCTGGTACAGGTGCAAAAGGGCCTTTACGTTTACCTTGATATGAGAACTTGATGAAAGCATTCAGTGCTTCTTCCTATAAATCAGGCTAGTTTTTTTTTTTTAAGGTTTACTTATTTTGAGAGAGAGAGAGAGCATGAGTGGGTGAAGGGCAAAGAGAGGGAAGGGCAGAAAGAGGGAGGGGCAGAGAATCCCAAGCAGCCTCCGCACTGTCCCTGCAGAGTACCATGTGGGGCTCGAACTCATGGACCGTGAGATCATCACCTGAGCTTAAACCAAGAATCAGGGGCGCCTGGGTGGCTCAGTTGGTTGAGCGTCCGACTTCGGCTCGGGTCATGACCTTATGGTTCGTGGGTTCGAGCCCCACGTTGGGCTCTGTGCTGACAGCTAGCTCAGAGCCTGGAGCCTGTTTCAGATTCTGTGTCTCCCTCTCTCTCTGACCCTCCCCTGCTCACGCTGTCTCTCTCTCTCTCTCTCTCTCTCAGAAATAAATATAACGTTAAAAAAATTAAAAAAAAACAAACAAACAAGGATCAGAGGCTTAACTGACTGAGCCACCCAGGCGCCCTAAGTCAGACTAGTTTTTAAAAGGACTAACCTCCCCCACATCTTCCCCAGTCCCGGTTCCTGTGCAGCTCTTTGCCTCCCGGAGCCCCGAGGGGGCGCCTGTTCTGACACCAGCCGGCTCATCAGCTCATATGCCGCATCATGCAGGAGACACTTGGGTTCATACGCTGCCAGCTGTGGGTCCCATATGGAAAAGCCATACCATATACATATGTATAGAGTATTTCTGAAACCAGAAGGAGTGTAGAAGAGCGTGTAACTCATCTCGCTTTATCTTTTGCTTGCCTTTGAAAATTTTAATCATTGAAACATCTTTAGGCTATAAATAGAAGCATGTAGTGAGACAATTCTGACTTAAAACCAAATATGTACTTTTGTTTTTATATGGACATAGGACTGTGTATGGATGTATGAAAATGTAGGTTGAACGTTTGGACACAGTTGGGTTTGACTTTCCAATAAAATGTGCGGAGAAGAATGTAGAACTGAATGGAGATGGTGTGTCAGTCTGCTCAGGCAGGGCTTTTCATATTCGAAGCAGAGATTTCCTCCTTCTATAAATAGTTGGAGAGAAAGTTCTGTCTCTGCTTCCATCTGGTTTAGGTACAGAGTTCACGTAGATGGCTGCCAAAGATTGATGGAGACAGTCACTCTCTTGACGGCGCCCCTCCCCGGTGACTTGCCTCTCCCGCCCCAAGGAGCCTGGGCCCATGGCCCCGGGCACGGATGTCACCACCCAGAGCCTGCCGTCACCCTGTATTTTCCCTTGGAGTAACCTCTTTCCTTCTTCTTTTCCTCCGCCTCCTCCAGGCAGGACAGGGCTGCTTGCTGACCTCTTGCCCAGTTTTGCCGAGGACATTATGCCAGGTACTCAGTCATTTAACTCTTTGTTGGCTTCATTTGCTGCCACCCCATCTGTCTTGCTTCTGCATTAGTCACTAATTGCTCCTTTCGTTTATTTGCACATTTGTCTGCATTATTGCTGTGTTCTTTTCCAGGATGAACGAAGCCCAACAGAAGAGCCTTTAGATTGTTTTTCTTCTTCTGTCACTAGGCCCTAAAAGGATAATGATAATTAAAAATAAGCTGCCATGGGGACCCTGTCCTTCAGCGTCAGGTGTGCCGCTGTGGCAAGCCCCATAACCAGTCAGTATCTCAGCTGTGCCCAGTCAGCTCTAGGCATCCGTGATGAAGTTAGGATTTACCTGCATTTCCTTAGTCCCTAAGTCATATGTTACCCACTCAATAGTGTACGACCGTGTCGCTCTGAATTGCCTTTTTATAACTTTATCGAAACATTTTTCAATCCTCATGAAGGCAGTACACCCCTCCTCCCTTGAAAAGCACACATTTACAGACCGACCTTGCTTTGTAGTCAATTTCAGGGGCTTCTGGGATCCCAGAAGTCTGTGGGCTCCATGGACCACATGTCAAGGAAACCCCAGATGCACACCTCTGTCGTGTTACTTAGCTGAAGTTGAACGCACCAGCCTAGACAAGCCAGCATCAGTTCAGCACAGCACTGTCGTTCCAAGTGGAAGGAGGTTCAGAGAGAAACAGGACTGAACTGTGGGAAAGGACATATCCGAACTCAGGGCACAGGAAAGACTTAGGATTCATTCTTGCTTTGGAGGGCTTCTGCCAAAGGGTTAAGAGCTGCATAATAACTGGGAGCAAGAGACAGATACAGACGATTCCTGGCCATTGGTTTTGACTTTACTCAGGTTTAAAAATGTCCAAAGTCTTCACAGTTGAATTTCACTAACTATTCTTCCATGAATTCTCCTGTTTTGCCATTAGCTGCCCAACCCAAATATAGACCTGCTTGGTGTTGATGTTGATCCCTCGGACACAAATAAATATCTCTTTGTGATCCCCCTTATCCAGAGTGCTGTCAGTGTGTATCCATTTGTTCATTACACACAAACACACACGTACAATGTTACAAAGCATTGGTTCAAACTAGATGTTGTTTCCCCCATCCTAAGACAAGAGTTACTGTATTTTTCATATCTGGTCCTGGTCCCTTGAACGTCCCTCCCTTTTGATTCCAAGAATCCTTTCATGGATAACATTCTTTTGTTTCTCCAAGATAACCCGCTAGTCTTTTACCCTTGACTCCTTGACCCAAGACTGCTGTAACCACCGTGTGCCACAACGGTCATCCAATCCTCAGGTCATCCAGTCCTACAGAATGTTACTGGGCTATTGCTCAGGTCCAGGACAGAGCCCTCAGCTGTCTGTTGTCCTTAGCAGGAATGTTCTCCAGACCATTCTCACCAGGCGCAGGGCCTTCTCATTTCCTCACTGAAGAGATGGTGACCTGGCTACATTGAATGTATTTCAGGTGGATGAGAGGAGGGACATTCAGGAAATAAAGGTTTTTGGTTTTTTCTCTGAGGAAATTATGTTCTAGACAAAGGTCAAATAATTTTATCATTATCACAAAACCTTTTATATAACTCAAATGTCATATTCTCAAGCTCCAACTGAATGCCCATTTAATTGAAGGAATATTTAATAACCACAGTGCAAGAAAAACAATATATACTTAAAGTTCACTGTAAAGGGATTTTGGGTAGAGGGCTTTCAATCAAAATGAATTACGTTAATTTTTTGACTTTTAAAGGAACCTGTGGCTCACTCTAGTCTGTGCAAGGCTATAGGAAGTTGAGTCCTATAGCCAAATCCCAAAAGCACAACTCAAAGCCACTCGAGGGTCACGGTCCTTTTTATCTAAGCCAAATGGAATTTGTGTCCTTTCTCTTTGTCTTTTGGATGAGCAAATGAACTAAAATTTGTGGCCATCCTCTGGTAGAGGTGTGAAACTAGCAGGAGTTAGCAAACACAGCAGCAGAGTCACCACCGCCCTGAGCCATCTCGCCACAGCGATGCTGGCTGTCGAGCACGGTCAGCCAGAGCGTGATTCAAACCAAGCCATTCTTGGGGCATGGGGGCATCAGATTCTCTGCCTGAGTCTTTGTCTCTAGATTTCCCTAGCCATGGTTTGTTCCATAGGTATAAGAAAAAGATTTCGATCTCAGCCTTGATGCTTCCTGTAGGAAGCGTGTTACAGGACTGGTCTGCAGGGAAAGTAGATGAACACACAAGAGACCTGGACCACTTAAATATGTTCTAGTTTAGACCATGTAGACACAGAGGACTTTTTCTCAGGACTAATATATATTTTTAAAAATATTTTAATGTTTATTTATTTTTGAGGGGGGGAAGGGCAGACAGAGAAGGAGACACAGAATCGGAAGCAGGCTCCAAGCTCTGAGCTGTCAGCACAGAGCCTGACGCGGGGCTCGAACCCACGGACTGTGATCATGACCTGAGCTGAAGTTGGATGCTTAACCCACTAAGCCACCCAGTCGCCCCAGGACTTATATTTTTGTCGATAAGAACAACTTTGCCACAAAAGGAACATATTCACAGAACCCCCCGCTTCGTAGCTCAGCCAGCGTGCCTCCTCCTCTCCCCAGCCGGGAGTCTGTCTGTTCCCATCCCATACTTGTTCTGACACTACAGTTGCTACGGTGAACCTTTTTCCCAGGAGGGGGCCCTGAAGCCCCCCTGCCCCCGTCACTTGTGCTGGTCATGGTGAGCTCCGCACGTCCTAGGTCACCCTCCTTCCTCGTCCCCGTCCCACCCCCCCAGCCCTGTAAAGTCTGCGCTTCTCCCTCAGAGTTACCCCTGAGTTTGGAGAATCCTGCCCCGTCAGGAGATCCCACCCCCCCCACAGGAGCCAGGCAGGGAGTTTGCCCGCCCCGGCGGTGCGCCCCCCAACGGTGGTTTCTCTGTGCGTCCTTGCAGAGTGGGTGTTCGTTGGCCTGGTGCTCCTGGGAGTCTTCCTCTTCTTCGTCCTGGTTGGCGTGTGCTGGTGCCAGTGCTGCCCTCACAGCTGCTGCTGCTACATCCGCTGCCCGTGCTGCCCAGATTCCTGCTGCTGCCCTCAGGCCTGTGAGTAAAGCGACTGACCGGTGGGGAGATGGAGAGAGGGCGCAAGAAATGTCGCCTCTCCATCAGACAGCTGTGTACCCTCAGTCCCATCTCCACCTCCCTTCCTTCCACCTTAAAAGCTGGTCGTTCAAGGCCCACGCCTCTGATCCTGAGATGACCGAGTGTTTGCCTTCTCCCCTGCGTGCACCCCTCCATACTTCTTATCCTCACCAATCACCCCTGCCCGTGCCATTCTCATTGGCACTAGTGAAGAAAGGAAGGGCGGGTTCCAGATGGTCAGGTCGTGGGCGAGGCTTTGGCGCCGTCCTCAGGCACTCAGGCTCAGGCCATGCCTCTCCTGTGCAGAGAACGCTTTTTACAAGCAGAGTATGCAGACTGCAGCCTCCAATACCATCCAACCGGGAATGAGTTTTATTTGTCCCTGTGACAGAATGGTCCACAAAGGGGCGAGCCCTCACCTGGGGATCCACAATTTTACCTTAATTTTTTTAAATGTTTCATTTATTATTGAGACAGAGAGAAACAGCATGAGCGGGGGAGGCTCAGAGAGAGAGGGAGACACAGAATCTGAAGCAGCTCCAGGCCCGGAGCTGTCAGCACTGAGCCTCACAATTTTACCTTAGTGGATGAGCCCGTCTAGCCACTAAGTTGGCACCCCAGCCATAAACCAAATACATCTTGAAGGAGAAAGACATACGTGTGTCTTCAAGACCCTTAGGCGTAAAGCAGTTTCCCAGAAGAGTTAAGTTACTTGCTCTGCCTTTGAGATCACAGAGCAGAGCCGGGTGCAAGCTCATGGCCTGGCTCTAGAAGAGGTTTGGGGCCCTCCTGGCACCCAGCAGGGTGGGTGGCCTGGTGCTAGGCCTGCTCCGGAGGGACGGAGGCAGCCTACAGACAGTGCGGTTAGCAGTGGGCTGCGCTGTCACCGCAGAGGCTGCCATGACGGCTCCTAGTACTGCTTAATTACTCGCCTGTCAGGTACTAAGCACTGTAATTCCTTATGTCATTGCTTTTGGTGGAGCAGGAGGAGTCCAGGGGGCTGGGGGAAAGTGCTTCTGATGAATCAGTTCAGGCCTAGGAGAACACACACACACACACACACACACACACACACAGGCACACACCCAAGCGCTCCCGGAGGCGCAGGCTCAGGGAGTTTTGGTGTGAGGGTTGTGGAGGGCGGGACCATAATATAATCTCTTTTGCTCTTCATCTCCCTCCACAGTGTATGAAGCAGGGAGAGCAGCAAAGGCCGGGCACCCCCCCTCTGTCTCCGGTGTCCCCGGCCCTTACTCCATCCCCTCTGTCCCCTTGGGAGGAGCCCCCTCGTCCGGCATGCTGATGGACAAGCCGCATCCACCTCCCCTGGCACCAAGTGACCCCACTGGAGGAAGCCACAGTGGTAAATGTAGTTCCAGACGGCCCCGCCCCGCGCTCCTCTCTGGCTTCCGCTCTGGCTCCTTACTGATAAGAACCGTCAGCTCAGCGGTTCTTCTTTGCAAAGTGATGGTCACCATTCCAGAAGTGGGAGCTCTCTAGCTGTACCAGATGCCATCTGGATATCAGGCTTTCCAAGGGCCGCGGGATGCCGCCGCTTCCCAGGCTCCTCAGTAACTCAGATGATAAGGAGGCAAGGCACCCATTGAATGTTGGTCATCCAGTTGACACAGTTATTTCAGCCGTCTCTAGTGTTCAGGGCTATCGCAGGCCCTGTGCGGGACAGTAAGAAGTAGAGGACACGGTTTGCCCCGGAAGCAGTAGGCCTAGCCAGGGAGACAGAATAGACTTTTATTAGGGACAATCAGGTGCTGTAAAGAGTATGGCGCTGGGAATTCAAAGGAGAAAGAGCTGGAGCAGTTGCAGAGTGTTCCGGGAAGAGGTGAATTTGAGCTGGGCCTAGAAGAACACAGAGGAAGAGTAGAGCAGAGAGGGGGTTCCCGGGCACCCCCAGGAAGGAGTTTTGGTGGAAGCCTGGGGCTGGAAGAACAGGGTGTGTGTTTGACAGTCTCCAACCTGGCTGATGGGAGGAAAGGGGATGGCTTCGGCGGGGCCTCATCCGGGTGAAGGAGGGCCTTGAAACCTACCCAGGAGAGCCGGGCTCGTGCCATGCGGAGGCTGGAGCCACTGCAGACCGGTTCCTGAGTTCCCGGAGGGGTGACGTGCTAACACGGCAAGTGGTAACGGAAGAGAGTGGGGTCGGCGGTCCCCAGCTGCCATGCGATTGAAGCCGCTCGGGGTGGGAGAGCATCTGGGTCTGACGGAGGCCATGGAAGTTGAAAGGAGCAGGTAGATCTGAGAGATACTTCAAAAGAGGAAGCAAGGTGACTGTAGGGAATGAAGGAAAGGGGAGGCTTCCGGATGAGCACAAGCTGTCCAGTGATGCACCCCATAGACAGAATTAAGTAACAGGTAAGGGAGAGCTTATTTGGACGGAGATTAGCCCCGGTATTCGGGGCATGATGAATGTGTGGTCATTGGCAAGGGCACAGGGGGAGAAGGGCAGAGAGACGTTAAAAAGTAGCTTTCCTGGAGGTGTCCGAACAGGATCACAGAGTAGGAAAGGTTAGACGTGTGTGAAGTATATTTGGGAGGTAACTTAAATCCCTAGGTCTGGACGAGCCAGTAGGGTTGGTAAAACAGACACTTCTCTGGAGGGATCTGGACTTCCTTCGGTGGGTGCGGGAAGAGTGCCCCGCCCACTGAATGAACTGTCAGTGCTGGACCGTGGAAGGAGTGGATATCCTCAGTGAGTAATTGGTATTTGTGAGGGTTTTTTTTCCCCTCTTTTTGGAACTATTAGTAGAGCTCTGACGTCTGAGCCTGGGAATGAGTCACAGACTGAGAAGTAAAAGTTAATGATCAAGGACACAGGGAATTGGAGAGAGAAAGACAATGCAGCTCACCTCCCCAGGGATGGAATGGGCAGGGCATTAATGGAGGCCGTCTCATGCCCTATTCGTAGCTTCCCCTTTCTCCAGTCTTTTTATCCTTCCTCCGACCGGAACCCATGCCGACTTCCTTTCTGAAAATGGATTCTCATAATGAGATGATTCTTATTCATAGGGTGACAGATACTTCCTCTCTCCCGATTTCATCCTTTTCCTGGTTCCTGCCATACTAACCAACTGCAAGAAGTGGCTTAAAAAATAGGAACGCGTATTATTTCCCACAGCAAGAAATCCTAAGGAAAAGTGGCTCCGGGTCGCTGCGTGGATCAGCTCGGGCTTAGTTCTTTACATCTTTGGTTCTGTCCTTCTGGGCTGGCTCCCTTTACGATCCCCTGATGACTTCCTTAGTTCCAGGCACTAAATGCTTTCGGAGAAGAAAAAGTTATGCTTCTCCCTTGTGCTGCTTTTCTCAAGAAGCACTTTTATAGGAGCCCGTCCCCCTTCTAATGGACTTCTGGCAGTTTTATTGGCAAGAGTTGTGTCCTGTGCCCATTTCCACACCAGATTGGCTTGAACTAATCAAGATTCATCGCTTCGGCCAAAAACACCCAATCACCTTGAAAATGAACAAAGTCGGGGCTCCGTTAGCAAGCAAAATGGGGAAGACGCACAACCTATGTTAGTCACCGCTAGTCTGGCTCAGGGTGTCATTATCTGGTCCACTGAGTCAGGATAGAGTTCCTCATGATCCCCTGTGGGCATGTTTGTGTACTCATGGCTCCGTGGACAGAATTATTGATGGCATTTGGTTGTCTGTTCAGAAAATGGTGACTTCAGCCAACGTTCTTATGCACATTATTTTTTAAAGAATGTTAGAGATCGTAAGAAATGCTGACTTATAAAGATGTAAATTTAGCCTATTTTATTTTATATGCTAGTTCAATTTTAGGGTAATCATCTAGCAACAGTGATTTTTCAGATTACAGTTGTATACAGTACCCTTTTGAACCCTCTGGGTAGATGGAAAGGCATCTTTGATGAGCTATGTAGAGTACAGCCAGTCCGTTACCAACTGGGAGAGAGAAGAGGTGCCTTGATTCCCTCCCTCGTTCTTCTTGGCAGCTATTTGAGACCTCTGTTAAATAGAAGAACTCTCCTCCTGTCCTGCTCTGGACTCAGCCTCTTTAGCTTTGTCCAGGTTCTCTCTTTATGGAGTATCCACACGCCACCCCCATCTCCCCTGTCATCGCCAGCTTGTCTTCCTCTAGGGTCTCCTTCCTAGCAGCATTCAAAACATGCTTAAATCTCTTCCATTAAAATAAAACAACAATTTGCAAAAACCCCGTAGTCCTCGGATTTAACTTCCCTTATCCCTTTTCCCTCCTCGTGGCTAAACTCCTTCAACGTTCGGGATATTTCATATCTGCATTTCCTCTGCCTTTCACCAGCTCCTCGACTCCATCTTGCTATCGCTTTTACTACTCCCCAAACCAGTGCTTGTGAAGATTGCCTTAGTGCTAAATCTAATCCGCTCTTCTCAATGCTTAACTTCCCTCAAAGCGTTTACCACCCCTGCCCCACTCATCTTTCTTTGCCGTCCTCAGCACTTCGGTTAGTGGCATCTCCTACTTATTTCTCTGTATGCTGGCGGGCCTTCCTCTGTACCCAGACGCTGGCTCTCCTGTTCTGTCCAAGGTCCTCTCCCTGGGAAATGTTATCTACTCCCATGGCTTCAGTCATTTCTTCTATGCTTGTGGCCCCCACTCACTGTCTCTAGCCCCACTTCTGCTCCTCAGTCCCATATACCCAACTGCCTGGACATCGCGCAGGCATTTCAAACTCAGACTGTAGGAAATTGAATTAATCTGCCATTCTTCGCCTTCACGTCTCTTCCTCACTTCCCTCATCCAGTTGGTGACCCGGGCCCTCACATTATACCTCAACATAACCTTGAATCGGCCTACGTTCCTCCACCTGTATCGTACCATCCTGGTCCTTGCTCCGTCATCTCTCACGCTGATTAGTGCAACTGTCTCCGGCATCGGCTTCCCACAGCTACACTTGCCTTGTTCTAATTCATTTTCACATCTACCTGGCCTCCCCTCATTCTTCTTACAAAAGAATTGAGTAGGCAAGTCGGGTTTTGAAATGTCATTTTCAAAACTAATAAGGATATGTGTCTATATATATGCCTACTGTATGTATACAGAGAATATGCAAATTTTAAACATCACTTCTCCCACAACTGAGCTGCTGTCACCCTGGGGGTGGAATCTGGCACCTGTTCCATCATCCATAAACAGCCTTACTTAGCTCATTAAGATAGGACGGGAAAAACAAGGCTATATCCATGGGTATCTGCCTTCGAGACTCCTTTTGCAAGTTTTAGAAGTTAGACTTGGCTGTAGAGGAGAAATTAACTGAAAACTAGCTAATATTCAGTTAACTGGGTCAAACATATCAGCTCAACTACTTTAACAAGAAGAATTTTTGTAGTTTGGCATTGAAATTAATATCCCAATATTCCCTCTCTGCTAGAACCAAAGTTGCCATGGCTAATCGATGAGAGGAGCTGAACTATGAGGAGCCACACCAACCAAAGGACTTGGACCGGCCAGAACTTGAAAAGATAAATAAGTCCTCCATCCATGCTAAACTGAAACATCCCTGGGGAGTCATTTTCCAGAAAGTGCTGGACTTTGGCCAATAGTCCAGGGCCTGTCTTATTAAACTATCACCATACGTCAGAGAGTTCCCGGGTCTTCAGGCAAATTACAGATAAAAATCAGCCTGACACCATTTTATTTGTTCTCAAATCAAGGAAAAATTTAACGAATGCCTACGAATTTTCCCTCACCGAATTTGCAGCCTAGCAAAATGGGCACTTGGGGGGTTGCGGGTGGAAATAAAATGAGTAAAATCATCCAAAGCAGTATATGATGAGACTGTTCTTTGACGCAAGCTCAGAGAAGGAAAAGTCTCACCTGCTTAGAGGGATGAAGAGAAGTTTTCTCGTGTTTGAAATGCTCCTGAGCATATGTGTGACAGAGCCAGATTCTGCCAGGATGAGAGAACTAGTGTTAGTTCTAGTTGGAGTGTGCCGCACAGTCAAACTTAGTTTTTGATCTAAAAAAAAAAGAAACACCTTTTTACAAGGAGACTTGCCCAGCTTTTTAGCTACCGACACCGAATAGATGATTCCTCTAAAGTCTAAATATCAATAACTTGCCTTTGTCCTTCTTGGCAAACCAGAGGGATTTAGATTTCTGACGGCATTAGCTGTGTGACTGAGAAGTCGAGGCAGAAAGTGTCCATTCCAGTGGAGTCTCTTCATAATGCCGGCGTGGAAGGTGACGCAACTCTCTTTATTTGAGGCTGCAGATAGTTACTGTGACTTTTCAGGGATGCGATAACCTGTCATACATAATCAAATCTGTCTCACAAGGGGGAACACAGTTCGTTATAATGACACAGAAAACAATCTATGCTCTACTCCAAGTTGCAATTAACTGAGAGGTTTCCAGCTGTTGCTGAGAGAGGCCACCATCTCTCACCGCCAGAGAACAGCCGTTACACTGTTCCAGAAAGCAACAGCTCCCCACCTCCACTTCATCGCAGTATGGCTGAATGTTTACCGAAACAGTGCTTCCCTTCTTTAGAACACCTAGCTAAAGGCATAGCTCAGGTAGGATGGGTCCCTCCCTAAAGCCTAGACACATGCTAGTTTCCTCCTTTAAAAAATAACCATCAATAATAGCGAAACTGACCTAAACCTTGCTTGAGCTCCCTCCAGCTGTCGTTCAAGTCCTCCCCTTCCTGGCCAAAGCCCTCTAACCAACCAACCACGTGGCTGCTTCTGCCTTGCTCTGCAATCCCTTGTAATATAGCTTCTATTCCTGATTTCTGTTCGTTCGTTCGTTCATTCATTCATTCACTCATTCATTCATTCATACCAACACGTGTTTTGAGTGTGTGCAGTGTGCTAGGCTCTATGCTAGTGCTGGCGATGGAGACGTAGCTCTGGTCCTTGTGCTCAGCAAGTTCACACTCCAGGCAGGGAGGCTCCATGGAAAATACTCTCCAAAGACATCATTACCCCCAACACCGTCTCCAGACGAGCACCAATTCAGCTCAAACAAACATATGTTGAGTGCTTAGAGCACTGCCCCGGGCTTTACACTCATCTAGAATAAGAATTCTTTTCCTTCAGAAATCTTTGGGAAGATTAGGCATTTCTACACATAACTTGGAACAAACTAGAACGTATTGACGGCCATACTGAAAGTTCAAGGTAAATGGCTTGTAAGAGAGAAATGAGATGGACAGAGAGAAGAAATAGAACTTTCTAGCTATGGGAATCAGAGAACACTTTTTGGATGTGGTGCCATTTGAGCTGCCCGTAATAACTACAAAGAACTCAAAGTACTCTACTGATTTGGTCTTTGTTGTCCTCCTTTTATTTTCCTTTTTAAATGTTTTCTATATTTGTCTTCTCTTCCTTGCGAAGAGAAAGGTTGGGAAGACTTAAAGTTTGGGAAGTATTAGTTGCATTTTATAGACATTAAACCCGGGTCCTTGATAGGTCATCTTTTATTTGAAGCCCCTCAATAAACCAGCAACGTGCCTACAATTACCCAGTTCCCTATTTCGCAGCCCTGTGTTTCACCCATCAGACAGAACTGCCTCGGAACAGACCTAGCAGTTCCGTGAGATAATTGCACTTTAATTGAACTGTCTGTACTACTCTGTAACCGCCTCTGCAGAGATGGAAGAGTGTGTAGCTTGATAAATAAAATCATCCCTACTAATAATTGCTTCTGCATAAGGATTATGGATCTAACCTCCAGGAGAAGGTGCCACTTAAAAGCGTGTGCTGAGATTCATTAGTTGTTGGGTTTTTTTTTTTTTTTAAAGTAATTCCACAATTTGAGATGAATCTGAACTGCCCAGAATGTTCTCATAGAGAAAATCGGTGCACCTGCAAACGGGTGTGGGGGCGTTCTTCCAGTTTCCAGTGCCAGGGCTGTGATCAGGGTGCTGCGGAGTGCTGTTATTTTAATCTTCCATGGACTTAGTTTGTGTGCGGGACTTTGTCCACAGCCAGTCAGGTGACCAGAGAACAGGAAGCACAGCCCCCTCTGGAGGCGCATGCAGTCATGTGGTTTCTTTATGGTATTCGCCCTGCTTTGGGGACAGAGAACACAGGGGATGGGGTCGCTTGCTTCCCTCCCACTGGAGAGGCCCAACCGGCCAGAAAATAGGACTACGTCTCGAATCCTACGACGCAGGGCACGCCTCCGAGCATTTCCTACTCTGAGCTCTCTTGCCTTTCTCTTCTATCTTTCCTACCGCCCCTGCTCCGAGGTTCCAGAGAGGCTTCGGTCCGACTACATGGCCTCAGCCCCAGGCTGCCAGTTATTCTTGAGCAACTTATGAAATCCCTCCGAATCAAAGTTTTCTCAACCATAAAATGAGGCGATAGAAACTTCATTAGGGGTTGTGAGGAATGGATGTCCATCAAAGCACGTCGCACAGAGCCTAGCACATTACGGTGCCCAGGGAGTGTTGTCTCTTGCCATTATCGTTCCGGCCCCATCCCATCCCTTCCCTTCTCTTTCTCTCCTTTCCCTTATCTGTGAAGATTAGACTTGCCTGTGTCTGATCACCCTTGGGGCTGGTATTGGACTTGACTGATACTTAAGTGATATGGGGCTTACACAGCCTTGTGCCTGACAACATGGGTGATGGGGAGGTAGGAGATGGTATTATCTCTCAGGCTTTAGTTTAGTTTTGTTTCTTTTATTGAGCCCTGAAAATAACACCTGCTTGTAACCACATAGTGGCAGGTTGAATTTATCACATCTAGAATATGGTATTCCATTTCCTAAAAGGAAAATGTGAAAGAAATAAATGGAACCATACTTAGCAATTCATGTCGTTTGGATCTTACTTTGCCCAAATGTATATTATGATCTCTAATTCCAGTTACGGAACTTTTGCTTCATCTCCCAGGAAACTAGAGGCTTTCGGGCCACCTTGGTCAAGGTCCCTCATGTTGGGCTGTCTGTTTAATTTACATGTGCTCCTACCAAGTGAAGATGTGATCCTCAGATGGTATAGAGTGATCTGTCTAGGAAATAGGGTCTTTTTTAAGTGTGAGTATACTTCCCTGAGCTTTGAGAAGATGAGCTTTAAGTGGAGCTATAGGAGGTCAGAAAGTAGGAAGCAGAGCTTAACAAATGACCCAAAATATGCTGTAATAGAACTTTGTTATTTACCTGCTGTCGCTCCATCCCAGGGGCACCGTCTGATGAAAGGGATCTCAGGTATGGTTCCACACGTATAAATATAGATGACTATTCCTGGGGGATTTCAAAAAGAGTGTTGTAAGCGGGAACCATGTTTTTCACTCGGTAAAGTAAAACTTTACTCCTGCTTTTTTCAGCTCACCTTCCTGTCCTTTCCTTAACAGTTCGCAAAGGCTACCGGATCCAAGCTGACAAAGAGAGAGACTCTATGAAGGTCCTGTACTACGTCGAGAAGGAGCTGGCTCAGTTTGATCCGGCCAGGAGGATGAGAGGCAGATGTGAGCATCTGTTCGTTCTGTGTGGTCTGTGCATCAGGCAGGAGTTCGAAGCTCAAGGGGATTTGGGGGATATCAAACTCGGGTGCCCTGAGCTCTCAGGGTTAGAAGGAGCAGCAAGGGAGCTGGTGGCATCCTGAGGAGACGAGCTTCCTAGTACACAGAAGGGAGAGAAAGGGCTTCTGGTGTGAAGAGGAGAGGAAGCGTCTATCGCCTCGGTTTATGCTGCCTCTCCCCCTGGCGTAGCCAGCGTTCTGGGCGTGTGCAGTCCTGGGCTTGGAAGTATTGTATTTGAAGAGTCTTCTCCCTCCTCCTCTCTTTAAAATATATTCACAATAATGACAAAAGATGTGAGGTTTTCCCCCCAACATGAAAGCCCCATCACTGAACAACAAACAGGCCAGCTGCTGACTTGCTAAAGGGGAGGCCTCAGTGAAAGTGAAAGAACGAGCCTGCCAAGTGAAGCTGCAGAAAAGAGGGGCCTGCGTTCCTCCGAGATCCCCAGAAGCAGAGACCGAGGGGCTAGCAAAGGGGCTGCCCCTCTTGTCAAGGGAACTTTTAAATTACTGAGCTGCAGGGCCCCAACCTTCACTCACTCCCAGCCCTTGGACACTTTGCAGCTGACACAGCTGATTTTTTGGCATGGATTCCAAATGACGGTCCACGGTGAGAGGCAGCACGGCGCAGGGCCGCCAGAGATGCGCGAAGCATCAGAGGGTGCTGGCCGGCCTGGTAGTGAGGTCACCGCGTCTCTCACTCTGAACCCTCCTTGCCTTGGAAGCAAGGAGAGACTTGATGGAATTGTTGGGGAAACAGTCCCAGACTAGAGGCACTTTATTCAGATTAAGGACAACGTATTCCTCCCAGTTTGCGATGCTAAATTCATCCTGTCTGAGCTACAGCCATTGCTGCAGCCTCCCACCGCACTGACTATAAAAAGACAATCTCCAGATTGGAATGTCAGGAATGCAGATGTCACTGCTCTTGACAAGTCAGTTGTAACGTGTTGTCATGGAGCCCCGTAAGGGGACTGAGATAGGGATCAAGGAGGAGACTGGGAGGCAATCTGTGAATCTCACAGCTCGGAGAAAAAGTTAAAAACTGAGGTTAAAACTCAGAGGACGGATGCTGCTTTCGGTGATGCCTCCTGCCACCTGGATGGTCTCGAGGGACTGACGGGTCACTAATGTAATGGACTCCGCATCCAGGGGGACCTTAAAGACGGGTGAGGTCAACCTTTGCAGGGTACAGAGGAGGAAACAGAAGCCCAGAGGGTGGAAGTGACCGGACCAGGGTTAGAACCCAGCTCCTCTGATTCCCAGGCCTGTGCTCTTTACACAAGAATTTTTTTTTTAATTTTTTTAGTGTTTTATTTATTTCTAGATGAGAGAGAGAGAGACAGCGCGAGCAGGGGAGGGTCAGAGAGAGAGGGAGTCACAGACTGAAACAGGCTCCAGGCTCTGAGCCGGCAGTCAGCACAGAGCCCGACGCGGGGCTCGAACCCACGAACCGCGAGATCATGACCTAAGCGAAAGTCGGACGCTTAACCGACTAAGCCACCCAGGTGCCCCTGGAGAATTTTTTTTTTCTTTTATAGTTTCTTGTCAAGTTGGTTTCCATACACCCGAAAATTCTGAGCAAACTGGAGGGCTCCGTGGCGGCGGCAGCTGTCTCTGTTTAGCGATCACAGCCTTTTACCTCCTAGGACTTTAGAACGTGAGAGCTGAAGAGACTGAGGTTGTTGAATCCACCGCCCTCACTTTACAGACAAGGGAAGGGAGGCGGAGAGGAAAAGGAGCCAGTGCTGGAACTGCACGCACGGTTTCCTGGAACCCGCGGGCTGACGTTACAATAATTGCACAGAGATGAAGTAGGAACATGGTGCCCTTGACTTTGAGAGGTTCTCTTCCTGGAGAGCAGACACCCTGGGGTGGATCACGGACGTGGGGCCGTCTTGAAGATCTCATTGTAAAATGGCTCTCCTGGTTTCAGGTTGTGGCAAGATTCTGTAAGAACTGGGAATTTCAAGTTCGTGGATTTGCTAGCCAGTTAGATCCTTACGCTTCTTGTAAGTGGGGGGTTGCTCTTGGGATGTTCTTAGTCCAGAATCCCAGTGCCGGGATCTGCAGACTGCAGCTAGCAAGGCGACTGTGTTCCACCTCCTGATTTTGTGAAAAGCTTGTACTGCAGCAGAGCGATGCGGCTTCACTCGCATATTGCCTGTGGCTCCTTTGGTGCTGTGAGGGCAAAACCTAAACTGTGCCGTCCGGCCCTTCGCAGACCAGGTTTGTCTCTTCTGTCCTAGAGTGACATCATTCGGTGTTTGCGAAGCAGGGCTGTTGATGTGTGTGTTCAGTGTGGCAGAAGCGCTACAGCAGCACACATCCCGGACCGTCCACCACGATGAGTGTGAACAGAGCCAGCCCTCACTACGTGGGGAAGGGGAAGCCTGAGGGAAGTCTGAGGGAAGTTCTGAGCCAACAGTGTGTTTGCTCAGTGGTTTCACTTGATGCATTTTAGAGTTCGCTTCTGTGCTGTTGCCAGGAGATCAGAATTCACGGAGACCATGAGAAAAGGAAGGTTCTAGATTTTTTAGTCAGTAGTATCTGAGTTATTTTCCTGTAAAACGGGCGCTAACCAGTCCATTGTCCTTAGAGGAAAAGGTTTAAAAATTAGATTCTAATTGAAAACCAACTGATTGCATGACCAAAATGAAGGGCATCCCAGGAAGCCCAGACCTGGTGAAACAGGACCAGGGCACTGTTTGTGCAGTGGTGGGGAGGCCCTTCCTTTTGTCCATGGGCGGGAGTCAGCAAAATTCTCCACTCCTCCAAGGACTCTTGTTGGGGGGGAGGTAGAGGGGAACGAGACACATATTTGTGCTGCCCACATCCTGTCTTGACTTACCTTTTGCTCAGCAGCCAGGCCTTACACCTTGTAAATGTTGATTTTGATAATATTTTGAAGTTCTAACCAAAGGATTTTAGAAAACAAATGGATCCAGTTACATTAGAAATAGATTCGCTGGGTGTGCTTTTTAAGTAAAGTGATATTCAATCCATTTCAGAGTTCTATAAATAAATAGTTGGGTTTTTTTTTTTTTTTCTTTCCAGACTGTGATTCTGGTCTTATTCACAAGTGCTTTTGCAAAATGCTACTTGGGGCACTTGAGGAAATGAGAACACCGTGACCCACTCCCTCCTTACAGTTCTGCAGCAGGACAAGCGGACGCCCATAGTGCAGCCCAGTCCCCCTGTCCTTCCCGTACCTCTGCGCAGTGTGCTAGCCACCCATGGCTGCGTGCTCTTGAGCCCTCTTTAGGAGGCAAAGAAGTCTTGGTAGGCCCTGGACATGGACTTGGTGCCAAGTGGGAAGGATAGTCCAGGTTCCTGGCTGAGTATCCAGGAAGGGAGTGGAGCGATACTAGGTGTGCAGCCCCCTTGATGCTGCGGACAGTGCTCTGTGGGGGGAGGGGGGGGCTGCACAGGCTGGAACGGGCGGTACTGGCTCTGAAGGCCCCTCCTGGGACTCACACACTCACACAGCAGTAGGGCAGATTTTGTGGCAGATTTTGTGGACGGTGACTTCTCCTTCTGCCCCCTTTGGCTCCATGTGCCTGGGATCCCCATGGCTTTCACAGAACTATCCACGAAGGCAAACACTGGAACAAGGAGGGTGACCCCCTGGGAGGAAGCGAGCGGCAGAAGAGCCCGGGTTCTGGGTGGCCCGCCTCCGGTGGAGCCGGAGTTTCCCCGTCCCCAGAACAGGGACGGCAGGGAGCCTTCGTCTTTGTAAGCAAGTGGGCTTTCGGATGGAGCCCGTTCCCGCTGAGCTCAGAATACAAATACCGTTAGTTCGGGTCTCGAACCAACCCTGGACAGGACTGAGGTCTTCGGGAGGGGCCTCCCCAGAGCCTGGGCGTCAGCCCGTAGCGGAGTTCCCATCCGAGTGGGTGGACAGCTCCGGCGTGTCTGGTTTTGTCCCCGCAGATAACAGCACCATCTCCGAACTCCCCTCCCTGCACGACGACAGCGGCTTCCGCCAGGCCTACCACCAGATGAGGAGCAAGCAGTTCCCCGTGTCGGGGGATCTGGAGAGCAATCCTGACTACTGGCCGGGCGTCCTGGGGGGCGGCAGCGGGGCAAGCCGTGGCCCCTCGGCCGTGGACTATAACAAAGAGGATCCGGAGAGCTTCCGGCACAGGTGAGGGGCCGCGGCAGGCGGCTCAGCTGCTGGCCTGAGGTGGCCGGAGCTGGAAGGCAGGATGGCTCTGAGGCTGCTACTTCCTTTTTTTTTTTTTTTTTTAAATGTTTTATTTATTTCTGAGGGAGAGAGAGAGAGAGCATGAACAGGGGAGGGGCAGAGAGAGAGGGAGACACAGAACCTGAAACAGGCTCCGGGCTCTGAGCTGCCAGCACAGAGCCGGACATGGGGCTCGAACCCACGAACCGTGAGATCAGAACCTGAGCCCAAGTCGGATGCTTAACCGCCTGAGCCCCCAGGCGCCCCGAAGGCTGTTATTTTCTGATAGCATCTCTGCCTCCCCTGCCAGGTTGTCCTGCCACCTCTCTCTTTGGGCTTCTGAACACCCCCTCCTCACACTGGTTAAGCAAGGGAACACTTAGGATGCCGCGTGTGTTCCCTTTGAAGCGGGCACTTCATTGAACCTTAATGAACCTAAGTAACCTTATGAACGTTTCCCTGCCCTCCTCGTATTTTATCCTCTCACCTCTGAAACTTCCCACCCGTCACCCCCATCATTTGACCATTGGTACGTGTGAGGTAAACTGCCAGACGTGTCACGCTGTTGTATTTGATTCTCATAACTAGCAGGCAGGGACTATTGACGTCCCCGGGTCAGG
>NW_024080833.1:5518-25224 GCF_003009895.1 Hyaena hyaena | reverse complement strand
GCCGCGCGCCGCCCGGGACCGGGGGTGGGGGCGGCGGGGGAGGGGAGGGCCGTGAGCGCGGGGCCCTGGGGGGCCGCTAAGGGCAGGAATAGCCGCCGGACGCACGTAGCGTGTCCGCTCCCCGAGACCAGCTTGCGGAAGCGTGTGGCGTCGGGGATTCGAGGCCTCGTTACCCCACAGACGTTGGGGGGGGGGGGCTTCTGAGATCGGCGTGCGCGACGTACTGCGCACGCGGGGTGTGCCCTCCTCCCCGTCTCCCACGCCTGGCGGGGAGGGCGGGTAACTGGCAGAAAGCTCCCGAAGCGTTCACTTCCCAGAGAAGGCTGAGCGCTACCGCTGGTTTCGAAGGACAGCTCGCTTCTCCTTTCACCCTGTGACACTTTGTGGAGGGTACGCCAGGAACTGAAGGGAACCTTTGGGCCCCTGCCCGGTTGTCTCTTTTGTAATTGGCCTTACTCGATTTTATTGTTTTCTTTCTAAATGCCAAGAGCACCCGCGTCCACCCCGCGGCCCCCAAATGCGAGCTCTGGAAGTCATAGAATCGCGGGGGGACGGTCCCAAATGTCCACTCTTGGTTGCCACAATGCCTCTGCCCCCTGTGCTCTGAAGGCCACTCTGCCAGCCCGAGTGCTCACCCTCCCCCCTCAGTTACCCTGCCTCTTCTGCCATCTTGTTTTCCATAATTCAAGGTGGACCTTAAGTGTGCAGTATGGGGAGAGAATATGAATGGAAAAAAGTGTTGGCAGGATGAGGACCCCCCCCCAAAACAATTAAGTATCTGTTGTTGTAAGAGTAGGATGAGATGGCATCAAGTACCATGAGCAGGGAACGAACTTCCAGGTTATGTGGGTTTAGGGAGCACCCCCGGCACTAGTTGTTGTGGGGCTGGAACGTAGTCAGCCCGAAAGGGCCGGGAACTCAGTGTGTGGCCCTGGAACTAAGTTCTGTCAGCTGTGTGTTGGCTTCGGCACCCACTGAGGCTTAGGAACAATAGCCACAGAGTCAGGGAGCTCCAGGCTCTGAACAGGTAAGTTGTAGGCTCTGCTGTGTTGTGTCCGGTTTCTTTAACCATTGTGTGGCTTAACACTGGACTCTTTTCTGCTCTTTTCCAGAGTGACTTTCCAACCAGGATGTCCCTTGTGGTCTGATGTTTGTTTTCAAGGCGTCTCTCTGGGTGACTAGAAATCAGAAGCAGACTCTGGGGACAAGACACAAATCCAAGAGCCAGCGGGCCCGGGACCTTCTCTGGCCACCACCTCGGAAGATTTGACCTTTGCTTTGGCAAGGGATGGGGGGCAGCCTTTAAGGGGGGGGCTGATTCCAAACTGCAGTGCACATCTAGCTCTTGCGAGAAACAAGAAGGTGACTACATGTGAGAACATTCCCACACGTGGAGTGTCTCATCCACTGAGTTCATCCTGCCTAATGTTCTTCCTTAGCCAAACCGATTGGATCCCTTTTCCAGTTCTTACAGGGAGTTAGCTCTGGGCTGCTGGTCCCTAGAACATGCCTCTGCCTACGGTATGTTCTTCTGTACTTCCTGGGCTGTGCTCAGAGAAGGAGGAACTTGTTCCTACCGGTAGAAGAAGGCCTTGTACTGACAACAGAAGATAGCTTTAGGCAAAATATACCTTTTATCCCCATCTCCTCCCAGCCACTAGTCAATGACTATTGTTCCGCTAAATTCAGAGGGCCTTTGGTGAGCTCAGTGACAGTGACCTGCTGGACAATTACAGAAATGACTTCAGTTTGCCTTTCTGAATGGCAGTTCTTGAGCGGCTGGAGCAAAACAGAAGAGTGTACGTCTTTGAAAAGCTGTGTAAGTGGTGTTTCTTTTCCCATCCTGAGAACGTAAACTGCTTTTTCTCCTTCTGCTGTGCGCCGTGACATCTGAGTCTGGGACATTAAGGGCTCTCCTCACCCTCCTTCTCCCGGACTTTTCACATGTCGGTGCCACGCACAGAACGCCACCTCCCTCTGCACTCTGATTAAATGGTCATCAGGTGCCTTTTTTTTTTTTTTTTAAATATTTTTATTTCTAGGAGAGAGAGAGACAGCGTGAGCAGGGGAGAGTCAGAGGGAGTCACAGACCGAAACAGGCTCCAGGCTCCGAGCTGGCAGTCAGCACAGAGCCCGATGCGGGGCTCGAACCCACGAACCGCGAGATCATGACCTAAGCGAAAGTCGGACGCTCAACCGACTAAGCCACCCAGGCGCCCCTGGGTGCCTTTTGATAAATGCCGAAAATACACACATGAAAGAGGGGGAAGGGAAAACAATGGAGACAGCGGTAAATAGAGAAGAATGAAAAAGAATTTAAGAGGAAGGGACGATCCGATTTCATTAATATTTTGATTGTGGGCCATTTTTCCCACAGACTCCACTTGATCTTCTCCGGTTTTGTACTTCATTGACCGTGAGTTGTTTCTGGCACCCCAGCTCAGCTCTTCCAGGACACCAGAGATGTGTAGGGTGTGCATCTCTTCACCTCATCAGATTGCTGCTCTAGATGCTTTGGGAAACAAGTGATCGTGCTGTCTCAGGAAGGAGCACTTCCCATTCCCACCCTTGCCTACATGATAGATTTTGCCTAAATCCCAAAGCTGGATATTTCTGGACGTTGTAATTTGTGTAGACTGCAAAAAATGGCCATAAATTCTTCCCTTCTCATCAAGAGGTGCGGTCTATATCTCTACCCCTTGCATCTGGGATTGGCCACGTGATTTGATCGGGCCAGTGGCCCAAAACAAATGTAACACAAGCAGAGACTTGAAAAACGTTTGTGCATGGGGCCTCTCCTCTCCTGCTGCTCTTGGGAGCCCTGCAGTTGCCACTAGGTGAACAGGCCTGGGTTCTCCTGCTGCACAAGGAGGAAAAAAGGCCAGTCCCCCTACCACCCTGGCAGCCCATCAAGTCTCCGCTGCTGGCAAACACATGCGTGAGCCAGCCAAGACCCACGGGACACTGCCTAGCTGAGCCCAGCCCAAATCGCTGATTCCTACTCAAGGCATGAGAAGTTGGTGCATCCTTTAAATGTTCATTTCTCTTCATGGAAAAAGTGACTGTTTCTTCTTGTCTGGATGATTTTAATCCCTGACTCCATCTAACCTAGGTGTCTCACAGCCTCCACGTTCTTTGGCAAACGTTTGTCAAAGCTTTTCACCCCACACTGTTGCGGCGGGACACACGGGTGGGTCAGATCACTGGAGGGCAATGATGCCTGGCCTCCTAGCAGTGGTAGATTTTCTCTCATCGAACTCTCATCGAATCCCCGGGCAACCTCCGAAGGTTTCTTCTTCAGCATCTCCTTGGTCTCCTCCAGAGCCACCTGATTGGAGCTGGGCCCTATTCTCAGAGTACCAGTCCACTGGTATCCATTTACTTCACGACATCGCCAAAACAGTCCTGTGTGTGCAGTGAAATAAAGAAGTGGCTGGTGGTAAGGCTCCGAGGATGAGTTGATAGCACTTCTTGGAGGAGAACTGGCCTACCAAGGGACTTTGTAGTGGCTTTGGCCTGTCTGAGAGGAACCAGGGACAGTTCAGCCCACTGCTGGCACTTCCAAGGGTGGGGAGACACAAGCCATAACCCTGGTGCTGAGTTCTAGACTTGCTGGTGTCCCTGGCCTCTAAGAGTCAAGGTCTAGGCTATTTAGTTTTGGCCCCAGTTCAGATGGGAAAGATGATGAAACATCGTCATTTCTTAGTCACCAGCTTTGGATTTCAACTTGCTCAGGCAATTCTAGAGAATCTTGGGTAGCTGTAGTAGCTATTATCTCTTTATACTGAGCACTGTGTCAGGCTTCTCTCCACCAAAGAGCCCCATAGCACCAGCTGCAGAGACCAAACACATTGCTTCTGTTAGCCGAGGGCATGTATGATTTTGGTGAAGGTTAGGGGAGTCATGGAAAAGAATCGTTAAAACTGGAAACCTGAAATTCCAAAGACAACAAAACTACAGACAGATGATACAATAAAAAAACACAAAGATAGCAGGCAGGGGAGATAACCTGGGGAGATAGGACCAGGTTGTGCCCTCTAGGGCTGCATAAATCACTGAAATTTCTAGGCCAAGACAGAACACTTCTTTCTGGGTATGTGGACGCATACAGGGTTGACTGCACAAGTAAGTAAAGCTGGCCGTCCTCGGCACCCCGGCTTTCCTCAGTGGGACCTCTTGTTTCTTCCCTGAATAGTGTTTCCCACGTAGGACAAACTTCTACATATTAGCTCCCTTCCTAGGTTTCGTTGGGGTACAAAGTAAGTCTTGTGTTAAGGCATAATCTCTGTCCGTTGGGAACCTGCAACTGAATAGGGAAAATAAGACATGCCCAAGAAAGAATTAGATTTTATGCATATAATGTGAAATATCGCTATGGAGAAATTCTAACAAACCCAGAGAATTAAAGTTTTTAAATTTAAATGGGTATATTTTGATATTTAAATGTTGTGTGTCTTTGTCCATCCATTGTATGTAAAGATCTGCTCAGTGTTCTGAAAAGTCAGTATTAAAAAAACCTGACCGCAAGAGGTGAATTAGGACGGGGAGAAGTACCAGGCCGAGGGCCCAGTGGGACGATGCAGGAGCTGCTGTGTTGGCCTATGAGTCACAGCTGAGTCGGATGTGTTGGGAAAGGGGGCGTGGATGCAGGTGGCGGGAGGTGTCCCCTATAACTGCTTCTTTAGACCCTGCAGAGACTCACTAGGAAGCCGGGGGCATTTGCTATGACCGGGCGGCACGTGTCAGCCGTCCCACCCACGCGTGCTCACAGGGCAGCTCTGCATCTGCTCCTCCGGGGGCTCAGTTCCGCAGCTGTGAGTGTTGCTGGCCACCCTCAACTACACGGAGCAAGTCTGGCAGAGATACTGGGCGTCTCATCTCCCTTCCTGTGATCCTCCTTCTGCACCCGGCACAGGACTGTGCAGACTGGGCGTGCGACGAGGCTGCCGCTGTAGCCCCAGGCCCTCCATGCTGAAAACAGCCACATCTGTAAATATTTCTAAATGGTCTGAAGGACTTCACAGTGGTAATCTGATGAGACTTGAGGCGGCCATTGAGAGAGGCCAAAGTCACGGACACTGTTGACATCCAGCCCCCCTTTTCCTTATAGATGGAGAAATAAACATCGCTGTTAGTGAAATCACAAATCGAATTCAGCCCTGTAGACGCCAAGCCTATAGATCTTTGCTGCTGGATCAGGGTTCCCCAGAGTGCCTCACCATACACTTCACTGGATTGATGTGAAGCATGTATTGTTGGATCCTGTCTTGGGGCTCAATCGGGTGGGTCTGCAGCACGGATTTGCTCTTTGAACACACATTTCAGAAGAGTCCTGTGACCAGGCGCGTTTGGGACCTGCTGCACTAGATCTAAGGGGCATCCCGAACAGTCCCGAGGCCTCCTTGGCCTTTGAAATGTTTCTTCAAACATCTTGGTGAGGTCCCTTTTACCCTCTTGGGGCTGACGGTGGTGAAACACCCAGCAGTCTGACTGTCACGGGGGTGACTGGCTGGCCAGGGCCCAGGGGTAGGAGAGCTATCTGAGGCAGAGAGAAAGGAAAGCTAGGAGCACTCCCAAGAACCTGTTCTAGAAGTTTCTAATCCTGGAATAGTGATCTGTTGTGACCCTCTCAGATCTGACAAGAATTCCAGGTAATTTTCTCATTCCCTTGAAGTCATTCTGAGCAAAACTTAGATCATGAATAGAAAGAAAAGAGACCATTGAGGAGATGGCAGATCATTGTTTGAAGGCTTCAAATGACCAGCCTGGCGGGTCAGCACCCACTGCCGCCCTAACGCCGTCAGTGGGGTGGACAAGAATACTAGCATCTATGTTCTCTACCCCCACAACATCAGATTTAGATGATGCCAGAATTGTGCAAGAGTTGAAAATTGATTTATAGATTAGAGGTCTATAATTCACCAAAATAGGGCCTCAGGTACTTCAAGTCCTAGAGGAAAAAAAGTGCCTAGGTTTTTTGTTTTGTTTCGTTTTTTTTTTTGGTCTGTTTGTTTTTCCTGCCAGGATCCTACCTCCTACTCACCTGGGAAGCTGATCCACGGAGCTGGAAGTGAGGGGCTTTGACCACCAGGGCGGAACAGAAGTGATGTTGAGCCGCTTTAAGCAGCACCCTGAGTTTTGGCTTGCCTGAGAGCGATAAGGTTAATACTCATAGTATTTGTGTTATTTTTGTGGTGTATTCCTGTTTACAGAGCACTTTCACATGCATTCTATCCTCTGATCCTTACCTACCCTCCTGCGATGGAGGGGGTGGATGGCGTGGCCTCATCAACCAGAATGTAAAGCTGAGGCTCAGAAAAGCCAAGTGAGGGGCCTATGTCCAAAGGCTTTTAAAGTTACAGAGCCAGGCCGCCGTCTGCCTAGGATTCTCCCCGGGCGGTCCTGCCACAGCGGCAGCACCGGGATCGGGCCCAGAGCCCTGGGCCCCGTGCGCACCCACACGCCCTGCGGGGTGGGGAGCGAGGCTGTGAAGCCGGCGCTGGGGCTGCCCCGCGCCCTCCTCGAACGTGGCTCTCCGTGGAGCCAGCCTCCCTCGGGGATGGTGTCTTTCTCATCAGCCCTGCTGGGGGGTTGGGGGGGCAAGACCTTGACAAAAACCCGGTTCGGATTTTAGACCCCTTCCTGAAGAGGAGTTTCTGAGCCAAAGCACAAATCTGTCTCGACTCGGAATTCCGGGGCTGGGGGCCGCCTGCTTGGGAGCGAGGTACCTGGGCCGGAACTGTATTTGGGGATTGCAGGGGGAACTAAAACGGTCCAGATGGCGGGGACGGCGCAGCGGGTGGTTAGAAGTGTCCGAGTCCTGCTGGGGCCGGACACGCGCCCACGGCTCTGGCGCCTCTCTCCTGCGAGGGCGGAAAGGGACGCGAGGACCTTGGCCCCCGCGTCGGCTCTAAGGAAAAGGCGCTTTATGGACGGAGGCCTCGGGCGCTACCCCGTGAGCGTTTTCCTCGTGGGAGCGCCCAGGAGGGACAGCGGGACGAGGGGCCCCACGTCTGTGTCGTGGGAGCCGTGGGCCCAGCCGTTTTGTGCCTTGTCTGTGGCATCGAAGCTGAAATGTCGTATCCCTGTCGCCCATGAGTTTTTTCAGTGTCAAACATATAAAGTGAATTTGGTTGTAATGTTTTAATCTGAATAAAGTGTTTCACCTACGTTTGTTATCAAGAACTCATAATTAATAACTACGTTTAATCGTGATCTGACGTTAAAAGACTTCGGCAGGAGAAAAAAATCGCACGCGACCACCTCGGACTGGCGGAGAGGGATGAGCGACGCGGGGCGGGGGGGGGGGGGGGGGGGGACAGAGGTAGAAGAAGGGGAGACGTGGGCTGAAAACCCTACAAATAGGGCAAGAGGTAAAGGGAACTGAAGGGAAGACGCAGAGGGACAGGTCGGTNGGGGGGGGGGGGGGGGGGGGGGGGGGGGGGGGACGGCACTAGGGCGCAAGCAGGTTTCCACAGACTTCCATAAGCTGGGGCCTAGGCACGCGCTCATCTCCGCAGACTAACATTCAGGCGGGGAGAAGGGAGACTGGACAACGTGACGGGGTTTGGCTCATTGTCAAAGACGCCACAAGTATTTGCTAGAAACGGCACCGGGAGAAGGGAGGACGCGAAGCTATTTGTGGGAGAATGTTTTACGTTCTGAAGAGAGCTGAACAATTCCGGAGCAGTCCACGACAACCTTTGTTCGCGGAGGAAGGGGGCAGGTCCTCGGGATGCAGTCATCTGCTTACTAGGCAGGCCTTCCCAGGGGAGGCTCAGATTTTAGGGTCCTGGTTGGATGGAAAACCTGTCACTTCCTGAAGCATCTGGACTCTATTCCCTTAGTAGTTAACTTAAAAGTGTTCCCAGGTTGATTTAACTAAAAGATAGACTCCAAAACAATTGAACTCCTATTATCTCCTCTGGACTTACTGCCATTTGGCCCATTGTTTTAATTTTTTCTTGATTTTTTTTCTTTCTTTAAAATGTCTTTTTATTTTATTTTGAGAGACAGAGCGAGTGGGGGAGGGACAGAGTGAGAGAGATACACAGAATCTGAAGCAGGCTCCAGGCTCTGAGCTGTCAGCAGAGAGCCCGATGCGGGGCTTGAACCCACAGACTATGAGATCATGACCTGAGCCGAGGTTGGATGCTTAACCGACTGAGCCACCCAGGCGCCCCTATCTTGATTTTCCAGCTTTATAAAACATTGTGTTTAGAAAAATAAAATATTGATTTCTAAAGTGTTTATTTAGAATCATCCATATGTTTTTTTCCTACACATCTTTCTGCATTTCAGACCTTCTTTAGAAATCTTTTCCCCTCTTTCTTTTTTTTTTTAAGTTTATTGAGAGAGAGAAAGAGAGAATCCCAAGCAGGCCCCGTGCTGTCATTGTGGAGCCTGTGACGTGGGGCTCAGTCTCAGGAACCTGGAGATCATGACCTGAGCTGAATCAGTTGCTTAACAGACTGAGCCACTCAGGCGCCCTCCCTTCTTTCTGAAGGAAATGTTCTCTAGTGATGGTCTGTTGATAGGATTCGCTATAGTTTTTGTTTATCTCAAGTCTTTACTTCCATGTTCTTAGAAGATAATTTCACTGAGTATACAATTTTAGATTAACAGTTATTTCCCCTTCCATTCCCTTCTGGGTTTATTGTTGCTTGTAAGTCAGTTACCAGTCTAATTATCCTTCCTTTGTTAGTAATCTGTCTTGTCTTGCTGGCTGTTTTTAAGATTTTCTTTTTGTGTCTAGTGTTCTTTGGTTTAATTAACCTGGTGTTTGAGCGCCTGGGTGGCTCAGTCGGTTAAGCATCTGACTCTCTAAAAGCTTAGTTCTTTTTCAAATTTGCATAGCCATTGTTGGCACTATCTTGCTCCTTACTCTTGTAGACAATTCTCTCTTATATCTTTGAATACATTAAATGTACTAATTTTATACCTTAGACCCAGTAATTCTATCTGCATTCTTTATAGACCTATTTTAAAGTTTGTTACTTCTGCTCACGCTCACTCATGGTTTCTTTATGTTTCATAGTTTTTTATTTTGAATTCATTTTTGGTAGAATTCCATATTGCATTGGTGCCAGTCGAGAAAGGCCTTTCTTGCTCCTTGCCTGTCCACTCTTTCTCCATAATGACCCTACGTACACACAGTGACTGAAGTGTCCAAGAGAAATTAGTAATTGAGTGAAGAGGGAATGGAAGTGCTAAGTGGGATAAATCTAGAAGGTACATGCATTTCTCTAACGCAAGCTTCTAGACTAAAATGAGCCTAAGGTAAAAGAGAGAAAGAAGCTTTAACTTTACATATTGTTCATAGTTTGATCACTCTAAAAGAATTTCTATTTTAATTATTAAAAAGACTATTTGGGGGTTAAGAGTGAACAAAAGGCCGTTTATTAGTCAAGAGTGACCAAAGAAATTACGGGTCTAGATTTTATTCAAGAAGCAAGGAAGGATTAGATCCATAGGATGGATTAAAATTAAGCAGTTGTGGGGGAACATACGCTATTTTTTGTTTGCACCCTATTGATTCCCATTTGTTTAATGTAAAAGTCATATTTTTATAGACATTCAATTCAAGAAATAAAGAACGAGGTTGAGCTAGGTTTCAAAATTAGGTTCTGAAAAATCTTGAGAGATACATCCTAATAATACTCATCACCATTTAGGTGAAAGATTTCCTGCAGAATTTGGTTTTAGGCGGTTCCTGAATGTTTAGCAGGTGGTCTGAGGTGACTCACCAAATAGGCAGGAGGTGTAGAGGTTGCTGGAAAGCCTGCTCAAGAGAAGGGCAGTGAGTTAGCCTGACACGCCCCCTAGTGGCTCACATCCACGGGCATGCCTCCCGTACTAACTTCCAGGACTCGAATATTGGATACAGGTGTTCCTCACATGGTTATATGTGTTATATGTGTTATATTTTCAGGGCAGACTTTTCTGGAAACCACGTGGGGGAAAATCTCATGTTACTTCCTTGGGACAAGTGGGAAGGAAGCACGTGCCTCCCTTGATTTAAAGCTATTTTAAAGTGTGCTTGTTAAAACCATGGAGTTAGAAGTCTTTTCCGGAGTCAGGTCAGACTCTGATGCCAGAGTTACGATGAAGCCAGTTTCTCATTAACAAGCAAAAATTATGTCGTTGAAACATGCAACCAAAGGATCTAAATACTCCATTCCCTGGCCTTTGGCTGTAAAATGATAAATCAGTCTCTCTCTTTCTCTTTCTCTAAAAAACAAGCAGAGAAGATTCTATAGTCTCTTTTATGAAAACGCTTTTTAATTACAATCCTTGGTCTCAGGAGCTGTTTTCTTATACTTTGTTTATGTATCTTGTGCAAGAGCCTACCACCAAATTATTCTTCCTGGCTTATTTTGGTTTTTCCTGAGATGTTCAGTGATCAACAGAATAAAGACAAAAAGATATAAATGCCAACTGCTGTTTAGCACTGTTCTGATAAAAGATCTTTGTTCAGCTGAATGGAATTCACTTATAATACACATATTAGCCCGCCCCCCCCCCCCCCCCCCCCTTGGCGTTGCTGCTATGGTCCTGGAAATTGGCTTTTCTCATTCCTTCATGACAGGGAGACGTGAAGTTCCAGCTGAAGTTTTTCCTTTGGCAGGNCCCCCCCCAGCCTCTTGGCGTTGCTGCTATGGTCCTGGAAATTGGCTTTTCTCATTCCTTCATGACAGGGAGACGTGAAGTTCCAGCTGAAGTTTTTCCTTTGGCAGGGATATTAGTCAAAAATCTCTTGGTTGCAAATGACAAAAAGCCAAGTCAGACTAGCTATAAAAAAAGGAGGGGTTGGAGGTAATTTATTAGAAAGATCCTGGAGTAGCTCAGGAAAGCTGAGGGAAAATCTGGGTCTTATTGTAGTCAGATGCTCCTGTGTCCATCACTCACATCTACTGGTCTTTTTTAATGTTTATTTATTCTGGGAGAGGGAAAGAGAAAGAGAAAGAAAGAGGCAGACAGAGAGAGAGAGAGAGAGAGAGAGAGAGAGAGAGAGAGAACCCCAAGCGGACTCCATGCTCAGCATGGAGCCCACTGAGGGGCTTGATCTCAGGATCGAGAGATCACAACCTGAGCTGATATCAAGAGTCAGATGCTTACCTGGCTGAGTCACCTAGGCACCCTTCTACTGGTCTTCTTCCCCCCAAATTTTTTTCCCAGTGAGGACAGGCATTCTCTACAAGGCGGGAATAAAGCCACTTGCAGTCCAGGGGTCACAATTTTCCAGCTTAACGTGACAAGACAGGTGAAGGGCCTTACTCACGAGAACAATGAGGAAAGGCTGTGACTGACCCATGGTGAGTCACATGCCCATCTCTGAACTAATTGTTGCGGCCAGAAAGATGGCAAGTCCACTTATGACCAAGAAGATGAGATTCTGTGAAAGGCTGGAAGGTGGGATGAGAACATTTCTCCACAGGAAAGAGGGAGGCATTCCTGCAAGTGGGACACGGGATGCTGGGCAGACAAACACAATAGCCACAACAGGTATGCACCACTACGTCCAGAAAGATTCTTCCCCTAGAGTCAGGGAGACCCGAACAACCCTCCGACGTGACACACCTGTCCAGGGCAGTGGGGAGGCTGTGTTCACTGCAGTTCGTAAAAAATCCCACCAGCGCCGTCCACATATCAGTGTGTCTCCGCGGTTACACCCAGCTCATCCCGAATTCAGAAATCCGTCTCTGTGTCACCGTGTTGGGACTTTTCTTCTCTTCCTGGAGTTATTATTCTCCTTGCTTCTATCCTGCCTCCAGTGCTGTCCCCTAATAATTCACCTTTACTTGGTGCCAGAGGTTCTAGATCATTTCAAGAAGAACACTCAGTGTTGGGCAAGAGCTTCCCTCTTCCTCTCTAAGTTCCGGAGAACTGGAGACCTTTTGCTTCCCCATCCACATTTTCATTCTTTTCCATACAAGCAGGAAAGGGAAACTAACTACATTCCTGGGAGTCTGAAGTTCACCGTGCCGTATTTCACAGTGTAAAGCACCTTCTCCTTTCTGGTCCCACGGCCCTTTCATTTCTTGTTCTCAGGGATGGCCAGCATCTCAGTGCTTCCTCCTCTCATGGGGTGGGGGGTGGGGGGGTGTGCGCACTTGGGTAGAGTCACCTCTAGGCTCCTCGGCTTCAGACCAAAGCGGCAGTCTCTAACATGGTAACTGAAAGCCCTGCATTTGGGGACTTATTTGTCCCTTGGAACCCTCATTTGACTTGTAATCTTTACCTACGTGTGTGTGTCTGCAGCATTGGTCATGAAGCAATAGAACTGTGCCACCTCAGTCCCCTAAGCCTTGACAGGACATTTTTTGACCAGAAAATATTGGTACTTGGTATGGAAAGCTTATTGACGGGTATATATGTGTGTAATTTTTACATGAAGTTATGTGACTTTTAAAATATTTTTTTCAGAAAAATTCATTGTTTCCAAGCAACCAATATCTCACACTCATCTGACTGTAGATCACACATGACATTACACCTCCTTTCTATTCCAGCATTTGACTCAGGAATTCAGACAAAATATTGAACACATTTTAACAAATTTAGAGCAGCAGATTTTTTTTTGGTGTTAGAATATTATTTTTTTATTCAAGTATAATCAACATACAGTGTCATATTAGTTTCGGGTGTACAATATAGTGATTTAACAATTTTATACATTTCTCAGTGCTCATAAGTATACTCCTAATCCCCTTCACCTATTCACCCCCCCCCCCAACCTTCAGTCTGGCAACCAGCAATTTGTTCTCTGTATTTCAGTGTGTGTGTGTCTTTTTGTTTGTCTCTTCTTTTCCTTGTTTGTTTTGTTCCTTCAGTTTCACATATGAGTGAAATATGGTATCTGTCTTTCTCTGCCTGACTTATTTCACTTAGCATGACACCCTCCAGGTCCATCCATGTGGTGGCAAATGGCAAGACTTATTCTTTTTTATGGTTGAGTAATATGCCATGGTACATATGTAACCACATCCTCTATGCATTCATCAATCAGTGGACACTTGAGTTGCTTCCATAGCTTGGCCATTGTAAATAGTGTTTCAATAAACACAGGCATGTATATACTTTTTGAAATAGCGGTTTTGTGTTCTTTGTAAATACCCAGTAGTGGAATTACTGGATCGCGTGGCAATTCCATTTGTAATTTTTTGAGGAACCTCCATACTGTTTCCACAGTGGCTGCACCCAGTTTGCATCCCCACCAGCAGTGCACAGCGTTCCTTTTTCTCCACATCCTTGTCACCGCTTGTTATTTCTTGTGTTTTTGATACTAGCCATTCTGACAGGTGTGAGGTGATATCTCATTGTGGTTTTAATTTGAACTTACCTGATAATTAGTGATGTTGAGCATCTCTTCATGTGTCTAGGGCAGCAGATTCTTGAGGGGGAAAATCTACTTGTTAAGAGTTCTTCTCTCAAGACAAGTGAGCACCATGTCCAAGGTGCTCCTCATGAGGAGAACTTGGGGAGTGCTCATTTTTCCATAGAGACTCGTCAGGGGTGCCTGGGTGGCTCAGTCGATTAAGTGTCTGACTCTTGATTTTGGCTTGCATCATGATTTCATTGTTTGTGGGATCGAGCCCCATGTAGGGCTCTGCGCTGACAGCATGGAGCCTGCTTGGGACTCTCTCTCTGTCCCTCCCCTGCTAGTGCTCTCTCTCTCTCTCTCTCTCTCTCTCTCTCTCAAAATAATAAATAAATAAGTTCTCCAGGCATTTGAGGGCCGTTATGTCCACTTTTAGTGCTTCAGAGGGAAAAGTTTTCCAAGATTTGGCAAACAACTCTTCATCACAGCAAACGTATCTCTCATTCCAAGAAACTTATCAACACGTTTTTATCTCTCAAGGAACTTCAAAACTAAATAAAATGTTTTAAATTCTTGATTTTAGGAAACTAGCAGTTTTTATAAAGCTGCCAAATGCTCCTCACAGTTTGAGAAAGAAAAAAAAAATACCTAAAGACTCTCACTGTAAGAATTGTAAGGCATGAAAAGGAGCTATTAATTCTTGCAGTAGAACGTGCCTGGCATGAGGCAGTGCTGGCCCACACAAAGGAAGGGGCCCTGGGGCCCTGGGCTGTGTACCATGAACTGATGGGTTCCTGGCCTCTGGATCCAGCCCCTGCCCCCAAAGCAAACAAAGTTAGCAGCACATAGTTCACCCAGGGCAAGCCTGAACAGTCACACACAAGCCACATCACATCCTGATAATCTCCCTTGGTTACGAAATTCCATATGTGCAAATATTCCCTAAGCAGAAAACTCAAATAACAAATAGTTAAAGACTAAGGTCTGACTTTGTCACTCCCTGCTTAAAACTTTCCTGGCTCTCCGCAGTCTTTTGGACCCAACATCAGGTACCTTAGAACACGCGAGAGGTTCTCTGCGATCTGACCCTTCCTGCCATTGCGGCTTCATTACCTGTTCCTTCTTATGCTGCTTTCCTGTTTCTTCGCTGTGCTCTCAGATGTAGAACCATTTGTAGCAATTGGATGTACGAATTGTTTTGCACCTCCGCCTTTATTGCAGAATGCTCTCTTCTTTCTTTGTCTTTTTTTTTTTTAATTTTTTTAAATTTATTTCTAGGAGAGAGAGAGAGACAGCGTGAGCAGGGGAGGGTCAGAGAGAGAGGGAGTCACAGACTGAAACAGGCTCCAGGCTCTGAGCTGGCAGCACAGAGCCCGACGCGGGGCCCGAACCCACGAACCGCGAGATCATGACCTAAGCGAACGTCGGACGCTTAACCGACTAAGCCACCCAGGCGCCCCTCTTTCTTTGTCTTATATGCACTTAAGGATTCATTTTGGGTGTCACATCCTCACTGTTTCAAGATGGTCTCTTTCTGTGTCCACGCAGAGCGATCCAAGGTCTTTGAAAGCTTTTTTTTTTTTCTATCCTTAAATCACTACGGTGCCTGGCACACCATTGGTTCTTCAGTATTAGCTTCACTAACCCAAAGCAAGATCATTTATGACATTCTGAAAACTCTCATCTCACAAGGGCTGGAGACCAGTTACTGCCACATGGTTGAATGTGCCCAAACACCTTTACATGCAGGTCACATCTCAGCCAATACAAATGATCTCCGTCATTTGAGGGCTTTCCTCTTAGCTGTGTGCTACAGCAGAGTTTTGAAAACTTTCAAAAGGGACTTGTCAAGAAACTGCTCCCTTTCACAATGACATACAAGCCTAGAGGAGTTTGAAGGGCAGCAGATGGGGATTGTTTTCACTTATAAGCCATGGGTGGGGCCAAAGATTTTGGAGGTAGAAGTACCTGACGTGCACTGCACTGGCTGCTGACCTCTGGTGCTCAGTCCATCTGGGGAGTTATTTCCATATCATATCCATAGAGGTTATTGAAGAGGCTATAGCCGAGACGTGAAGGAGGCAACCAGGCCAACAGCTATTTGCGTGCATTTCACCAATGCCTATCCCCATACTCAAGAGATCCAACAAGTGTATAAGCTCTGTGTACAAGATAAAGACATTAGGATCGGACAGCTTGAGGGGCTTGGGAGACGTTCTATTCAGGTCATGGGGAGGATGACGCATCACTAACTCAGAAATATGCTCAGTCTCTGTGTCTGCTCAGTATATAGTCTGAGACTCTATAGACTGAGACTCAGTCCATAGTCCATGTGTCTGCTCCCTTCCTCTCCACCCTATCTGGGATTCAATTTCTTTTAGTCTAAAAGGCAACAAATCAGAATAATAGGTAGAAAACACCAATGGTATGAGCACTCTTCAACCTCTTTCTCTTTCAGTGTGCACTAATTTCTGAACAGCCAGCTCCATGTCTTTTGTGACAAGGTAATGAGTGAGAGAAGGTGCAGAGGATCCAGGCCTGGCTTGATGGATTCATCTGGAAGGCCTGGACTATGGGAGAGGAAAGGACAATGGTTAAGATGAGCTAGAGCACTTACTGGGTTGAAGACACACAGATTCAGGAGATGCCTGGGTGGCTCAGTTGGTTAAGCATCTGGCTTTGGCTCAGGTCATGATCTCACAGTTCATGAGTTTGAGTCCTGTGTCAGGCTCAGAGCCTGGAGCCTGCTTCAGATTCTGTGTCTCCCTCCCTCTTGCTCTCTCTGCCCCTCCCCTGCTTGCATTCTCTCTCTCTCTCAGAAGGAAATACATAAACATTTTTTAAAAAGACACAGATTAAGGATAAAACCATCATTTATTTCAGCTCTTGAGGAACAAATGAAATGAAGCTTCTGAGGATTCGTTGTTGGTATGAATGCAATCTTCTTTGACAGGTTTTGAGAAACTTCAACATGTGCCATGATAAAGCCACAGGTTAAACTGACTGTAACACCATTTTAAGTCTCCCTTCTTATCAAGACCATGCTCTTGCCATCTAGCACAGAGGGATTTTTTTGATGTCTTCTCTGAGGAGGTGTCTCCACGCGTGACATTAAAAGTTGGGGGTCGGGGGGGGAAGGCCAAGATGCTGTACCGTGTACAGTGAATGGGGTAGGGGGTGATGGTTAGGGAGACGGGCTGCCCAGTGCTCTCTTGCGCGACTCCTGTCTTCAGGCTCAGCCTGTACTGGAGCACGATTGTTCCGTGGCGTGTTTGTGTACATCATTACCTGATTCTTGTAACAACTCTGTGAGGAAAGCAGAGCAGGCGTTTTTTTCCCCCCTCTGTCTTGTATATGGGAAAGTCAAGACCACAAAGAGGGAGAACGGCTTTCATGAAGTGATTAAAAAAAAAAAAAGAAAAGACAACAGTGTGGTGGTGCTGGAGCTACACCCACGTCTCCTGAGTCTTGGCTCATTCTTCTCAAGGCCATCATTCCTACTTGTAAGCAGTGTAGACATTGTGGGAGCTGATATTCAAAAGGGAGATGAAATGATAAGGAAACATAATGGTGAGTGTCCATCGACACAGTGCGAGAGGCTGACTGCCAGCTTGTGTGGGACGCCGGGAGGGTCTCGGATCCTGAGCCTGGGCTGGATAGTGGGCAGGTCCAGAATCAAGTCTCCAGAGAGATCCGTAGACCAAGGCAATGGGCCAAATCCAAGAAAATAAAACTAGAAGGGATAAAAGGAGTCTTAAATGTTGATCTGAAGGGTAATTGCAAAGGAATGAGTTCGGGATATATTGCTTAGGACCTTTTATTCAGTTTATGTTTTTTTTTTTTTTTAATGTTTTATTTATTTCTGAGAGAGAGACAGTGTGAGCAGGGGAGGGTCAGAGAGAGAGGAAGACACAGAATCTGAAACAGGCTCCAGGCTCTGAGCTGGCTGTCAGCACAGAGCCCGATGCGGGGCTCGAACCCACGAACCGTGAGATCATGACCTGAGCCGAAGTCGGACGCTTAACCGGCTGAGTCACCCAGGCGCCCCTATTCAGTTTATTTTTGAAAGGATTTTTTAGGCATCCACCTTGTCTGTACGATGTTCTTGGCACTGAGATTATAACCTCAGTAAACAAGAACAAGACAATGAAAACCTCTATCTTCATGGAAAGGTTCAAATTCCAGTGAGGGAGATGGCCAATATACAAACAAATAAATGATTTCTGAAACTATCAGCATTGTGAAGAAAATGAAGCAGTGTTATAGCCATTGACAGCTAAGAGGTGGGAAAGTTTTGGAAGGGTGGTCAGAGAAGTCCTCTCAGAGGAAGAGACTGTTCGCACTGCTGCCTCGAGATTAAGAAGGAACCCAGATGTGCGGATCATTGGGCAGTGCTCCGGGCAAAGCGAGAGTGAGTGCAAAGGGTTTAAGGTAGGAATGATTTTAGAATGTTGAAGGAGTAGAAAGGAAGCCACAATGGCTCAGAATTAGTGAACTAAGGATGACGGAGGAGATGATACTGGAGGAGATGATACTGGAGGAGATGCAAGGGTCAGGTCATCATGTAAGCCTTGAGTGTCACAATAAGCATGACACACTGCTAGTCATCCTTCCAAACTCTATTTCCCTTTTCTTCCTTGGGAAAAGACCTTTATCTGGGAGCTTAGGCAGACACTAAGCTTCCTAGTCTTCTTTGGGAGGAAGCTTCGTTGGGAGGTATGGCCGTATCACCAAAGTTATTGCCAATGGAATATGAACAAAGGAGATGTGTGCAACACCCAGCTCACTTGGTTGAAAGGCAAATGCTTGTCTTTAACTTCATCTCTTTTCCTTCCCCTTGAGTGACCAGCCTTGCAAATAAAGACGATATGCTAGCCTATGGGAGGGCAGAGTGAGAACATGGAAGGAACCTGGCTCTCTGAGTACCCTCATGGGGCAGAATTGTCCTGTCAGCCTGGACTGTTATATGAAAGAGACATACACTTCTATTTGAGAGCTTTAATTATAGTGATGTAGTCTTTACTATAATTATGAGAAATTGGTTTTTTTCATAAGTGGGAAATCATTAGAAAGATTTTCAACAGATGAATAACATGACTTGTGTTTAAAAAAAATCATTTTGATGGGGCGTCTGGGTGGCTCAGTCAGTTAAGTGTCCAACTTTGGCTCAGGCCACGATCTCGCAGTTTGTGGGCTCAAGCCCTGCAGCGGGCTCTGTGCTGACAGCTCAGAGCCTGAAGCCTGCTTCAGATTCTGTCTTCCTCTCTCTTTGCCCCTTCCCCACTCACACTCTGTCTCTCTGTCTCTCCCTCTAGCTCTCAAAAATAAATAAACATTTAAAAACCTAAAAAAAAAAAAAAAGGGGTCATTCTGAGATCTGCATGGATAGCAGATTATAGGAAGACCAGCAAGTGAGAAGGGAAGACAGTTAGAAGACTATTGCAGATTTTATGTGAGATACAATGGAATAAGATGATACAATGGCATCCGAGATGGAGGTACAGAATGGATTATCGAGATAAGAGCAAGTAGGCTTTCTGATTGATTAAGTTCTGGCGATGATACAGAAAAGTAAAAACCAATTTGATTCCTATGTCTCTGACTTGAATAACTGACGAGACAGTGATAAAATGTTGTAAAGTGGAGGAGACTGAAGTACAAGGTAGGGTGGGATATTTTGACAAGAAAAAAGAAAAAAAAAAAACAACCCAAAACCAAAATAACAAAACAGCAGCAACAGCAAAATCAAAAATCTTGACACACACTTATTAAAAACAATAAGCAAATTTATTAGCCAAAAAATGTAAACAGGCCACAATGGTTGGTTGCTTCAATGGCTTAAATTTAAGTTATCAATAGTCTCTTTCTAACTCTGCTCTTTGCCATCCACGTTGAAGCTTCATCCTGAAGCTGATTCCCTTCCCCCGGTCAGCAATTAGGACAATGGATTTCTTTGCTCACACCCAGCAGGAAAGAAAGAAGCCCTTCCTTTCAGCATTTAAAACAAGTCCTTTCTGCTGGCTTGAATTTGTTGTCTCAGATCTGCCATGTTCTGATTAGCTTAGATGAATAAGTGCTAGAATTGTCACTGCCCTCTGAGTCAGGATTGCTTCATGGGGGGGGGTAGTAGGTGACATGGGGGGGAGGAATGGGAGACTGGGGGATCGAGTTCTCTTGGGAATGACAAGAGGAAGGATTGATTAAGAGTGTATGTTCTTGGGGCGCCTGGGTGGCTTAGTCGGTTAAGCATCCGACTTTCGCTTAGGTCATGATCTCGCGGTTCGTGGGTTCGAGCCCCGCGTCGGGCTCTGTGCTGACTTCCAGCTCAGAGCCTGGAGCCTGTTTCAGTCTGTGATTCCCTCTCTCTCTGAACCTCCCCTGCTCA
>NW_024080833.1:0-4047 GCF_003009895.1 Hyaena hyaena | reverse complement strand
GGCAGTCACAGACTCTGAAACAGGCTCCAGGCTCTGAGCTGTCAGTCAGCACAGAGCCCGATGCAGGGCTCGAACCCACGAACCGTGAGATCATGACCTAAGCGAAAGTCGGACGCTTAACCGACTAAGCCACCCAGGTGCCCCATGGGATATTGAATTTTAAAAATCAGGGTTAACAGTTACTACAGAGATTGAACAAAGAACGTAGGAAAAGAGTAAACAAGCAGTTTTTATATTTAACCTCAGAAATAAAGTGGGAGTTTCAACATGGAGTAACCGTAACTTAGCATGGCCCAAACCACCCCTAAAACCAAAGGCCTGTCCTTTCACCTATTTTTCCTGACTGTGTTGATGACCTCACCAGTCCCAGTTAGTTAACCTGAGCCCACCGTCGGACTTCCTTAGTTCAAATCCCATCATTGCCATTTTATAGCTCTGTCAACTTAGACAACATGTCAGGCCTTTCTGAACGTTGGTTTCCCCGTTTTTGAACAAGAATAAGAACACTACTTCATAGAGCAGCACATGTTAGAGAACGTTATGATTGGCCAATCAATTACTGAGTCCTGTTGATTTTACCTTTTAAAGATCTCATGCGGGGCGCCTGGGTGACTTAGTCGGTTAAGCGTCCGACTTTTGCTTTGGTCATGATCTCGCGGTTCGTGGGTTCGAGCCCCACGTCGGGCTCTGTGCTGACTCCCTGCTCAGAGCCTGGAGCCTATTTCAGAGTCTGTGACTCCCTCTCTCTCTGACCCTCTCCTGCTCATGCTCTCTCTCTCTCTCTCCTAGAAATAAAAATAAATAAATAGATAAATAAATAAGTAAATAAAGATCTCATGCAATTATCCTCCATGGACATCTTAAAGGATGTGCAGGGAGATGAAAGGCTCTGTTTGTGCCAGGCACGCTGCTTGTTGTAAGAGGGGAAATCAGAGGGAACTTACTCATCAGCAGGCAAGGGGACAGACATGGACAGCTCAGACCTTTTGAAGGGGGTCCTTGTGGGGCAGCAGTGGGGTGGAAGGTATGAAGAACAGCAATAGGGGCACCTGGGTGACTCAGTCAGTTAAGCATCTGACTTCAGCTCAGGCCGCCATCTCACAGTTCATGAGTTCAAGCCCTACCTTGGGCTCTGTGCAGACAGCTCAGCCTGGAGCCTGCTTCAGATTCTGTGTCACCCTCTCTTTCTGTCCCCTCTCCTGTTCTCTCTCTCTCTCTCTTTCAAAAATGAATAAACATTTAAAAAATTTAAAGAATGGACAGCAACAGAGAGAAGAGAAGCTGAGGCTGGCAAGTGTGTGGAATTTGTTACAAGAGATGTCTAAAGAAAAGTTTTAAGTTTTTTCTTTGTGATTCTCATATAAACATCTGTATTTTAGCTTCAAGAAAGCCTAGAGTGAAGATCTCCATTATTTTTAAAGTCAGTTGGTGCGAGATTTGGATTTCGTGTAAACATGGTGCCATCCAAGGTGGTCTTTAATTGATCTACTTTTACTTGGACCACGCGCAGTGTCCATGACGGAACACAGCACTGTGGTGGTGTTCTCAGCAGCACAGGGCGGTGCAGGACCATCATCTTCTCCGGGCCAGAGACCGGATTTCTGCCCGCACAGTCTAAGACCACCCAGACTTCTGTGACAACCACAGCACACTACTGACATACTGTCAACTAAAACCCTGCGAGCTTTTTCACACATGCTGCTACTTTTTCTCTGTCATCATTCATTTGTCTCATGCAAGCTTCAAAAAATCTATCCCAGTCACGGTGGCCTCCTTTCAGTTTCTTGAACAACCCGATTCTTCGCTCCTCCTCAATTTGAATACCTTAGCTTAAATGTCCCTTCCTTTGAGAAGCCCTTCTGGTCAACCTATCTGGTGCCTCTCTCCATCGCTCTAGTTTCTTCATGGTGTGCGGTGCTGTCCCACTAGCTTGAGTATTTATTTGTTTCTTCTTGATTGCCTCTCTTCTCCAGGGACATCAGATGTGAGCTTACATGGAATGTAAGCTCTGTGAGGGCAAGAATCTTCTTGTTTTCTTTATACCTTTATTCTAACACCTTGCTGAGAATTGTGTCCTGGCCAAGTCCTTGCTTAATTAATTAATTAATGTAAAAACAGCAAACCGTAAAGATTAAAAGGGTTTTAAAAGATCACTTTTAAAAAATAGATACTTGAGCGTGTTTTCTTTATTTGTCCTAGTTTGCCTCGGGATAGAGCTCTCAAGTAAAAGACTCTTCGAGTCACAAAATATTGGTGCTATAGCTAAAGAGTCCTCATAGATGAGAAACCCAAGGCTTAGGGGTCTTATCTGGAGCCACACAGCTTGCTAAGGTCTGTAGTGTATTGAATGGTAGCTCCCCTCAAAATATGTCTATGTTCTAACCATAAGAATCTGTGAATGGAACCTTATTTGGGGGAAAAAATCTTTGAAGGTGTAATGAAGTTAAGGATCTCAAGATGAGATTATCCAGGACTATCTGGGTAGGCTCTAAATTCAATGACAAATGTCCTTGTAAGAGACAGAAGAGAAGAGACAGAGATCGAGAAAGCCACCTGAAGACAGAGACTGAGATTGGAGTTATATAGGCCGAGGAACACCAAGGGCCGCCAGAAATGGTTCTTCCCTAGAACCTTCAGAATGAGCATGTCCTGCAGACAGATTGATTCCTAACTTCTGTCCTCCCGAACTGTGAGAGAATAAATTTCTGTTGTTTAAAACCCTCACATTTGTGGTGATGTGTTAGTGCAGCCACAGGAAATTAATACAAGGGCACAGCAAGGAACTACAGCCCACGTTTCTTAATCAGTGCACTTTCCATGAGCTCCTGATTCCCCAGAGGGAATGAATAATTACAACATAATCAAGTTCCAAGAGTCAAACTAAGCCGGGGGCGCCTGGGTGGCTCAGTCGGTTAAGCATCGACTTTGGCTCAGGTCATGATCTCACGGTTCATGGGTTCAATCCCCACGTCGGGCTCTGTGCTGACAGCTCAGAGCCTGGAGCTGCTTCAGATTCTGTGTCTCCATCTCTCTCTGACCCTCCCCTACTCACGCTGTCTCTCTCTCTCTCTCTCTCTCTCAGAAATAAGTAAAACATAAAAAATTAAAAAAAAAAAAGAGTCAAACTAAGCCATTAGTACCTGAGTCTGAAGGCATCTACCTCAAAAGAAGGTACACAGTTGAATCCCAAGCAAAGCCCTCAAGAGCTGAAACCCAAAGAAAGAAGATCTGAATTCTGAATTCCAAATTCTTAAGCCACCAAAAGAGGGGATACATTGTGCTCTAAAACAGTCCTGACATTCAGGTAGTGATGGGTGAGTATTGTTGCTCATGAGGCCGCATTTCTTTCCCGAGCTCCAATCCAAGAAATTGAAGCCTCAGGAAACCGAGTTCACTTTGCTCAGGGCCACCTTGAATACACAACCCATCTTTTTACAATTGTGCTGAGCAAAGAAAGGTCCCTCTTTCAAGATTCTTCTCCATATCTAAGGTAGGAGAATGTACTTGTGCCAAAGGCAGACTCTTTTCTCCACTGGCTCATTAAAAATGCTCACCACCACATCAAGAGTCTTTACCAAGCAGTCAGTGTTTACAGTGAGACTGAAATTTAATTTCCCTTGCATGATAATAGTTTTTCACAAAACTCCACATGAAATTCTCTGAGCAGTGCTTCTCATTATGTACATTTAAATCCCCTGGTGATCTTGTTAAAAATTCAGATTCTGGGGGCTCCTGGCTAGCTCAATCAGTGGAGCCCGTGACTCTTGATCTTAGGGTTATGAGTTTGAGCTCCCTTTTGGGTATGGAGATTACTTAAAAATAAAATCTTTTTTTAAAAATCCAGATTCTGGATTTTCCTCAGAGAGGTTAACAAGGTCTGTTTACTGGCCTGGTGCCTCTCTTCCCCAGCGAGAACGCAGACTCCACAAATGGAAGACCTTGATCTTTCCCAGCACCTCCCTCACTGTGCCCAGGATAGCGCTTGACAGATGTGCAGCTGCCCAGGATTGAGTGGGCTATCGAAGCCGACCGGAAGCCTTGACTTGG
>NW_024080832.1:2650956-2660796 GCF_003009895.1 Hyaena hyaena | reverse complement strand
GAGGAGGGATGGACATGGAGGAGGGCACTTGTGGGGATGAGCACTGGGTGTTATGTGGAAACTAATTTGACAATAAACTATTTGAAAAAAAAAAAAGAATTGACAACAATAGTCATAAAATTAATCGCTGGCCTTGAAAAAGGCATGGAAGACATCAAAGAAACTATTGCTACAGACTATGGAGCTTAACAATAGTTGTGATGAATTTTAAAATGCTATAAATGCGATGCAAAATAAAATCGAGGCATCCAATGCACAGATTGAAGAAGCAGAGAGAATAGGTGATTTAGAAGACACAATTCTAGAAAAACAGGAAGCTGAGAAAAAGAGAGATAAACTGATCCAGGGAACATGAAAGGAGAGTTCAAGAGCTCTGACCACCTCACACCGGTCAGAGTGGCTAAAATGAGCAAATCAGAGGACTCTAGATGCTGGTGAGGATGTAGAGAAACAGGCACTCTCCTACGCTGTTGGTGGGAATGTAAACTGGTGCAGCCCCTCTGGAAAACTGTGAGGAGATTCCTCAAAAAATTAACAATAGAACTCCCCTATGACCCACCAATAGCACTGCTAGGAATTTACCCAAGGGACACAGGAGTGCTGATGCATGGGGCACATGTACTCCAATGTTCATAGCAGCACTCTCAACAATAGTCAAAACATGGAAAGAACCCAAGCGTTCATCAACGGACGAATGGATCAAGAAGATGTGGTTTATCTCTACAATGGAATACTACATGGCAATGACAAAGAATGAAATCTGGCCCTGTGTAGCAACATGGATGGACCTTGAGGGTGTTATGCTGAGTGAAATAAGTCAGGCAGAGAAGGACAGCTACATATGTTTGCATGTATAGGAGGATTAGGAGGAACTTAACAGAGGACCGTGGGGGAGAAGAAGGGGAAAAAAAGTGGGGCAGAGGGAGGGAGGCAAACCATGAGAGACTCTTAAATGCTGAGAACAAACTGAAGAGTGATGGGCATTGAGTGAGGGGGAAGGAGGTGATGGGCATGGAGGAGGGCACTTGTGGAGATGAGCACTGGGTGTTATATGGAAATCAACTTGAGAATAAACTATTAAAAAAATAAACTTATATCCTGTATAAAAAAAAAAGAAAGAAAAAGAAAGGGAAGGGGCAGAGAAAAAGGGAGAGAGAGAATCCCAAGCAGGTTCCACAGTGTGAGTGCAGAGCCTAATGTGGGGCTTAATCCCATGGACAATGAGACCATGACCCGAGCCGATATCAAGAGTTGGGTGCTTAACTGACTAAGCTATTCAGACTCCCCTGAATATGTATTTTAAATATCAACCTTTTCCTTATTTCACACCATGTACATTAATTCATTTATAGGAAAACATAAACTTAACATAAAAGCAAAACAAGAAACTAAAAGGATAATACATGGAAAAACTGTTTTTTTAAATAGATTTTTCCAGGATTAGTATTTTAAACAAAATCCTACTCTCAAAAATACATTGTTGGGGTGCCTTGGTGTCCCAGTCGGCTAAGCATCCATCTTCAGCTCAGGTCATGACCTTGTGGTTCACAAATGCAAGCCCGTCAGGCTCTGTGCTGACAGCTCAGAGCCTGGAGCCTGATTTGGATTCTGCATCTCCTCTCTCTGCCCCTCTCCTGACTCACACTCTGTCTGTCTATCTGTCTCCCAAAAAGAAATAAACATTAAAAAATTACATTGTTAAGGTAATAAAAAGTTAATATAGGGTTTGGGATTAAATATTTTTAAAATTTTTGTTTAAATTTCAGTTAGTTCAATATGTGATATTAGTTTCACGTGTACAATTTAGTGATTCCACACTTCTATACAGCACTTGATGCTCATCACAAGTGCAATGCTTAATCCCCCCACTCACCTCCCCTCTGACAATCATCAGTTTGTTCTTGATAGTTATTAGTCTGTTTCTTGATTTCTCTCTCTCTGTCTCTCCCCCTCCCCCCCGCCCCACTTTGCTCTTTTGTGTCTTAACTTCTACATATGAGGATTTCTCTTTTTCGGACTCACCTATTTCACTTAGTATAATACTCTAGCTTCATCCATGTCATTAGAAATGGCAAGATTTCATTCTTTTTTATGGCTGAGTAATATTCCATTACATATACACATTATTGGAAACGGGCACACACACACTTCTTTACCCATTCATCAGTCAATGGATACTTGAACTGTTTTCATAATTTGGCTCCTATAAACATAGGAATGCATATATCCCTTAGAATTAGTGTTTTTGCATTCTTTTGGTAAATACCAAGTAGTGTGATTGCTGAATAATAGGGTAGTTATATTTTTAATTTTTTGAGGAATTTTCATATTGTTTTCCAGAGTGACTGTACCATTTGCATTCCTACCAACAGTGCAGGAAGATTTTCTTTCTCCATATCCTTGCCAACATCTGTTTTTTCCTGAGTTGTTAGTTTTAGCCATTCGGAAGGTGTGAGCTGATATCTCCTTGTAGATTTGATGTGTATTTGCCTGATGATGAGTGACATTGAGTATTTTTTTCATGTGTCTGTTGGCACTCTGGATGTCCTCTTTGGAAAAATGCCTTCAGGTCTTTTGCCCATTTTTTAATTCGATTTTTCATTTTTTGCTTGTTGAATTTTGTGAGTTCTTTATAGATTTTGGATAATGACCTTAGCTGTAGCAACTTCCTACTAGACATATTGTCAAAGGCAAAGGAAGCAAAAACAAACCTGAACTATTAGGATAAGATAAAAAAAACTTCTGCATCTTGAAGGAAACAATCAATAAAACTAAAAGGAAGCCTACAGAATGGGAGAATATATTTGCAAGTGACATATCTGATACAGGGATAATATTCATATATATATATATAATATTCATATATATATATACACAGATATATATATATATGTACACACTTACATATATACAAACACACACACACACACATGTACACACACAATGGAATATTACTCAGTCATCAGAATGACTGAAATCTTGCCATTTGCGGTGACATAGATGGAGCCAGAATGTATTACATTAAGCAAAATAAGTCAATAAGAGAAAGACAAATGCCATATGATTTCACTCATACGTGAAATTTAAGAAACAAAACAGGTGAGCACATGGGAAGGAGGGAGGAATGAGAAGAGAAAGAAACAAACCACAAGAGACTCTTAATGATAGAGAACAAACTGAGGATTGATTAAGAGAGGTTGGTGGGACATGGTCTAGATGGGTGATGGGTATTAAAGAAGGTCCTTTTTAGGATGAACACTGGGTGTTGTATGTAAGCAATGAGTCACTGAATTCTACTCCTAAAACCAATATTGCATTGTATGTTAACTAAATAAAATTTAAGTTAAAAAAAAAGAACATCCTACTAAAGAATGAATGGGTTAACCAGGAATTTAAAGAAGAATGTTTTTATAAACATTTTTCTTGATGAAAAATAATTTAATATAAATATATAAAAGAGTATTGGGAGGATTGTGGATTTAAAAAATGGAGGCATCAGGGTGGCTCAGGCAATTGAGTGTCTGACTTTGGCTCAGCTCATGATATCATGGTTTATGAGTTCAAGCCCCACATAGGGCTCTGTGCTAAAAGTTTGGAGCCTGGAGCCTCCTTTGGATTCTATGTCTCCCTATTTTTCTGCCCTCCCCCTGCTCACACTCTGTTTCTCTCTCTCTCCCAAAAATAAATAAACATTTTTTAAAAATGTAACAATAAATTCCATATTATGTCACACAAAAAACATGTAGATATATCTAATATCTGAATGTTAAAATATCTAAAGGTCACAGGAAATATAATTTGAGAATTTTTCTCTGTCCTCAGATAAGGTAGGTTTCCCTACACTAGTTACAAGCAAGAAAACATGTAGGAAAAAAATGACAGATTTGCCGTTATAGAAATTAAAGTTTTGTTTATAACAAATGTCATCATAAAGAAAGTGAAGACAAATGGAATCTTGAAAAAGGGGGACATCTGCAGTGTGTATACCAGATAAATGGTCAACACTCATGTTTTATATAAATCCTATACAATGTAAAAGGGGAAAAAAGAAAACTGTTCAGTGGAACATGGATCAAGGCTATGTATAGGAAATTCAGAGAAGAAATATAAATAGCATATACAAGTCTCCACTTTATTGATAAACATCTCCACTTTATTGATAAATAATGAAATGCAAACTAAAAACTTATAGGCTAGAATTAATTTAACTGATGTCATAAGCATTACCATTAAAATGTATACTGTCTGTATCATTCAAATGAGCAATATTTCCAATAGAAATATGTGATAGAATAGGAAAACTATAAGATTAATAACTGCAACATTATCTGTTATAACAAAATGTTGGAGGCAATATCTTTTCTTCAATAGAGGAAATAAAATATAGTCTATTGCACCAAAAATAATGTACTAATTCTTAATGTGCAGGCAGGGGGGATGACTACAGTCGGGGGTGGTAGATTATTCCTCATACATCCATATAGTGCAATATTATTGAACTCTTTTTTTCCCTAAGTTTATTTATTTATTTTGAAAGAGTGGACACATGAGCAGGGAAAGGGCAAAGAGAGGGGGAGAGAGAGAATCCCAAGCAGGTTCCATGCTGCCAGTACCAAACCATGAGATCACACCCTGAGCCAAAATTAAGAGTCCAATGCTTAACTGACTGAGCCACCCAGGCGCCTCTGAACTCTTCATAGAAAGAAATTGTTTTCTATATGCTGACATATGGAAATATCCAGGATCCATTTTATCCTTAAAAAGCTAACTGCAAGAATGTGCATAGTGTTACCACTTGAGTGAAAAGAAAGTAATGTATATTGTAAATTTCTTGAAATATCTGAAAAAAAGCTAAAAAAAATACTTAGTGAATGCCTGCCAAAAGAAAAGTAAACGGCTGAGAGCTGAGAGAGAGAGAGACAGAGAGAGAGAGAGAGAGGGATTTTCTCTTGTGAATTTTTGCTAGATGTACATTTATAAATATTATTTTTAAATTATCTTAATATATTTATTTCCCTGTACATATTTGAACAAAGAAAGCAGACTGAAAGGACATAAATAAAATTTTTAACCCTCATTAATCTATCAGAGGGGTGAATGAACTCAGTATCATTTCAATGTAAAATAGCATCTTCAATTTTATTTGTAATATTCTAATTAAAAAAATAATGTTATTTAAAGAGTAATATATATAATACACATAAAAGTAATATATATAATATATATTGTAATACAAAATTAATTATTTGAATTTTACAAAATAAAATTAGAGATGTACCTTTGCATTTCCCTGTATTTTTAAAACTTTGTCATTTTCTTTTTAATGGTGAACATTCAAGCTCAGCCTAGGCGAGCCCTTGTGATCTATACATAAACTGAGAATGAGAATCAAAAGAACCTTTGGAAAAGAGAATGGGATGAGATACTCCAGTTTATTCTTGGAAATTTTTCTAACCAGAATATTTTACTTTATGTATGCCCTGAAGCAGGAACAGGACAGTCACATGGGGTGACTCTTGCAGGAAGAAGGATACCTGCTGTCAAGAAAAAGGTGTGGGAATCCCAGCTAAAAGACAGAGGGCAAGATGATACCAATTTCTGAAAGCAGAGAACTGAAGGAAGATAGTGATAGGTGATGAAATGTTCATTTCTTCTAAGAAATATTATTCATGACAATGAGAGGGGCAGAAAATAATATTCCTAGAGCTCAGATTCCTACCATTTTGCCTGATAATGGATTCTCCTCAGTACCTTCTCCCATACGTAATCATTGATGTTCTAGTAGGTCCCTAGTAAGTGAGAGAACATTGTTCCCTTTGTGGAGACATGCATTTTAGGTATAATTACTAATAATAATCACGATCATAAGAAAGGTCTTAATCTTTCTCTGTTTAAATTTGTCCTAAGTCTGCCTGATTAATCCACTCAGTTGAACATCTCATGAAAATCGATAGTCCATTTATGTATTTGAAAGTAAAACAACTTGCCACATCTTGCAAAGTTTTCCTTTCCACAGGTTAGATATATTTCATTTATGTAACCATTCTCCCTACATTAAAGGCTGTGAACCCTGAAGATTCTAGAGACTATAATCTTATGTCCTTACCAGGATGTTAATCACCAGGGTTAATATAAGTTGATTACCAGGATTAATACAATGAGTGATGGAATGGTAGAATAAAATTATCAGTTCCCCTCTGTAGAAATTACTTTCTTCACAGATACACTAAAATCTTTTGAGAACTTTTGTTGGCACTATTCAGGAATCCAGTGCCAAAATACACAGATCTATAACTTCAGTCATTTTAAAACTTACCTTCTTCTGGGGACCTCTCATAGTACTTTCCAATAATTTGCCCCATGATTAGAAAGGTAGCTAACACGATCTTCTGTAAATGACGTAAGAGGTGAAAAATGGAATCCCAGAGCCAAATTTGACCCCTGTATTGATTAAAACAGTGTTTTTCTTTACTTCTTTCCTGCAAACAAACAGAAAAATCATAACTCAGGTCAGTTTCCCTACCTAAGGATATGGGCCAAGATTGCTCTCTGGGCTTGGCCTATGGTGGTAAATTGAGGACAGAGTTAGAGTGGGAAGGGGCTTCTTTTCTGGGTCAGATGTGCACTTTGAGAAAGGTAATATCATTTGACAGCACCAATTTAGGGAAGTATAGGAAGCCCTGCCTGATTACAAGCTTTCTGTCATCCTCATCTTCCTTGTAAGTATAAAAAGCTTAGAAGACATAGGGAAGATTCTAATTTGCCTGAATGAATTCTTGAGTAGATTTTGAGTGAGTGATTGAGATGGGGGGGGAGTACAGGTAAGAAAAGAGACTCAGAGCATTCTCATATGACAGAAAATAAATGCTCCTACTGGAAAGGCAGTGATAGGAGAACTAAGGGATGTAGAATAATATAAGGACCATGGAATGGCCTAGAAGCAACAGGATAAAGCTACATAATTTCTGAGGACCAGAGAGGGTAAGATGAATACTCAGTATCTAAGGTCAGAGAGGATTATAGTTTTGTAGAAGAGTCCTGGATATTATTCTTACTACAGGAAGGATCTAATTAGAACATAGATGAACAAATCATGAAGGTGAAAGACATTAAATTTAGGCTATTTCCCTTGGACTTGTTTGCTGTCTCTATTGACTTTTCTCAAGTTCTTTATAACCCCCCCACCCCCACCCCAGCTCTGCCCTTCTTCTCCACCATAAAAATTTCTTTTCACTTACCTGGCTTAATCACCAGCCCAAAAATACATTTTTCAGGATATCTCTCTTCTCCTCTTGAGCCCCCTCTGAAATACTTAAACCTAGAAGCTTCCCTCAGATCATACAGTTGTCTTCCTCCTTGTACTACAACAGTGATATGAGAGTGACATAGGATATGGGACAGCAGTGAGTGGACTCTAGACTGCACTTTTCTCTTCTCTTTTTATATGATGGTAATAAAGATCTCACATGACCATAAACACAGTATTTAATATAGATATTTATATGTTTATATGAGCATGAGCACACACACACCCACTTAAAAACCCTCTGAAGAAAGACTGCCTTTGGTTTTGCTTTTATTTTATTTTTTCTATTTTCAAAATAACAGCATATAGTAGAGATTTAAATAAAACATTCTCATACCAGCTTCACAGGGTTACATATTTACCATGTTTATAATAAGGATTGTGTGTATCTACTGCCTCTACAATTTTTTTGCAGTTTAGCACAATTAATCTTACAGTTTATGGAAAATCTACCCTGGATGTTGAGAGTAGTTGATTTTTCTTCTACATCTCAAGCACCATAAATGTTTGTAACTTGTCCATGCAAAAAGCTACCTCAGATATTTATAATCAACAAGTCTGTTTTCTCCAAGATATCTCCATGCATTAAACACTTGTCAGCACACAAAACTAAATTAGAACTCCTAATAGTTGTTCTAGGCAAGAACTTATTGTTTTCTTTTGCACATTCACCACATATGTAAAACCTTGAGAGTTCAATAAATACAGAGACAAAACCCGTGTTTGGGGCTCTTGTCCTCCGTGGGCATTAGTGTCTCTTGTATTCAATTCTGTGTCCGCTCTCATGCTGGCAAGAGAGAACTTCAGACTCAAAGTCTGCGACAGTACTATTGAAAGATGTTCATAAAAGGGGAAGCAGTGCAGAATGAGTGGGAATTCTATACTCTCTTATGAATTTTTCTGTAAATCTACAACTTTTCTATAAAATAAAGTTTATAATAACAAAACACAGTGAGATACAATATATTCACTAGATTGGCTAAAACTAGACACAGTTAACACCAAATGTTGAAAAGAATAAAACTCTCATACATTGCTGGATGGAGTGGAAATAGAAAGACCACTTTTGAAAATAGTTTAGTGTTCCCAGTCTCATACAAAGTTAAATCTATCATCTATCATCTATCTATCTATCTATCTATCTATCTATCTATCTATCATCTGTCTGCTATCAATTTATTCTCTTTGACTTCCAAATTCACCCTTCTTTGCCTTGCTTTGTAACTTTATAATCTTTCTTCTTTTCCAGCAGACATAATGTTAAGCTTTATTAGTAGAAGGTAGTGGAGGGACACTGCAATGCATGTAACAGAAGATCTTTTCCTATTTCTCACCAGGCTTTTCCCCCTGCTTTCCCCTGTGGCATGCAGTTCTAGTTGAGCTTACCTGCCAGGGAGTTTCAGTAACATCCCCACAGGTGGAGCCCTGGTGACTTCCACCATCACCCCAGTTGACTTCACAGGAAGTCTTTTTTTTAATGTTTATTTATTTATTTTTGAAAGAAAGAGAGCACAAGTGGGGAGGGACAGAGAGGGAGAGAGAATCCCAAGCAGACTCTGAGCTGTCAATGCAGAGACTCATGCAGAGCTCAAACTCACAAGCCATGAGATCATGGCCTGAACCGAAGTTGGACACATTACCAACTGAGCCACCCAGACTCCCCGATTTCACAGGGAATCTTGAAAGCAATCCAGCAGTGGTTTCCCAGGGAATTTCAGCATCCCTACAGACAACTTCCTGCTCATCAGACAGATACTTCAGCAACTCAGTGAACCTCTCTGTATCCAAGGGGCCACAGTCATGCCATCTCCAGTGAAGTTTGGAGATGAATCATATCTGCCTTGGTGGAACTCTACTCTTCTAAATTTGTTTTTTCTTTAGATATTCTGCTCGGTCTTGGAGGTAGTGGCTACCCTCAGATATACCATTTGCATCTTTTTTGGAACTTTCTTTACCCCTTAGTTGCTCACTCCCTGTTACAGGTTAATAGTAATTTATATATTTTTTTCTAGTAAAATTGTGTGGATTTTGTTTCTAACTGGACCTTGGACATTACAAAGGTTACTCACCATTAAAATAAATAACTTACCAATATAGGCAGCAATGTAAAAAAGTATTTAAAAGGGGAGTAGACAAAAAAAAAAAGAGAGAGTGATTCCATTCACAATTAAACTGTGAAATTGACAGTATGAATCTCTAAGTGACAGAAAGCAGATTTATAGATGACTGGGTTCATGGATGGAGGATTGACACAAACAAAGGTCAGGAGAAAACTTTTAAGATGATGGGTGTTTGTATGTTGATTGGGCAGTGTGTAAACATAGAGACCACATTTGTCAAAATTCTTAGAATTATACATTTAAAATAGGAGCATTTTTTGAGGCATAGGAGCACATGTACCCCAATGTTCATAGCAGCACTCTCCACAATAGCTAAAACATGGAAAGAGCCTAAGTGTCCATCAACAGATGAATGGATCAAGAAGATGTGGTTTATCTATACCATGGAATACTACATGGCAATGAGAAACAATG
>NW_024080832.1:2620072-2649705 GCF_003009895.1 Hyaena hyaena | reverse complement strand
GAGAACCAGAGGTCCACGGAGAAACGAGTGATTCTAGGGTTGGTCAGCCAACACACAAGATGAGCCTGCAGCATCCTGTAGAGCCAGAAAGTAAGGAAGTGATCACGTGCAAAACAATGAGAACGTGTCAAAGGGAAAGAGAAGACAACTGAGAGACCTTCCAATGGCTAACACTGGAACAATTTGAGCATTAAAATAAAGTAGTATTAAGTTATAACCCAATGTATAAAATTTACATATGCATGAGTCCATACTGAGATAAATAAGTTATTGAACAAATTATTAAGAGAGAGAACAGACAAGTCTCCTATACAGAAGAATTCCAAATAAAATCTACCTGCTCAGCCCTCAAGGAGCTGTAGCACTACTCTCCACCCCTTAAATATGGGCTGTGCACGGTCACTTCTTTACCAAAAGCACCATTTGGAAAAGTGCAGGGGAGAAATCTTATGAACTAAACCAAGCAACTGAAGTTTACATCAACAGTGATAAGTTACACTGACAGCATGTGCCCTTGATATGATGTGATGAAAATGGCATTTACCTCTGTAAATCCATAATCCGAGTCTAATCGGGTTAAAAAACACCAGAAAAAAGCTTAAGTGAAAGATTTCTACAAAATATCTACTCAGTACTCTTCAAAACTGTCAAAGTCATCAAAAACAGAGTTTGATAAACTGTCACAGTCTCCAGGAGCCCAAGGAGATGTGAAAGCTAAATGTGACATTGCAGTTTGGATAGAATCCTGGACAAAAAAAGAACATTAGGTAAAAAATAAGGAAATCCAAATAATGTATAGACTTTAGTTAATAATACGGTTCATTATTTGTAATAAATATACCACACTAATATTAGATGATAAGGGAAACTGACACGGGGTGCATGGAAACTCTGTACTATCCTGAAAATCTTTCTGTAAATCTAAAACTATTTTAAAATTGAAAATTTATTTTAAATAATAGGGTCATTTGAGCTTTGGCCTCTAATTTTCATATTTTTTCAAGTCTTTAAGAAGTTTCCTAAAACATTCTGTCTAGAATCCTTTTTGGAATTAGGTTGCCTATAAATCACAAATTACAAAATAAATAATTAAGTCATGCCCATAGTCAAAATAAATAAATAAATAAATAAAAATAAAATAAAATAGGAGCATTTTTGAGCTATAATTAAACCTCTATAAAATTGATTTTAAAAGTAAAATTTAAAAAGACTAAAATGACAAAGACTCACTAGAAAAAAATAAGCAGAACACCAATGGTCTATTCACTATAATATATATAAAATTTTCTCTACATTTGACAACATATACAAGCTGACTCATAACATGTATGTAAACAAACTATAGTGAGATATATTTTCTTATCATTCTACATTGAAAAAATTAAAATATGTGACAATATATGGGGAATTAGACGTTCACATCAATGTTAGTGGGGATTTAATTGGTGCAACCCTAAAGAAGGAAATTTTACAATATCTAACAAGTTTGCATGTAAATTTATCTTTCAAACAAGCAATCCCATTTCTATGAATTTACCCTATCTCCAGCAATACAAAGATGATTTTGTACAAAGTTATTTACTGCAGTGTCCTTTTGTAATGGTAAAATATTCAAACAACCTAAATGCCTACACACTGGAATAGTTCACTGAACTGTGGAACATCCACACAATAGAGACCTCTGCAGTTAAAAAAAAAAATGAGAAAAGTGTAAGAACTGATAATGGAGAGATTTCCAGGATGTATGGTTACATGAAAAGAAGCTAGTCTATCTAAAGTATGCTATTCTTTTGTGAGTGTAAAAAATGAAGGCAAAAAAAAAAAAGCATATATGTATCTTCTCATTTTTGCAAAAAGAAACATGGTTCGTGTTAAATAGCAATAATTGAAACAAGTAAATTTAAAAGATACAATTGGTTTTATTAATTGATTCATGAATCAATTAGCATCCCATCTAGCAACAAGAAGGGAGGGCCAAAGGGGTACTGGAAAGGTTTTTAAAGGTAGAGAGGGAGTGGAAAAAAGGAAATTATTAGCAAAGAATCCAGTTTTTGGCTAGGTCACCCTCCTGGTAGGAAAGGAAGGGTCTATCAGTAAATTTCCTAGTGCTGACCAGGAAATTTCATATTAACAGGTTAAAGATTACATTTCTGGGGGAACTGAACCTTCAGTTAAATTAGCTATTAAGTCATGGCTTACTGACTTAGGCCCTTAACCTAAGTGACACCACTTTGGGCCTGCAGTTTTCCTTCTAAAACCCCTCTACTTTTTTATAGAGACTCAGTTTGTCATTTAAAAGATTTTTGTTTTGATTTACAATGTCAAGGTCACCTTGAATTTTTAAAAGGACAATTCTATCTCTATCTTTAAGCATAATTTCTTCAATGTTTTGAAGGTACACTGTTTCCCAGGCAGGGTGTAAATGTTCTTCTAGGTTTTCTTTTCCTCTTAATTCAATTTTAATTTTTAAAATTGATTGTAATTGCAGTATAGTGTTGTATTAGTTTCAGGTATACAATATAGTGATTCAAAGTTAACCCACCCACCGTCCACCTCCCCGCTGGTAATCATCTGTTTGTTCTCTATAATTAAGAGTCTGTTTCTTGGCTTTTCTCCCTCTCTCCCTTATTTTTTTCCATTGCTTGTTTTATTTTGTTTGTTTCTTAGATTTCACATATGAGTGAAATCATATGCTTGTCTTTCACCGACTGATCTGTCTCACCTAGCATTATATTTCACATCACTACAAATGACAAGATTTATGGCTGAATAGTCAGAGTGGCTAAAATGAGCAAATCAGTGAACTCTAGATGCTGGCGAGGATGTGGAGAAACGGGCACCCTCCTACACTGTTGGTGGGAATGTAAACTGGTACAGCCCCTCTGGAAAACAGCGTGGAGGTTCCTCAGGAAACTAACAATAGAACTCCCCTATGACCCAGCAATAGCACTGCTAGGAATTTACCCAAGGGATACAGAAATGCTGAGGCATAGGAGCACATGTACCCCAATGTTCATAGCAGCACTCTCCACAATAGCTAAAACATGGAAAGAGCCTAAGTGTCCATCAACAGATGAATGGATCAAGAAGATGTGGTTTATCTATACCATGGAATACTACATGGCAATGAGAAACAATGAAATCTGGCCATGTGTAGCAACATGGATGGACCTTGAGGGTGTTATGCTGAGCGAAATAAGTCAGGCAGAGAAGGACAAATATCATATGTTTGCACATATAGGAGGATTAAGAGGAACTTGACGGAGGAACAAGGGGGAGAAGAAGGGGGGAAATGGTGGGGGAAAGGGAGAGAGGCAAACCATGAGAGACTCTTGAATGCTGACAAAAACTGAGGACTGATGGATGTGGGGGGGAGGGAGGGATGGGCATGGAGGAGGACACTTGTGGGGATGAGCACTGAGTGTTATGTGGAAACTAATTTGACAATAAACTATTTGTAAAAAAAAAAATAAACATAAAAAAATAAAAAAAATAAAAAAATAAAAAAAAAGATTTATGGCTGAATAATATTCCATTGTATACATATACCATACCTTCTTTACCCATTCATCCATCCATGGACACTTGGACTGCTTCCATAATTTGGCTATGTAAACATAGGGGTGCATCTATGCCTTTGAATTAGTGTTCTTGTTATTCTTTGGATAAATACCCAGTACTGTGATTGCTGCATCATAGGACTGTTTTCTTTTTAATTTTTAAAGGAAACTCCATACTGTTATCCAGAGTATTATACCAGTTTCCATTACCCCCAACAGTATAAGAGGGTTCCTTTTCTCCACCTCCTCAACAATACCTGTTTTGTCTTGTGCTTTTGATTTCAGCCATTCTGGCAGGTATGAGGTGATATTTCATTGTAGTTTTGATTTATATTTTCCTAATGATCACTGATGTTGAACATCTTTTCATTTGTCTGATGGCTCTTTGGAAAAATATCTGTCCATGTCTTCTGCCCATGTCTTCATGGGAATATTTGTTTTGAGGTGTTGAGTTGTATATGTTCTCTATATATTTTGGATACTAACCCTTTATCAGATATCATTTGCAAAAACCTTCTCTCATTCCATAGGTTGCCTTTTACTTTTGTTGATGGTTCCTTCAGTGCAGAAGCTTTTAATTTTGACAAAGTCTCAATAGTTCATTTTTGCTTTTGTTTGTCTTGCCTCAAGAGACATATGTAGAAAGAAGTTGCTACAGCCAATGTCAGGGAAGTTACTTCCTGTGTTCTCATCTAGGATTTTTTATGTTTTATGTCTCATATTTAGACCTGTAATTCATTTTGAATTTATTTTTGTGTATGGTGTAAGAAATTGGTCCAATTTTCATTCTTTTGCCTGTTGCCATCCAGTTTTCCCAGCACCATTTGTTGAAGAGATGTTGGGAGCCATTCTGAGCCCACTAGTTGAGAAAACTCCTTGTGAGGTTAAAGCAAGTTTTCACAGTCTCTTGCCAATCATCAGATGATGACCGACATCCACCCTCACTCAATTATTTCTGCTTGAGCACTGACCCCCAAGATACCTTGTTGATTGGTATCAGGAGTGACTTGTCCCCTTATTCTGGACCTGGTATGATGATTGCACCTTGTGAAGGAACTTATTGTGGGAACTTCTTTTGATTATGAGAACAGCAGGTACTGTTTCCCTCCATACTTTCTCTTGAGCTATGAACAGGCTAATGACCCTTACTCATAAAAGATTGATCTTTATACATACAATTCTGTTTCTACTGTTGCATTAGTCCAAGAGGTTCATACAGCTCAACATGTAAACCAACTAACCAAAAATGTCTCTCATGCCCTAGCTATTCAAGAAATTGTAAAACTAGACACAAAGGTAAATACACTGGAAGAGGTTATTCTATGTATTGGAAATGAGCTAAACTCTTTAAAGTTATGGTTGGCTCTCCTGTGCCATAAAGAATATAACTGGACAATCAAGTCTTGCCCGGAGACAAAGAGCCTAACTTAGAGAGAAGGAAGAGGAACAGATAAGGGCAGAACATGTTACCACATATACCTTTGCTAACTGATGATGTATAGCAGTCCCTTCCCTAAGGCCTATATTCCATAAACATCTTCCCTTATATTGGCAGTTGTGATGAGGATGGATAAGAGTATCTACAAACCTATGACTTAATCTTAGTGTTATTAAAATGTGAACACCCTGTTATTTTCTTAGTTACTCAACCTCACTATAATCAGGGCATTCTGCAAGAATACTTCTGTAAAACCTGTTTCTGTACATTTTCCAAAACATCACAAAGAGCTATCCATTGTAAAAATTCCATTTTCTGATGCCATGTTAACGTTTGACCTATAAATAAAGACACTGAAACCAACAGGGCAGAGATGCCTGCTTGGTGATCAGAAAAGATCTTGGGGCTCTCGCACTCCCTTCCTCGCTGACACCGTCCATCCTTCAGGGACCCCTGGACCTGGCCGGAGCTGGACTCTGGCAAAGAGACTGTCTTTTTCCCCACTGGATATCCTTTCCTGCTTTGTCTAAAATTAATCGACCATATTGTTGTGGGTTTATTCTTAGGTTTTCTATTCTGTTGTGTTGATTTATGTGTCTCTTTTTGTGCCAGTACCATACTGTTTTGATCACTACAGATCTGCAGTATAACTTGAGGTCCAGAATTGTGATGCCTCCAGCTTTGCTTTGATTTCTCAAGTTTGCTTTACCTATTTGGGGTCTTTTGTGGTTCCATAGAAATTTTAGGATTGTTTGCTGTAGCTCTGTGAAAAATTCTGGTGGTATTTTGATAAGGATTGCATTAAATGTGTAGATTGCAGGGGCACCTGGGTGGCTCAGTTAGTTAAGCGTACAGCTCAGGTCATGATCTCTCCTTTCGTGAGTTCAATCTGCACTTTGGGTGCACTGTCAGTGCAGAGCCTGCTTGGAATTCTCTCTTTCCTCTCTATCCCTCCCCCACTCTCTCGGTCTCTCAAAATAAATAAACATTTTAAAACATAAATGTGTCGATTGCTTTGGATAGCATAGACATTTTAATAATATTTCTTCTTCTAAACCACGAGCATGGAATGTGTTTCCATTTCTTTGCGTAGTATTTGATTTCTTTCATCAGTGTTTTATAGTTTTCAGAATACAGGTCTTTTCACCTCTTTGGTTTAGTTTATTCTTTGGGATCTTATTGTTTTGGTGCAATTGTAAGTGGGATTAATTCTTTAATTTCTTTTTCTGCTGCTTTATTAGTAATGTATAGAAATGCAACATATTTCTCTACATTTATTTTGTATCCTATAACTTTCCTGAATTTAAGTATCAGTTAAGCAAATTTTTGGTGGAGATTTTCAGGTTTTCTATATAGAGTATCATGTCATCTGCAAATAGTGAAAGTTTTACTTATACCTTGCTTATTGGATGCTTTTTATTTATTTTTGTCATCTGGTTGCTGTGGGTAGAACTTCCCGGACTACATTGATTAAAAGTAGCAATAGCAAACATCCTTATCTTGCTCCTGAATGTGGAGGAAAGGCTCTCACTTTTTCCCCATTGAGGATGATATTACTTGTGGGTTTTTCATATATGGCCTTTATTATGTTGATGTTTGCTCACTCTAAAAGTACTTTGTTGAGGGTTTTTTTTTTTCATGAATGGATGTTGTACTTTGTCAAATGGATTTTATGCATCTCTTGAAATGATCACATGGTTTTTATCCTTTCTTTTATTAATGTGATGTATCATGTTGACTGATTTGCAAACATTGAACCTCCCTTACAGCCAAGGAATAAATCCCACTTGATCATAATAAATAACTTTTTTTAATGTATTGTTGGATTCGGTACTTACATTTTATTGAGAATTTTTGCATCCGTGTTCATTGGTAATGTTGGCCTACAGTTCCTTTTTTTACTGTAGTCTTTATCTGGTTTTGGTATCAGGGTAATGCTGGCTTCATTGAATGAATTTGGAAGTTTTATTTCCATTTCTATATTTTTGGACTAGTTTGAGAAAAATAGGTATTAATTCTTCTTTAAATATTTGGTAGAATATGCCAGTGAAGTCATCTGGCCCTGGGCTTTCGTTTGTTGGGAGATTTTTGCTTACTGATTCAATTTTTTTTCTGGTTATCAGTCTGTTCAAGTTTTTTTTTCTTTTTCCTTTTTCAGTTTTGGTAGGTTTTATGTTTCTTTTTTTAAAATACTTTTTAATGTTTTATTTATTTTTTGAGAGAGAGAGAAAGAGAAACAGTGTGACCGGGGAGAGTCAGAGAGAGAAGGAGACACAGAATCTTAAGACAGGCTCCAGGCTCTGAGCTAGCTGTCAGCACAGAGCCCGATGCAGGGCTCGAACTCATGAACTGTGAGATCATGACCTGAGCCAAAGCCGGTGTTTAACCAAGTGAGACACCCAGGTGCCCCTAGGTTTTATGTTTCTAGGAATTTACTGATTTCTTCTAGGTTGTCCATTGTGTTGGCATATAGCTTTTCATAATATTATATTATAATTTTTTGTATTTCTATGGTGTTGGTATTTATTTCTCCTCTCTCATTTGTGATTTTAATTATTTGGATCCTTTCTCTTTTCTTTTTGATAGGTCTGGTTAGAGGTTTATCAATTTTATTAATATTTTCAAAGAACAGCTTCTGGTTTCATTGATGCATTTTATTTTTATTCGTTTTTTAAGTTTCTATATAATATCTTTCTGCTCTAATATTTATTTTTTCCTTCCTTCTACTGGCTTTGGGCTTCATTTATTTATTTTTAACTAGTTTCTTTAGGTGTGAGGTTAGGTTGTTCATTTGAGGTTTTCCTGCTTCTTAAAATAAGCCTGTATTTCTATATACTTCCCTCTTAGGACACTTAGGACAACTTTTGCTGAATCCGGAAGGTTTTGGACAGTTGTGTTTTCATTTTCATTTCCATGTAATTTTATATTTCTTCTTTGATTTCCTGGCTGACCAATTCATTACTTAGTAGTATGTTGTTTCACTTCCCCCCATGGATTTGTGGTCTTTCCAAATTTTTTCTTGTGGTTGACTTCTAGTTTCATAGTATTGTGGTCAGAAAAAATGCATTGCATGGTTGCAGTCTTCTTGTATTTATTGAGGCCTTATTGGTGACCTAATTTTGTGATCTATTATGGAGAATGGCCCATTGAAAATAATGTGTATTCTGCTCTTTTGAGATGGAATGCTTTGAATTTATCTGTTAGTTACATCTGGTCCAGTGTGTTATTCAAAGCCACTATTTCCTTGTTTATTCTTGGTTCATATTATCTGTCCATTGACGCAACTGGAGTGTTAAAGTCCCCTACTATTACTGTATTATCAGTAAGTCTCTTTACATTTTTTTAACTTTAAATTTATTTATCTATTGTGTGAGAGAGAGAGAGAGCACAGAAGCAGGGTAGGGGCATAGAGAAAGGGAAGAGAGAATCCCAAGAAGGCCCCATGCTATCAATGCAGAGCTCAATGTGGGGCTCAGACCCACAAACCACGAGATCATAACTGAGTCAAAATCAAGAGTTGGAGAAAGGGTACCTGGGTGACTCAGTCAGTTATGCTTCTGATTCTGCTTAGGTCATTATCTCATGGTTGGTGGGTTTGAGCCCCATGTTGGGCTCTGTGCTTGACAGCTCAGAGCCTGGAGCCTGTTTCATCTAGAGCCTACTCCAGATTCTGTGTCTCCATCTCTCTCTCTGCTTGTCCCCACTCATGTTCTCTCTCTTTCAAAAACAAACATTAAAAAAAATTTTTTTAAGAGTCGGACACTTAACTGGCTGAGCCATCCAGGCACTCCTGTTTATGTTTGTTTTTAATTATTTTATATGTTTGAAGGCTTTCATGTTGGGTGCATAATACTTACAATTGTTAGATGTTCTTGTTGGCTTGTCCTCTTTCTTATGATATAGTACCCTTCTTTATCTCTTGTTACAAACTTTGTTTCAAAGCCTAGAAATATAATGTCTAGTTTCTCTGATATACATATCACTGCTCCCACTTTCCTTTGACATCTTTGAGTGATAAATGTTTCTCCATCCCTCACCTTCTTTTTTAAAATGATTATTTATTTAAAAAAATTTTTTAAATGTTTGTTTTTGAAAGAGACAGAGTATGAGTAGGGAAGGAGCAGAGAGAGATGAGGACACAGAATCTGAAGCAAGCTTCAGGCTTTGAACTGTCAACACAGAGCCTGATCTGAGGCTCAAACCCATGAACTGCAAGATCATGACCTTAGCTAAAGTCAGACACAACCAACTGAGCCACCCAGGTGCCACGTGTTTATTTATTTGTTTTTTTTAGAGAGAGAGAGGAACAGGGTAGAGAGAGAGAGGGAGAAGAGAGAATCCCAAGCAGGCTCTGCACCATGTAGAGCCCCACCATGGGGCTTGAATCCATGAACTGTGAGATCATGCCCTGAACCTAAATCAACGGTCAGACACTCAACTGACTGGACCACCCAATAGCCCCTCTATCCCCTCATTTTCAATCTTCAGGTGTCTTTAGGTCTAAAATGAGTCCTTTGTAGGGAACATATAGATGGGTCATTTTTAAAAAATCAATTTTGACACCCTATGTCTTTTGAATTGAGCATTTAGTCCACTTCCATTCAAAGTAAGTATTGATAAATATGTAGTTAGTGCCATTTTATTACTTGTTTTGTCATTGTTTCTGGATATTTTCTCTGATCCTTTATTGTGTTTGTCACTTTTGGTCTTTCCTTTCCACTCAAAGATTCCCCTTTAATTCTTGTAACTGATTTGGTGGTAATGAACTGCTTATGATTTGTTTATATGGAAAAGTCTTTACCTCTTCTATTCTGAAGGATAGCCTTGCAGGATAGAGTATTCTTGGCTGCACATTTTTCCCATTCAGTACTTTGAATACAGCATGCCATTCCTTCCTGGTTTGCCAAGTTTCTGTTCAGAAATCTGTAACTAGCCTTAGGGTCTTCCTTTGTAAGTTAAGTATTTCTTTTGTTTTATTGCTTTTAAGATGTTTTTCTTTATCACTCTATTTTGCAAATTTAATTACAGTATCTCTTGGTGTTGGTCTGCTTTTGTTGATTTTGATGGGAGTTCTCTTTGCCTCCTGGAACCAGATTTCTGTTCCTTCCCCAAATTGGGGAACTAATCTCTTATTATTTCCTCAAATAAATTTTCTTTCCCCCTTTCTCTCTTCTTCTGGGATTCCTATAATATGTTATATTTGATTGAGTTACTGAGTTCCCTATGTCCATTCTAATGTTGAATATTACTCTCTCTCTTTTGTTCCTCTTCTATCTCAGTGGTAAGTATCTCCTGGATGTCTTCTATTCTTTTCTCAAGCCCACTGAGTATCCTTATGATTATTGCTTTAAATTCTCCATCTGCTTTGCTTACATGTCTTACCTAGTGATCTTACCTAGTTCTTTCGTTTGATTAATTCCTCTGCCTTGACATTTTATCTATGTCTTTGCTTTCTTTGTGTTAGAAAAGCCTATTATGTTTACTACTGCTAGGAATTTACCCAAGGGATACAGGAGTGCTGATGCATAGGGGCACATGTACCCCAATGTTCATTGCAGCACTCTCAACAATAGCCAAAACATGGAAAGAACCTAAGTGTCCATCAACTGATGAATGGGTCAAGAAGATGTGGTTTATCTATATGATGTAATACTACATGGCAATGAGAAAGAATGAAATCTGGCCATGTGTAGCAACATGGTTGGAACTCGAGGGTGTTATGCTGAGTGAAATAAGTCAGGCAGAGAAGGACAGCTACCATATGTTTACATGTATAAGAGGATTAGGAGGAACTTAACGGAGGACCGTGGGAGAGAAGAAGGGGAAAAATAGTGGGGGAGAGGGAGGGAGGCAAACCATGAGAAACTCTTGAATGCTGAGAACAAACTGAGGACAGATGGGGGTGGGGGGAGGGGAAGAGGGTGATGGACATGGAGGAGGGCACTTGTGGGGATGAGCACTGGGTGTTATATGGAAACCAACTTGACAATAAACTATTAAAAAAAAAGAAAAAAAATAATGGCTTTATGAAGGAGAGACCAAATAATCTCTCCCCTGTGTGCCCCAGGTGTTTTTCAGATTGCTATTCCCATGCAGTCTATCCCCCCAGGTTGTTTGCCTACCTTATCTCCAAGAGTAGCACAATGCCCTCCAGGCCCTATCTCAGCCAACCCTGCTTGATGTGAAATGTTGGGGTTCAGGAGCAAACAGTCCAAAGAATTCTTGAGATGTCTTTTGTGAAAAAAGTGGTTTTATTAAAGCAAGTGTACAAGACAAGTGGGCAGAAAGAGCTGCACTGGGGTTATGAGGAGTGACTAATTATATACTTTCAAGTTGGAAGGGAGTCTTGAATTTGGAAGTAAGGTTTCCAGGACCTGGAAGGGCTAGATGTTATTAGGAAAAGGTCATTTACTACTGTCTAGTAAAACTTAGTCATGATATCCTTCAGATGTTAGGTGGGCCATATGGTTGGAGGATGATTGGTAACATGTATCTTGGAAGGCGAGGATGGGTTAAAGGAAGTTTCTAAAGGGATTTTTATAAGATCTTGGAGGTCAAGCTAATGTCAAGTTAAGGTTGTCTTTTGTCTGTAGTAAAATATTAATATGAAGGCAGATAAGCACCTTGAGGAAGGTCACTCTGCCTGTCTCAAGTACTTGTAAGTCCTTGGCTATATTTGGACTGTAACTTATAAGGAAGTTTCATTTTTATTTTCCTTTGGCCTTTGTTCTCCACATCATGCTGACCTTTAAAACTTCTGGCATTACCACAATCTGGTCCTGTATTTACACTGATCCTTCACTTGTTTGACTTTGTCTCTTCCACAAAATCTGAGATTTTGGGGGGATGATTTGTCAGTTTCCCAGAGTGTGGTGCTTTTCTATGTAGATCACTTATGATGTGTGGTTTCCTCTGATTCAGGTGAGGAAAATAATTTTTATACTCTCCCAGAAAGAGTATTCACAGAACTCTCACAAGGGCTTTAATAAAGAAGAAAGAGGTATGAGTAAGTCCCATGAGCTCCCATGGCTGAAGATTCAAGGGTCCAGGCCCCAAAAGTAAATTGTCTCAAGACAATGTAGAGATCAGCACAGATGCTTCTAAGATGTACCTCTCCAGGAAGGAACGACATCAAGTTCTCTGAGCAGTAGCTCCTCACTGTCATGTATACCAACAGGCAATCCTCTTGGAGTGATACAACCTTGCTTTATTTCAGAAAAAATTTAATATTGCTTGTAGACACTACAAGGAGGGAGTCCACACATGAGAAGGTCTGCAATCACTTCAGTTACCTCAAAGACTTCCTATATACCTAAGTCAATGGGTTCATGTCTACTATGTCCCATTCTTCCTTATGGCCCTGTGGAGACTGAAGATGACCCATCCCTGACAATAAGCTCCTTTCCAGGACTCCAATAGAAGCAGAACAATTGCTGCTGCTGCTCCTCTTGGCAGGGAGAAGGGAGCACAGACTTTGGAACTGTTAGGTTAAGAACAGGGTGCCATTAAGGCAAACCATTACAGCAGGAGTAGCTAGTTAGCAAATTCACTGAGTACCCCTCTATTTACATTTGTGTGCTCAGTAACTTTCCATGTTATGCTTTCAAAATAGGTGTCAACCCATGATTGAGTGGATTGCCCATTTCAACCTTGTGAAATAGATGATATGGAATTCAAAAATACTCATGGAAACACAAAGCATTTATTATTGCTATAATCAAGGCAAACTCTCTGAAAACAATTGGCCTTGAAAATGGAAATAAAGGGGCACCTGGGTGGCTCAGTCGGTTAAGCATCCGACTTCAGCTCAGGTCATGATCTCACAGTTAGTGGGTTTGAGCCCCGCGTCAGGCTCTGTGCTGACAGCTAGCTCAGAGCCTGGAGCCTGCTTCAGATTCTGTGTCTCCCTCTCTCTCTGACCCTCCCCTGCTCATGCTGCCTCTCTCTCAAAAATAAATAAATTGAAAAATTAAAACAAAAAGAAAATGGAAATAGAATCAGAGCCTTTATCCATAAGTTTACAGTTTGTTCTTTACTGTTCAGATTTTACGTTTCACACACAGCATCTACCACAAGATGGACCTTTATTATAAAAGAAGAAGAATGAACTTGGAAGTCACAAATCGTGGCTTAACTACTTTACTAGTTACCTGACTTCAGACCCGTTATTTACTTGCTGAGAACCCATGGGTTGTTTGCCTATCTTCTCTCCAGAGCAAGCCTGTACCCTCAGGAATCTTTCTCAGCCAAACTTGTTGAAGCCATTACTTCAGGCTTTAAGTCCCATTGGCGGCAAGAACTTAAGAAATTCAGCCTGTTTTCCAAGTCAATGGCTTTGGGGAAATGTTCTTGTGCTTCCCCTGTGTGCTCCTCTGTTTCTCTCTTTCTCACTTCTCTCTCTCTCTCTCTTTCTCTCTGTCTGGCTCTCTCATTTTTCTCTCTTTCTCACCCTTATCCACAACTACGACTCTCCTCTCTGAAGCACCTGTGATCTACTTCTCTCCTAAACCACATTTCTGCACTTCCTACCTTCTTTAATGTGGCCTCTTCTTTCTTTAGTTGTGGAGTTTATTCTGACAGTCTTCAGGTTGATTTCTGGGGTATTTAGAATGATCTGATAGTTATCTAGTTGTGTACCAGGATCAGACAGGCCTAGGGTCCTCACATTCCACTGCCATCTTTCCCCAGTTGTTAAACCCCCTTTTGATCAGAATCTCATCCTAACTAAGTAATGATCAAAATTTAAGGTATTAAGCACCTCTGTTTCAGAGCACACTCTGAAATTCTTGAAGTTTTCATTGTTCTTCTTTGTGGTATTCACAGATCATGATGTTTTTGTTTAGTCTCTGTGATATTCATAGGTTACAACTTCAGACTCACATTCCCTTTTTTGGTTGTCCTCTTTGTCTCTTTTTTGATATTACAGTATTAGGGATATTATTTGCTTGCTGGTTAGCAACTGTAAACATGTATTTAAAGCTTTTGATAGAATATAATGTGTCTGGGGGGGTTATTAAGATAAAGATTATTATAAACACAACAATTCCCAATGTTTGGAGTGCACTTCAGAACCATGGTCTCTGACCCAAAGCAATAAAATCAAATAAGTCAAAGAAAGATTCTGCTGAAGAAATCTCTCTTTTAAGCAAAGTGGGTTCTTATTCATCTCATATAACTGAGTTTCAACTTCCTCAGGAATGTTGATCCAGGTAGAGCAGGTGATATTGTTTACAGGAGACAACTTGTTCAGCTAAAAATAATAAAGAGCTATCTTATTATCAAGAACTACTTTGGCCAGGGAATCTGAGGATCTCTGTTGAGTAGCTATTGCTTTAGCAACAGATCCTGTAATAATTTTAAGAATTAAGAAGTACCTTATCACAGCCTCATTTATATATCCCTAACCAGGGGACAAGAAACCTGACAAAAAGGGTGAATCCTGAATCATGTAAACCTCCTGAGAAGTCCTTTCTAACTCATGATATATAAATTTAGTAGAGCTGACCAATGAGATATCTCACTTTGTTTGCAGAAACTTAGGGACATTGTTAGATTTCTTTCACAGCCTGTAATAAAAGGTTGCTTTAAATTCCAGAGGTTATCCACTCTCCCTTAGCAATGACTTGGGAGATACAGATGAGAGTGTTATCTTTCTTTAGCAATGCCAGAGTAAAGGAAAGGAAAAGAAGGAGAAAGTGTTTTATGTTTAGGTAAAGTATGAAGTCTTGATCCATTGTCTTAAGTGGAAGCAGTCTACCCTGAGGTTAGCTACTTTATCTTCCTCATCAATATGATTTGGAGGTCTCTAGCATCTCTATGGGACCAGGTGCCAAGTGGAGCCTTCTTAACTATGTGATGTGTACCCAAGGCTCAACACCTCCTCTTTTTGCAGTAGTGTCTGTCATCAGGAGCACTTGATAAGGTCCCTTTTAAAAGGGCTCAAAGTTTTTTCTCTGATGACATTTCTAGAATACCCAACCTTTATGGAAATAAGCTTAGGAATTACCTGAGCTTGCACTGATGGGTTAACAAGGCATAAAGAATTAGAAAGCCACAGGATAGACACACCTAAAGTTGGGTAAACAAGATTAGATAAACAGGGCAAAAGCCCTCAGTAGAGGACAAAGCTATAGGAAAAGAAAACGTCTCAGGATGAAAGCATTAAAAATGAGGTAAGCAAGATTAGGTATTCAGGGCGGAAACACCCCCCAACTTAGTACAATAGCAGAAAGCTGCTTTCACAGGAAGGAAGAAAAAACCAGGAAAATAGAACTTTAGACTGCAGCAGAGTGAAATTGACCAGAGCAGAGCTAATTAGCAAAAAAGGTGCCTTGTTGACCCTGAGGTAGTATGCTCTGTTTTTCTTATTCCCTAGACTAATTTAGGTAAACAGAGGTGGTGCCTTATGTTTGCTGCAAATAACCTTCACCAAGCACCAGAATTTTGTTTTGTATTGACACAAACCCCTAACACCGCCTATCTCCAAAACCCCCTTTCCCCCACATCCATGAGTTAATGATCACGGTTTCATTGTCTCTTTGTGCATGCCTATCACACTTATAAGACTTCTGATCTTAATAAAAATGGAGCAAGGACCCTTACTCGGGGCTCTTGTCTCCTCCTAGACATTAGCCTCTCTTGCATTTTAATCCTGTGACCGCTGTCTCTTGCTGGACAAGAGAGAACTTCAGACCCAGAGTCTGTGACAAATCACCAGGCTCTAGACTTGACCAACAGGATCTTTGAACTGGAATCAGGATGGTTTCTTTATCCTGTCGATGATAGGCTTTAACATAAGACATTAAAGATTATAGTAGCTGGTCATATTATTATGAGATAAGGGATCAGCAGAAAGTTGTACAACAGTACATATTGATATGCTAGAGACTATCTCTTGTGGAGTTAAGTTTTCACAAAGGGAGTACTGTGAATAGTCACCAAAGCCAAAGGCAACAACTTAGACAAACGGTGTCTAGTAGTTTCAGCACATTTAGAGATTTTTAAGTCTGAGGAGCCCATTAATTCTTTCAACTTTTTCTGATAAAAGAAATTTGCAAAGCTGTTATTAAAACTTGTATGATTTGCTCAGGGAAGAAGGTGCCTCAGTCGCTGGAGACTACAGAAGGTATGCCCTCGGTAGGAAGTCTGTTTTCTAACAGTTTCTTTGCTATTGTGAGGGCATCAAGCTTGCAGCAGGGAAATGCTTCATACCCAAAAAACATAAAAACAATAAGAAGAACATATTGATCATCCATAATAGGTGTTGGTTGAATAAAATTCAGCTGCAGTTATTCAAACTATCCAGAGGGAAACCTCTGGAAACAAAGTCAGGTTTTCAAGGATTATGGGCCTGACAAGTCAGATATTGCTGGTAGACTGCTTTTGCAATATTATAAAAGTCTCCCCACCACTGCCTACTTATAATTTGAGTTATCTTAAATGCCCTGTTGTGGCTTAAGGAATGTAAAACCCAAAAAAATGGGGTTTGCCAGGGAGCCTGGAAGAATAAAACAGGTGTTTGGTTTCCCAGTAGCCCTATTAGTTTAACTTCCAGTAATTATTTACCCACCTTCATTTCTCTGATTCAGGAGCAGATTGTTGTCATATTAGAAGGACATCAGGATTTCAAAACTCCGGTAACGAGGAGTCATGTTTTGCAGAGTAAGAATGGAGTTTCTCCACATGTGCTATAATCTTATGAATACATTAAAAATGTAATTACATTACAATGTAATTTAAGATGTCAATAAACCAAATTAGTTTACCAAATCCTTTAGAATATTCCAGGTCAAAAGAACATATTAAATTTGATTTTTGGAAGTTTGTCAAAAATATCAAAATAGGTTTTAATTTTTTTTTTAACACTTATTCATTTTTGAGAGAGAGAGACAGAGCATGAGTGGAGAAAGGGCAGAGAGAGAGGAAGACACAGAATCTGATGCAGGTTTCAGGCTCTGAGCTGTCAATACAGGGCCCAATGCGGGGCTCAAACTCATGAACCATGAGATCATGACCTGAGCCAAAGTCAGATGCTTAACTGACTGAGCCACCCAGGTGCCCCTCAAAACAGGTTTTAAAGCACTTGTCTAAAAAGGATCACAGATTATTATGAAATTTAATATTTAAAGGATAAAGAAACTTTTATAATCTTATCAAAGCAGACCAAGAGTCCAAGTAAACTTTGTCGTTTTAATAGAGAAGAACAAATTTAATTTTGTACCAGCTTATTTTGATACTAAGACTTACTTATTCTGACAACACATAAAATTCCTTCCAAACATTCCTTTTTCACAAATCTACAACCTTTTTATTTAATTGTTTTAACATTCAGATTTTGTCTCATTTTTCTTTAAATAAGCAGCTTCATTTTAGGACAAAATAACCTTATTTTTCCCTCAAAAAATGTATTTTTTCCTTTATACTTCTCTTACCAAAACCACACATTTTACTTTTTTGCATACAGAGTTGTTTGCCTTATTATTTCCAGTAGTCTTAATCACATTAGAATTCTTAACTCTAAGAAAACTTAATTTCTAGTGAAAGCTAATAAGCAAGCAGTTGTGAATATCTGCATTCTTTATATTGGCAAATATGTAAAACATTTTGTGATTTCTAGAAACATGCTTTTTTTACAGTACAATCTTTTAATAAAGCACAAAGTATGCTAACAGACACAAATTTATCTTTAGCTTCTCTTTAATAACAAAACCAAAAGTAGATAAGCTTATCTTCAGTAATTAATGTTTAAACATTTTATCTTATTGGGAAAGGATCTAGATATTTAATGAATTTTACTTAATTCATCGCTTAATGTGATTCAACAAAACTTTAAGGTTTTAGGTTACCAAAAAGATTTGAGAAACTAAGTTTACCTGTACTTTTAAAGTTTTATTTACACCTATTTAATTTACTTGTTTTTAGCAATTATGCTTAGATCACCCATAAAAACTTTATGAAATATCAAAGCCAATTATTCTCTCAAGCTATTTTTTTTAACATTTTGTAACAGAGATGACATCAATTTATTTGACTTTAAGTAAACCCAGGGAGAATAAAAGACCAATTTTTTGTATTTTGATTCGACCAAAATCTGAATATTTTTCTAGACCACGTAATGAGAAAAAACTTTCTAAAGGCCTAATATACAAGGGGAGCCATTTTAGATTTCTTTCTAAGGCAACATAATTGTATATAAATTTGGTTCAGACCAAAAGCCTAATGATTTATGGCCTACTACACATGCGTTTTACATCTGCTTCATGAATGAATAGTGTAAAGGAAAACCTTCTTGTCCTGGAGATATCATCAGTGCTCTTACTTCTTGCATTCCTTTAAGATAAAACTCATGATTCCTGTCTATATGCCAATCTATGATCTTTTGACAAAGATTTTTATTTTTTTTCAGCTTTTATAAGATGTAAAAAATGAATAACTGTCAAAACTGTTTATTCTCCACAGACGTTTATTCTCCATGAAGAGCATAGTCCCCAGGCAGCTGTGCTAACTTGGGCTCAAATAAAGCTCTTTCTTACTTTTAGAGATTCTAAAAGTTTTTTTCCTTTTGCGTTGACACATGTGAACTTGAAAAAAAAATGTTTGAGTTAGTTTCTACCCTTCTGAGAGTTTTAAAATGTCCAGTCCTTATAAGTGCTTTTCTTTAAACCAACTGAATAGAACTCTTTTATAAATTAATTTTAGCAATCCACTAAAAAATAGAACAATAGCTTACATTTATAATATACCCATGAACATATAGACACAAAGACCTTATAGTTACTAATATTTTGGAGAATGATGGGGTTTTAGAATAATGGTGGGGTCTGGAGCCAAAGGCCAAGAAAGAATTCTTGAGACATCTTTGGTGCAAAAAATGTGATTTTATTAAAGCATCGGGCCAGGACTCAAGGGCAGGAAGAACTGCCCTGAGGCCATGAGGAGACTGATTATATACTTGGGAGTTGGGGGAGGTAAAGTCAAGGGGAAGTTTCCAAAGGGATTTTCATATGCTAAAGAAGACTCAAGGGATACTGGAGGCCTAGCCAAAGTCAAGCCAAGGTTGTCTTTCCATCTAGCAAAGTATTAACATTAAGACAGTAGGGGGTTCCTGGAGAAATGTTTTATTCTGCCTGCCTCAAGTATTTGTCAATGGGCTGCAGGTTATAAGGAAATTTAATTTTATCTGCCATTTCCTTCTTGCATTTTTTCCCCACATCACTGTGGAGGGGAGGGTGAAGTTGGGGCTCCAGAATACTGAGTATATAGGTTTTTGGAGAATAGGCTATCGATAAAATTGCCTTTTTCTTCTAATTTACAAAGATATTTATAAACAGATGGAGACTCCTGTCCTGAGGGACTGTGATCTCTATCAGTTAATCATTTGTTTTCCCCTTTCCTTTGTTCCTGGGTAGACAGGAGTACCCTGAGGAATATCCCATCTAGGAGGAGGGGTGTTTGTGGTGTGTCAGCTTGCCTTATGCTCACTCATCCGAGAAGAATTTTGTGTTTATCCCTGAAATTAACCTTAAGGAGGAAGTACTAAAGTTTAGGCATAGGAACTCTTTTAGCAGTTTGAGGTGTTTTTTTTTTGTTTTTGTTTTTTTTTTAATATATAGTTTATTGTCAAGTTGGTTTCCAACAACACCCAGTGCTCATCCCCACAAGTGTCCTCCTCCATGGTCATCATCCCCTCCTTCCCCCCCACGCCCATCAGTCCTCAGTTTGTTCTCAGCATTCAAGAGTCCCTCATGGTTTGCCTCCCTCCCTCTACCCCACTATTTCTCCCCTTCTTCTCCCCCATGGTCCTTGTTGCGTTTTAAAAAGGTGTCTTTCCCTTTTTATTCTTTAGTACCAGGTGATTGGGGGGGTGTGTTTACATTTCAAAGACATGATAAGATGTACAAATTTAAAGGAAAGAGAAAGAAGGCAAGTCTTCAAGAAGGATTTTGGTTTCCCAAAGACGATAATTTAAAAGCTCTTTGAGATAAATTGGAGACGTCTTAGGATTGGTAAAGAAATAGATAAACTTAGAATTGCTTTCAGAGCTCTATTTCTAGTTTTGTAAACATTCATAAGATAAGGAAAATTGCTTTCAATTTTTTCAAAGAATGGTTAAAACTTAAATGGCATATGGGCTGACCCACCTATTCAACTACAGTATCCTCAAGCTGCTTCTTTCCCTCTGGGTCATAGATTTGATTTTAAATATTTCTGACAGTATTGAGTAACTCCCGTTGGGTGTAAGAGGAGTCTCCAAAGAGGGTATGAAGGAGATTGCCATCCCCAAATCCAGAGTCATTTCTGATGGCAGCCAAGAGAAAGAACCAACAACCTGCATGTTCCAAGCAGGAAGAAAGCCAAGCACAGTTCCACAAAACAAGTGAGAAGACAAATGAGAAAACAAGTGAGAAGGCAATAACTATCTCAGGGAGAGGAGAGGTAAATAACTAATGGGTCTTAATGTGGAAAAGAAGAGACAATATGAAATTCTATTTTCCTCTCTTTGATGGTGTGTAGGGGTGATCGTGGGGTTCTTGAAGATGTCTTTGGTACAAAAAGGTGATTTTATTAAAGCACGGGGACAGGGCCTGTAGGCAGAAAGAGCTGCACTGGGATTGTGAGGAGGGAATGATTATATACTATGGATTTGGGGAGGTAAAGGCAAAAGGGAGGCCTCCAGAAGGACTTTGATATCCTAAAGAGGAATCCTAAGATACCCAAGGCCTTGCTATTGTCAAGCTAAGGTTGTTTTTCCTTAAGTAAGGCATTAACATTAGGACAGTAGGAAGTTCCTGGAGAACTGTATTTGCCCCAAGTATTTGTCAATGGGCTGCAGATTATAGGTGTATTTAATTTTACCTATCATTTCCTTCTTACCTTTGTTCCCCACATCACTATGGAGGGGAAGGTGATATTAGGTGCTCCAGGAAACTGAGTGTTCAGGTTTCTGGAGATTAGGCTATTGATAAGATTTCCTTTTTCTTGTAATTTACCAAGATACTTGTCAACAAACGGATGGAGATTCAGTTTCTGCAGGACTGTCATCTCTGTCAGTTAATCATTTGCTTGTTCTCGAATAGCCAGGAATGCCTGAGGGATAACTCACCTGGGGGTGGGGAGAGTATGCTAGCTTTTACTTTGCCATCAGCTTGCTTTATGCTCCCTCCTCATCTTTACTGGGCAGTACAGATAGAGATTCAGAAGAAACTGTTGAGAATTTTCATACTTTGTTGGCTGCCAGTTTTTCCAGGCTATCTTCTGCCTTCTCTGGTATTTACCAGTCTGTTTAAGGGAATTAAACCAGGCTGTTTGTGGTAGGGACTCCTCTCTAAGGAGAGAGAATAAAGGGAAAGAAGACTTCAAGGTCACCTGGATATGAGCCTAGGCCCCTACATCCCCCATGACCTTGTAAACTGAGACAATTTAATCAGACTGCATGTTTATGTGTGTTAACATATATGGGAGACAAAGAAATGTATTTTTTAAAAAACTATGCCATGTGATGTTAGCCAGTCAGTTCTATGGGTACAAACCCAATTAGGTGGTCCCGGCAGGAACAAAAGTTGCTTCCTGGAAAAAGAAAAGCCTCGATGTCATGAATCTCTGTGAGAAAATCCTGCTACATTCCTTGGGATCTCATCTGGGATCAAAAATAGGATAGAAGGATGCCTGGGTGGCTCCGTCGGTTAAGCGTCTGGCTTCAGTTCAGGTCATGATCTCGCTGTTCGTGGGTTCAAGCCCCGCTTCAGGCTCTGTGTTGACACCTCAGAGCCTGGAGCCTGCTTTGGATTCTGTGCCTCCCCCTCTCTCTGCCCCTCACCTGCTCACAATCTCTCACTGTCTAACTCTCTCTCTCTCTTTCTCTCAAAAATAAACATTACATTTTTTTAAAAAAGAAAAGAAGGATGGAATCAATGCACTTTCTGCCTTCAGGAGGAGGCCACTGGAAAAGTGAATGCCCCCAGTGACCAGGCAGTACTCAGCAAGATCTCAAGCAGAAAAAAAGAGGCCATGTGGTCCAGGGCCGGTACCAACTGGCCCCATAGTCTCATGGGGCCCCCAAGAACGATTTTGTGGGGCTAGCCGCCATGGAGGACTATGAGAAGACTAGGACAGACCGGGCTCTATTTTGTTAGTACCCCAGGAGCCCATGGTCCAAATGAAGTTGGAAGGCTGACCCACTGACTTTATGGTAGATACTGGAGCAGAACACTCAGTAGTGACCCAACCTGTGGGCCCCCTCTCTCAGAGACAAGCCACCATCATGGGGGCCACAGGCAGTCAGACACGTTATCCCTTCCTGATACCTCGACGATGCAGTTTAGGTGGCCAGGAAGTCACCCATGAATTTCTGTACCTCCCTGACCTCCCCGGGGCTCTAATGGGCCATTATCTACTGGGAAATCTGAAGGCCCAGATAACATTCAACTGCTCTGACCTTATGAAAACTAGAGGCAAAGATATGACTCTCACGATTCCCCAGGGGGAGGAATGGCGTCTCTGTAGTCTCAAGGAAAAACTGCAACTGGTGCCTGAGCTTCCCTTTAAGGTCCCAGGGGTGGGTGCTGAAGACAACCCACCAGGACTCTCATGAAACATGCCCCCTGTGGTTGTAGAATTAAAGCCTGGGGAAGAGCCCATCCACCAGAGATAGTACTTCATCCCTTGCAAGGCACAGGTTGGGATCCAAAAGCACCTGGAGAGACTTTTAAAGTATGGGATCCTCTGGCTCTGACAGTCGCTATGGAACATGCCCCTCTTGCCTGTCCAAAAACCAGGCACAGACGAATACCAGCCAGTTCAGGACTTGCAAGCAGTAAACCAGGTGACTGTCACCATACACCCAGTGGTCCCAAACCCCTGTAAACTTGTGGGGCTCATTCTTACTGAAGCCATCTTCTTCATCTGTTTGGACTTTAAGGATGCCTTTTTCTGCATACACCTGGCTCCCCAGAGCCAATTGATTTTTGCCTTCCAATGAGAAAACCCTAAAAATGGTAACAAGGGTCAATTAACCTGGACTAGTTTACCTCAAAAGTTCAAAAACTCTCCAACCATTTTTGGCATTGCATTAGCCTCTGACATAAAGCCTTCACAGCAGATCAATATGACTCTGTCCTGCTTCAGTATGTGGATGACTTGCTATTAGCTTGGAGGTCCCTGGAGGGTTGCATGGAAGGGACTCATCGACTCCTTATCCTCCTATGGAAAACTGGTTACAAGGTCTTGAGGAAAAAGGCCCAAGTTTGTCAAGAAAAGGTTAAATATCTTGGCTTCCACTTGTCTCAGGGGCAACGTCAACTCGGCCCAGAGAGGAAGCAGGGCCTTGATCTCAGCCCTGACAACCTGATGCCATATTTGAGAGTTTCTCAAGAATGCAGGTTTCTGTAGGATCTGGATACCTAACTTTTCAGTCCAGGCAAAATTCCTCCAATGAGGCTACAAAGAAGGGGAAGGGAACCCCTGATGTGGGAGTCAGTAGAGCAAAAGGCCTTTGAGGAAATAAAATGAGCCTTTACTGATGTTCCTGGTTTAGGGCTTTGGACATGACCAAGCCCTTCTTTCTGTATGTCCATGAGCACACTGGTATTGCAGTGGGAGTCTTGACTCAGATGTTGGGATCATGGCATCACCCGGTGGCATATCTCTCCAAGCAACCTGACTCTGTGGCCAAAAGATGGCCCCCCCTGCCTACAGGCACTAGCAGCTACAGCCTTCTTAGTGTCTGAGGCTGACAAGTTAACTAAGGTACAGGAATTGAAAGTCCAAGTGCCTCATTCAGTATTGACATTAATGGAATACAAGGGACAATACTGGCTCACCAACGCCAGGATGGTCAGATATCAGGGAATGCTACATGAGAACCCACACATTCACCTAGAAGTAGTGCAGACCCTGAACCCTGCAACCCTGTTGCCTGTTGGGCCAGGCCAGCCAGACCATGACTGCATTGAAGTCATGGATGAGGTGTTCTCCAGCTGACCAGTCTTGAGGGATCAGCCCCTCAAAGACCCCGACACTGAATATTTCACTGACGGTAGCAGTTTTGTAGAAAGGGGAGAGCGTCTTGCAGGATATTCCGTAGTGACCCTGAACCCTGTCATTGAAGCACAGCCCATGCCGAAGGTGACTCTGGCACAGAAGGCAGAGCTAATTGCTTTAACCCGAGCCCTCCAACTGGCGGCAGGGATACATGTTAATATATATACAGACTCTAAATATACGTTCACCACTCTCCACGTACAAGGGGCCTTATCTAAGGAGAAGGGTCTAATACACTCAGGAGGAAAGGACATAAAATATGGTAAGGAAATCCTTGAACTCTTAGACGTCGTGTGGGCCCCTAAAAGTGTGGCAGTCATGCATTGCCAGGGACATCAAAGGGGAGACACCACGACTACACTGGGAAACCGAAAGGCAGACCAAGAGGCACAGCTAGCAGCTTCCAAAGGAGCAACAAAATCAGAGGTTTTACCTTTGCACTGCTCCTTAATCCACTGGCAGAATGGGACACTACTTACATGTACCACGGAAGTACTTGGTTCAAGACTGAGAATGGGAACTACCTCCCAGGTGGATGATGGAAATTTGAAGATGGCCAAGTAGCAATTCCTGAGGTCTTAGCTCCAGTCTTTGTTAATCAGTTCCACCAGAAAACTCACATTGGCCGAACAGCCCCTGAAGCAATGTTAAGCTGATATTTCTACATCCCTTGGCTCTCCAGCATAGCTCGGTGGTATGTGAGCAATGTGAAACCTGCATCTGAAACATCCCACGTCAGGAACCCAAGGCTACCCCTGGGGTACAGAGCGTTGGGGGAGGCCCACTTGAAAATGTGGTGGTGGACTTCATTGAGCTCCCCCAGGCTCGGGGCTGTAAATATCTGTTGGTCTTTGTATGTACTTTCTCAGGCTGGGTGGAAGCTTTCCCTACCTGAACAGAAAAGGCATATGAAGTGGCCTGACTTCTTCTAAAGGAAATTATCCCACAATTTGAGATCACTATCACTATGAGTTCAGATAATGGGCCAGTGTTTGTGGCTGAGGTGGTGCAGCTGATGGCAAAAGGGCTAAAGGTCACCTGGAAGTTACATACTGCATACTAACCCCAGAGCTCCAGAAAGGTGGAACGAATGAACAGAACCTTGAAGCTACAATTAAGTAAACTGTGCCAGGAGACCCACCTGCACTGGGACCAGGTATTGCCAATAGCCTTGTTAAGAATCAGATGCAGCCCTAATAAGCAAAGGGGGGGGCTTTCCCCTTATGAAATTCTTTATGGGAGACTTCCCCCAATTATTAAGGAGATAAGTGGGGGGGGGGATTTAAATGAGTTAGGCATTCTACCCCTAAGGCAGCAGATGCAGGCTCTGGGCTCTACTCTAGCCCTTCTATACCGATGAGTTAAAGAATGATTGATTGCCTGTGAGTCTGACCACAGATGCTCACTCCTTTGAGCCAGGAGATGCTGTATGGGTAAAGAAGTGGAATGTCCAACCATTCAAACCCCTTTGGAGGGGCCCGTTCACTGTCATTTTGTCCTACTGCAGTAAAAGTAGCCAAGGTGGGTCCCTGGATTCACGACAGCAGAGTGAAGCCGGCATCCAGGGACTGAGAGGGCATTCCTGATCCATCCATGCCATGTAAGCTGACCATATGGAAGAAGCGAGCTGCAACACCAGAGACTTCAAAGGGAGACTGCAGCCCTGCTTTAGTCACTCCAGAAGCTGACTAATCTACACATGGCAGAAGCTTGAGGGATCACCGGTCCGGTGAAATAAATAGAATGTCCTTATTTCCTATATCTGCCCTCTTACTGTAATGCACTGTCACCCCTTGTCTCTCACTGCTATTGGAATTTTTGCCTTACTTCTTGCTGTTGGATTGGCAGAGGTTGCCTCAGCCAGCTAGAAATGTGGCAAGAGGTTTCTGCTAGCACTCACAGAAACTGTACTGTACCATACCCATTTCTCATGCCAGGGAAAGGTCCTGGGGACATGCATATACAATAAGATCACCTATTCCATCTGCCACTGGGGGAGTCAATACACTTGTTTTAACCCACAATACTCCCCAAACGAAGATTGGTTAGAAGTCTGATCCTACCGGGAAGGGGTTTCTTGATCAGCCAGACACAAATCACTAACCCCAAGCATCTGGTGTCAATACTGTTTGATGTATGTGCAGTTATAAGTATTGGCTCAGAAGCATCTGTCATATGGAAAAAGCGGGCACTTGTCATGGAGGGCCTAAAAACCCTTGATATACCATGTGGAGGCTTTAATAAAATCACCTTTTTTTGCACCAAAGACATCTTAAGAATTCTTTCTTGGCCATCAGCTCCAGTCCCCACTCCAAAACCCCACCAGTAGGAACCTAGCTGAATATGGAGCTAACCCACATTTTTATGTAGCTATGATGTAGTTTTGAAGTGATGTTGGTGTCTGGAGCCAACGGCCAAGAAAGAATTCTTGAGACATCTTTGGTGCAAAAAGTTGATTTTATTAAAATACGGGGACAGGACCCATGGACAGAAAGAGATGCCCTGGGGTCATGAGGAGTGTCAGATTATATACTACGGAACTGGCAGGCGAGTAAGGAAAAGGGAGGTTTCCGAAGGATTTCATATGATAACGAGGACTCCTAAGATACTAGAGGCCTAGCTGTTGTTGAGCCAAAGTTATTTTTCCCTCCAGTAGGGCATTAACATTAAGAGAAGACACTTGGGACTTTCTTGGAGGAATGTTTTACTCTGCCTATCTCAGGCATTGGTCAGTGGGCTGCAGATTATAAAGAGGTTTATTTTCATCTATAGTTTCTTCTTGGCTTTGTTCCCCACATCACTGTGGAGGGGAGGGTGATAATTAGGGCTCAAGGAAACTACGTCTATGGTTTCCTATAGGTTAGGCTATTGATAAGATTGCCTTTTTCTTATAATTCACTAAGACTGTTGCAAACTGATGGAGACTCATGCCCTGTATGACTGTGATATCTATTGGTTAACAGTTTGTTTTTCCCTTTCTCTTGTTCTTGGGCAGCCTGGAGTGCCTCAGGAATGTCACATATCTCACCTGAGAGGAGAGTGGGTTGCTTCCTGTTAGCTTGTGCTTTGCCTTCAGCTTGTCTTTGGCTCCCTCGTCAGCTGTATCTAGCTGCAAATAGGATGCAACTAACATTTCTGTGTAGCTGTACTTTGGCACCCTCAATGTGAAGGATGCCAAGCCAAATTCCTCAATATATAAAATAAACTTAGTAAAATTATGTCATTTTTGTTAGATATTTGAGACTTCTAGGACCATAGTTCTTAGACATAAAATAAGCAGATGTGCTGGAAAGTAAAACCCTTGACTCTTTTAGAATTTAAGAATTTCATTATCTAAGCCTTTGATTTATAGGAATCACACTAATACCTAAAAAAGACATGATGTGAGGTTGGGGATTATGCATGTTTAACAGTTTACCTCATTACACAAAAAATTTTTTGTGTGGTTGGCAGGTGATCTAGTGTCAATATAACCCATTCGGTGACCAACTTATCCTATCACAGAGTCTCCCTAAGATGACAAGCATTCTAACAGCCTTTGGTTTCCAAGATCCCTACTAGCAATAGTCTTTATCCACGCAACACAAGACAAAGATGTGTACCTTAATTATTGCCTCGTGCTTCCCAATTTTATAATATATAAGAGATGTGACTATGTCCTGGCCACAAGAGACTGTGTGTGTAACATTGAAAATCCCCGTGGAAACTTGCTGAGGTTTTCGACCTGGGATATTGCCACCTGAAAAGGTAGGAACTTGGTTCTCTGCAGACCCTTGACCAGCACAGTTGTGCTCCAGGTGTAATCATCTGCCAGCTAAAGGTGACCTGCCCTGTAAAGGAAAGTCATTTACATTGGGAACGAGAATATAAAAAGAGAAGAACTCAGAATTGAGGGGAATTTACCCACAGCCCTTGGAAACACAAGAAAGATAAAGTAAATAACAAATCTGTGTTTTCTGTGGCTTCCATAAGCTGCTGGAAGTTCCCTTCAAATCCCACCACTACCCCAAATCTGTCAAATAACAAAAATTCAATCAAGTACATTTTATTTTTATTTATTTATTTTTTTACAAATAGTTTCTTGTCAAGTTGGTTTCCATACAACACCCAGTGCTCATCCCCACAAGTGCCCTCCTCCATGCCGATCTTCCTCCTGCTTCCCCACGCCCATCAGTCCTCAGTTTGTTCTCAGCATTCAAGAGTCTCTCATGGTTTGTCTCTCTCCCTTTCCTTCACCAGTTCACCCCTTCTTCTCCCACATGGTCCTCCGTTAAGTTCCTCCTAATCCTCCTATACGTGCAAACATATGATATTTGTCCTTCTCTGCCTGACTTATTTCACTAAGCATAACACCCTCAACGTCCATCCATGTTGATACACATGGCCAGATTTCATTCTTTCTCATTGCCATGCAGTATTCCATGGCATAGATAAACCAAATCTTCTTGATCCATTCGTCCGTTGATGGACACGTAGGCTCTTTCCATGTTTTGGCTGTTGTTGAGAGTGCTGCTATGAACACTGGGGTACATGTGCTCCTATGCATCAGCATTTCTATATCCCTTGGGTATATTCTTAGCAGTGCTATTGCTGGGTCATAGGGGAGTTATATTGTTAATTTTTTGAGGAACCTCCACACTGTTTTCCAGAGGGGCTGCACCAGTTTACATTCCCACCAACAGTGTAGGAGGGTGCCCATTTCTCAACTTCCTGGCCAGCATATAGAGTCCTCTGATTTACTCATTTTAGCCACTCTGACCGGCGTGAGGTGATATCTCAGTGTGGTTTTGGTTTGTATTTCCCTGATGAGGAGGGATGTTGAGCATCGTTTCATGTGTCTGTTGGCCATCTGGATGTCCTCTTTGGAGAAGTGTCTGTTCATGTCTTCTGCCCATTTCTTCACTGGGTTTGTTTTTCGAGTGTGGAGTTTGGTGAGTTCCTTATAGATTTTGGATATTAACCCTTTATCTGATATGTCATTTGCAACTATCTTTTCCCATTCCATTGGTTGCCTATTAGTTTTGTGGGTTGTTTCCTTTGCTGTGCAGAAGCTTTTAATCTTGATGAGGTCCCAACAGTTTATTTTTGCTCTTGATTCCCTTGCTTTTGGGGATTGGTCAAGAAAGAAGTTGCTGCGGTGGAGGTCAAGGTGGTTGTGTCCTGCTTTATCCTCTAGGGTTTTGATGGTTTCCTGTCTCATGTTCAGGTCCTTTATCCATTTTGAGTTTAATTTTGTGTATGGTGTGAGAAAATGATCTAGTTTCATTCTTCTGCATGTTGCTGGCCAGTTCTCCCAATACCATCTGTTAAAGAGGCTGTCTTTTTTCCATTGGATATTCTTTCCTGCTTTGTCAAAGATTAGTTGGCAGTACACCTTTGGGTCCAGCTCTGAGTTCTCAATTCTGTTCCATTTGTTTATGTGTCTGTTTTTGTGCCAATACCATACTGTCTTGATGATGACAGCTTTGTAGTAGAGACTAACGTCTGGGATGGTGATCCCTCCCGTTATGGTTTTATTTTTCAGAATTACTTTGGCTATTCGGGGTCTTTTGTGGTTCCATACAAATTTTAGGATAGATTGTTCTAGTTTTGAGAAG
>NW_024080832.1:2605425-2615822 GCF_003009895.1 Hyaena hyaena | reverse complement strand
GGCAGCTCTCAGGCAGGGATGGGCGTGGCGTGATCCAATGCCTCAGGCGGGAGCTCTGCCTTGGCGGTTGTGGGGAGGAGAGTGACGGTGCTCCAGTCCCTTCTTGAACCAAGCGCTGCACCTCGCTTTTTTGGGCGTGTAAACTCCCCGTACCGGGGGCGCAGCCGAAGTTGATTGCACTCTTCCACCCAGGCCAGTTCCAATCTCCAAATCCCAGTCCATGCACCCCGCTGAAATTGCCTTAGACACAGCTTCCCAGGCAACGCCCTCGGGCAATTCCAGGCCCCCTGCCGAGCTCTCGGGGTGGAGTCAGAATCACTGCTTCCTTCTCTGGGTCAGGCTGGCGAGCATGGGTGGGGGCTTGCCTGCTGGGTGCTCTGAGCCCGAGCCCGCTGGAGTGAGGAAAACCAGGTCCCTCTATGACTCGTTACCCAAAACACATACTGACAGGCTAATTTCCCGGTTTTTAGTTCTTTGCCTTCCCTCTCAAGTTCCAGCCAGCCAGGAGCATGCACGCCCGGTGTCCGCGCGGCTCTTTCAGGGGCCCCAGCCGTCCGGGAGCTACAATGGCGGCAGGCGCGCCACCTCTGTGAAGTCCATCCTCCAGGAGCCAGCACAAAGAAGCAGTTTGTGTGCTCACCCCCCCTGCCCCCCCCGCCCGGGACCAGTTGGCGCGAGAGGACCTGGCGTGCAGGTATTTGGCAAGTACGGTGTTTCTATGCACCGAGCGGAGGTTTTTTCCCCCCCGAGCGGAGGTTTTTCTGTTTCGGACTCTCTCCTTTTCCCCTCTCACTTCCCGTAGAGGGTAGCGGGGGATCGCCTCCCATCCTGGAGTCTCCGATCCCCGCCCAATTTTATCTTCCCCAGTTCGCACTCACATTAGAAGCCTCTCTCAGTGGATTCTGCGTCCTTTTTCTCCCAATCTCTCAGGTTTTGCAAGGTTTCCAATGGCTTCAGATCTTTTCTGTGTGATGTATGGGCGCGAGTGCAAGTACGGAGCTCCTTACTTCTCTGCCCTCTTGCCCCCCTCCTTCGAAAAATGTGGATTTAGAGTCATCGTGTTCTTTGTGGGATTCATGCTTGTGGTGGTGTCTCTGGTATGTTGCATTCCTTGCAACATTTCCCTCAGAGCGTTCCCCTCAGGATTTCTTGTAAGGCTGGTTTGATGGTGATGAATTCTTTCAATTTTTGTGTATTTGGAAAGACTTTTATCTCTCCTTCTATTCTGAATGACAGACTTGCTGGATAGAGGATTCTTGGCTGCATATTTTTTCTGTTCCTCACATTGAAGGTCTCCTGCCATTCCTTTCTGGCCTGCCAGGTTTCAGTAGGTAGGTCTCTCACCACTCTGATAGGTTTCCCTTTGTATGTTAGTGCCTTTTTCTCCACAGCAGCTTTCTGAATTCTCTTTTTGTCCTTATATTTTGCCAGTTTCACTATGATATGTCATGCAGAAGATCGAATCAAGTTATGTCTAAGGGGAGTTCTCTGCCTCTTGGATTTCAACGTCTTTTTCCTTCTCCAGATTGGGGAAGTTCTCTGCTATAATTTGTCAAGGATTCCTTCAACACCTTTCCCTCTCTCTTCCTCTTCTGGAATTCCTATAATTCGGATATTATTCTGTTTGATTGTATTGCTGAGCTCTCGAAGTCTCCTTTTGTGTTCCTGGATCAGTTTATCTGTCTTTTTCTCAGCTTCCTCTTTTTCTAGAATTGTGTCTTCGAAATCACCTATTCTCCTTTCTGCTTCTTCAATCTGTGCATCGGACACCTCCATTTTATTTTGCATCTCATGTATAGCATTTTTAATTTCATCACAACTTTTTTAAGGTCCGTAGTCTTTATAGCCATAGTTTCTCAGGTGTCTTCATGCTTTTTTCAAACCTAGCGATTAATTTTATGACTATTGTTCTAAATTCTTGTTCAGTTATGTTGCTTGTACCTGTTTTTTTTTTTTTTTAATGTTTTATTTATTTCTAGGAGAGAGAGAGAGACAGCGTGAGCAGGGGAGGGTCAGAGAGAGAGGGAGTCACAGACTGAAACAGGCTCCAGGCTCTGAGCCGGCAGTCAGCACAGAGCCTGACGCGGGGCTTGAACCCACGAACCGCGAGATCATGACCTAAGCGAAAGTCGGATACTTAACCGACTAAGCCACCCAGGCACCCCGCTTGTACCTGTTTTGATCAGATCTTTAGCTGTCAATTCTTCCTGGAATTTCTTTGGAGGGGAGTTCTTCCGTTTCTTCATTTTGGTCAGCTTTCTATCTCTTGTTAGTTTTAAAAACTTGTTATTCACTCTACACCTGTGAGTGATGCTGTACCAAAGAAGGCTCTTTGACTGTCCAGGGTCTGTCTGTTCAGAACGTGTTCTTTGAGTGGTGTCTCTTGGTCTCTCTTGTTGAGACCTTGGTTATTTTATTTTCCTACTCATAGTGGTATTTGGGACTCTACACTATGTGTACTTCAGCTTGTTTCTTGAGGTAGTCCTGGAAAAAAAACTAGATAAACAAACACACAGGGAACAATGGCACACAAACGCATAGGGATATCCATCAAACATGCACATCAAAAGGGAAAAAAAAAGAAATAAAGGAAAGGACACATTAAAAAAAAGAGGAAAGAGGGAAGACAGATATTAAAAATAAAAATACAGAAAGAAGAAAAAAGAAAAAAAGAAAAGAAAAAACCCAACAGACAAAGGACAGTCTAAAGCATAGAACCAGAATTCCCAACTACAAATAAAAAGCCAGGTGCATGCCATGCTGATGGAAAAGCATATACAAAGAGAGAAATGACAGGGCAGGGAGGAAGTGAAATTAGATATGAAATGAGCAGCCAGGAAGACTAAGAGGCTTAATTCAGAGAAAGAGGGGAATATGGTTGGAGAGGAGGTGAAAGAAATGACGTTAATGCTACTCAGAGAAACTATATAGTCTGATTACTTCAAAGAGAGAGTTAAAAAGGTAGTGGTGGAGGTGTAGAATGTACATCTAGAGAATGAATTCAATGTGACTGTTTAAGCAAGCCAATGACTAGAATTAATCAGGGCAGTGCATCCATGTTGGTCTTGCCCCGGCTCTTGTAAAAAATAAAAATAAAAAAATAAAGGGCAACTGTCTAGTGGCAATGGGCGTGGTTGGTCCAGTGCGACTGGCAGGCATCTTGCCTTGGTGGTTGTGGGGAGAAAAGTGGCGGCGCCCTAGTCCCTTCTCTAACCAAGCATTGCAACTCACTCTTTTGGGTGTGTTCTCTCTGTGCCGGGGGAGTAGCCAAGGTGGGCTTTGCTCTATATCCCAATCCAGGTCTTGTTTCCAGATCTCAGTCTGCACACCCCACTGATATTGCCTGAAATACAGGCTCACAGGCGAGTCCCTGAGAGTAGTTTTAAGCCTCCCCCCTTTACCCTAGGGATCCAGCCGAACCAGAGGCACAAAGGCTCGCCTTCAGGTGCTGCTTGTGTCCCCTCCAGGTCGAACTGGAGAGTGAGGAGCGGTTTCTCCCGAAGTCACCTGGGACCAGTATGTCTCCCCTAGGGTTAGCTGGACAGCAAGAAACCGGATCCTTCTATGTCCTGAGTGGAGGTTTTACTCTTCTCCAGCGACTGGAACAGTGTCTTGAGGAGTTTTGGCTGTTCTTTCTTTTTTTTCCCCCTAGACTCACCACAGCACCCTGCAAAGGGGGATCCTCCCCCCTGTCCCAACCCAATTTTATCTTCCCCAGTTCGCACTCACACTAAGTTTTTCTCAGCGGACTCTGTCTCCTTTTCCTCCCAAACTCCTGGATTCTCTAAGGGTTCCTATGGCTTCAGGCCTTCTGCATTTGAGATATGGGAGCGAGTGAAATGTACAGAGCTCCCTACTTCTCCACCATCTTTCCTCTTCCCCCAATTTCATTTTTAAATTACCTATTGATAGAACATAAAATTTTCATTGGTTTTGTATAATGATAATGTACCCAATGTTCTTTCCAAAGGTCTGTGAAGACCCTACTTTCAGATAAGGTCACATTCATTACCAAGGATTAGGCCTTTAACATATCTTTTTTGGGGATATAATTCAATCTATAACAGATATTCACATGCAAAAAAGTTAAACTTGACTCAAACTCTACACCTTATAAGAATCTAATTCAAAATAGATTATAGATCTGAATATAAAATGTTAAATAGTTAAACTTTTAATAAAAATTATAGGATAAAATCTTTGATAAAAAAAAGTTTCTGAAACACCACAAAATGCATGATCCATAAAATTGAACTTAAAATAAAAACTTTTCTCTGCAAAATATACTGTTAAGTAAATGAAAAGATTGGGGCCCTTGGGTGGCTCAGTCAGTTAAGCAGCTGACTTCGGCTTAGGTCATGATCTTGTGGTTCGTGAGTTTGAGCCCCGCATCAGGCTGTGTGCTGACAGCTCAGAGCCTGGAGCCTGCTTCAGATTCTGTGTCTCCCTCTCTCTCTGCCCCTCTCCTGCGCACCCTCTGTGTCTCAAAAATAAGTAAATGTTAAAAAAAAGAGAATGAAAAGACGATTTTCAGGCTGGTAAACAAATTTTGCAAATTATATAGCCAACAAAGGACTTGTATTTGGAATATACAAAGAATTCTTAAAACTCAACAATGAGAAATGAACATGTTTCTCAAATGGACTACTTCCAGAAATAGATCCACACATACATAGTCAACTGAACTTTGACAAAGGTGCAAAGGCAGTTCAATGAAACAAGTAGAGTTTTTTCAATAAATGGTGAAAACTATACATCTGGAACAACTGTACATCTATATACAAAAAAACAATAGCAACAACAAGAACAACAACAAAATGAATCTACGTATAGACCTTACATTTTTAATAAAGATTAAGATATAAGCATATGAAAAAATGTCCAACATCATATGTCATTATGGAATTCCAAATTAAAACAACAATGAGATACCATGACACACTTATTAGAATGGCTAAAACCAAAACTAAATACTGTCAAGGATATGAAGCAATGGGAGCTCTAATTTTTTTGCTGATAGTTTTGCACTAGGATCTCACAATCATACTCCTACTTATATTTATCCAAGTTAGTTGAAAACTTACTTCCACAAAATGACCTATACATGAGTATTTATATCAGCTTTATTCATAATTGCCTCAAATTGGAAGGACCCAAAATGTCCTTCACCAAGAGGATAGATACACACACTAAATGTGGTATTTTTTAATGATGAAATGTTATTTAGCAATAAGAAAAAAACTGTGATATCATGTCACAAAAAGACATGGAAAAACCTTACATGCATTTTTTTCTGAGTGAAAGAAGCTCGTCTAAAAAACTACAGATCTGTATGATTTCAGCTGTATGATATTCAGGAAGGGGCAAAACTATAAAACTGGTAAAAGAAAAATCAGAAGTTGTCAGAAGAAGGAGAGGAAGAATGGATGGGTGGAGCACAGGACATATTTAGAAGTGCAAAACTATTCTGTACAGTACTGTAATGACGGATACATGACATTACCCATTTGTTAAAATCTCCATAGAAGGTTCAACCCAAAGAGTGGGCCTACTGTAAATGATGCAATTTAGTTAACAATAATCAATCAAGTTGGTTCATCCATTGTAACACATGAACCACTTCAAGACATTACTAGGTGAAATTTTGTAGAGAAGAGGTGATACATGTAAACTTTTTGTATTTTCTGCACAATATTTTGGTAAATCTATAACTGCTCTTCAAATAATATCTGTTAAAATGTTTAGAAAACAGACTATAGTTTTGAAGTCACTTTACCCAGAAGATACATAAATGGTAAATAAGTACATGAAAAGATATCCCACATCATTGCCCATTAGAAATATTGAAGTAAAAACTTAGTGAAATACCACTATATAATTATTATCATAAATAAGATTGAGTGATAAAACAATGAAACAACAAAAAAAAAGAAAGTACCAGAATATGGTAATGATGTGGAGAAGCTGGAGCACCCATACATTTCTAGTGGGACTTCAAAATGGTAAAGCTCCTCTGGAAAAAGTTTGACAGTTTTTTACAAGGTCGAAACTACTCTTATCAGATGACCCAGTAATTCCATTTTAATTTAAAAAATTTTTTTAAATTCCATTTTTATATATTTATCATAAAAAGTGAAAAATGTTTGCAAAAAAAAGGATACATGAGTGTTTATAGCAGCTTTATTTATAACAACCTCAACCCGGAAACAGTATAAGTGGTATTCAGTGGATGAACAAAGATTGTGGTGTGTTTATTCAATACAGTACTACTCAGCACATATTAGGAATGAAGTATTAATGCCTACACTAATATGGATGAATATCAAAAGCCTCATTCTAAATGAAAAGCCAATCTCAAAAGATAACTTACTATATGATTTTATTTTCGTGACACCCTGGAAAATACAAAAGCATAGGAACAGAAACGTGATTAATTTTTTCCAGGTTGGATATTTATGAAAGATTTGACTACAAAAGGACAACATAAAAACACTTATGGAGATAATGGAACTTGTGTCATTGTCTTATATCCTGAATGTAGTGTGTCCATATGAGTCTATAAAAAGTCAGTTTTACTGCTTATAAATTAAGAAAATGTCCTCTAAAAATATAAATGGTGGTAAGTAAAGGCAAAAATGAATCAATATTCATAAGGGTAAAAAGTATAAGGATGAAGTTCATGCAAAGAAAAAGGTAAATTGAAGGATAAACTAGAAAATATTTGCTTCCCTGTGAATGCCTTACTGATTAGACAAATGAGAACACTTCAATTATTCATGTATTTGAAACTAATTTTATTTTTTTGCATATCACTTTACAAACATAGTACAAAACCTAAAGGTACAAAAAAGTATAAAATAAAAGCTATTTTCCTATCTCTACCTTTGTCAGATATGAAAGGAATTTCAACATAGTATGAGCAATCACACATACACTGGTTCCTTTGTATATTTATAGTAATATGATTATTATTACCGTATATAGGTGTGTATATATTATGTATATATATTGTATATACATATATGAATATGATTATATTATGAATGTGTGTATATATATATTTAAGTATATATATATATTTTTTTTCATTAAACATAGCATAAGTAAAACACACTTTTCCATACCATCCCATGTCTTTGAGGAGTCACTTACGAAGGAGATAAAATGTTAGGGAGAACCAGAAAAAAGACAAGAAAAAATAATTTGCTTTTGATATAGGAGGATTCATGTCATGACCTCATGCTTCCATCCACACTGACCTGTAGGTCTTAGGATGCTCCTAATACAAGAGAGGGACCACAGTAAAGGTTATGCATTGGGCACTGGACAGATGGTCAAACTCTTCGAATCACCGAGCCAAAGCCTGAAGAAAGGCTTTAGAGACCCATTAAAGGAACCTTGAGAGAAGGTGTGAATGTGAGATTTATCTGTCATGTTGTAGAATGAGATAAGCCCATCCTCATATTCCAAGAAAATACACACCCTTGTAGGGCGCTCTTTTACAGTAAGCTGCATTTCTGGAGAGGTCAGTGCCCAGTACTCATCCTTATAAAACCTGATGGCCCAGAAACCACCCTCAGGTTTTATACAAATCCTTCCCTGTCTCATTACATTATGCCTGCATATTCCCAGGTCCCACGCTCCACTGTCACTGACATCTACTTCCCAGTAGAACCTCCCTGAGGTGAATATTGAGTGACCCAGAACACAAGGAAGGGAATTAAATCTCTGTGGGTCTTTACATAGATCTTGAGACTTCTCTCCAAAGGTTACACATTTGTTGCCTTCAGACAAGATGAGGGCAGGATGGGCTGTGGCTGGATCCAGAATAACATTCACTGCAAAGACAATAATATTCTCTGAAAGACAGAATAATATTCTCAAAAAGGGTAGAATTATTCTGGAAACAGAGTTTAGCCTGAAATGCCTTGTAGCTTTGGGAGGTGTATATATTCTCACTGGAGTTTTTCATCTGTCTTCCCAGCTTCTGGGACTGAGCTGGAGAATAAGGAGTAGAGTCTCTCCTAGACCATCAGGGAATGACTCACCAGCCTGGAAAAATTCTTTCCTCCAGTCTGAAAAGAACAGAAATATTCATTATCAGAGCTAATATTTGAATTTATTGGCACAAGATGTCATTTCTTCCCTCTAATACTTATTTTGTTAATGTCTCAAATTTATTTGGTAACTTTAGCTTGACCTAAAGTTTTCACTGCTTTTCTTGTTAAATATTCCCATAAGAATGAAGTCCTTTAACTCGTACTTTCTATAGTAGAGACTAGCGATGTTCCCAAGATGTTCCTGTTCTTCTTGAACAGGCAGTGAAATTACATGTCTCCACTTCCCACCCCAATGCATTTAGGTGAGTTAATGTGACTGAGTTACGACCAATAAAAATGTGCACACCAGGAATCATACCATTTCTGGGCTTGACAATAAAAAAGCTCATACAATATATTTTTATCATTCTCAATTTCATTATAACACTTCTTCCCCAGGTTACAAAGCTAAGAGTAGAAGTCCTAAAAATGGAGGAGACACAAAGGTAGAAAATTCTTGGTTCTTGGAGTTATTATTTTGAAGAGAGTTGCTCAGGAGAGCCACAAAATCAGACATTCATATTAACTTGCAGGAGTGAGGAATACCAAACAGTTGTGCTAACCATGGAGATATAGGAGTCATTTTTTATAAAAGTCTAAGTTAATTACACTACTCAATGCAGAAAGTACTGCTTAAAAATAAAAATGAAGTACTGTAAACAAGAAAATGTGTGGTCTGGTTTAGAGATTAAGCAATAGACATGACAAAACATAAAACTGAATACAAATATGGACATCAAAATAAGCAGTGAAACATTTACTAAAACTATTGCCTATGATCATTTGCAAAGCATATCATATGTCCTAAATGGACTGTAGATCTCAAGGAATTGATGTGAGAAGAGAGCATTCATTGAATCTATTACTGACATTCTATTAAAAACAATTCATTTTCAAAATAATTATTCACCTTTTTTTCTGGCATAACTCAAAATAAATAAAAACTTCCTCAAAATGGGCAATTATTAGAGTTTTTAAAATGTGACATTTTCTAGACCAAGAATCAGCCCACTGGCTATTTTTGTAAACACAGTTTTATTGTGTTTACAAAATGAATACTAATTCATAACGTATTGCCTATGGCTTCTTTGTGCTGCACAGAACCATTGAGTGATTGTGAGAAGACCATATAGGCAACAAACCCTAAAATATTTACAATATAGCTCCTTACAGAACAAATTGTGGCAATCACTTTTCTAGATCACCCAAGAGAAGAGATGAAATTAAATAGAGCAGTTTTAGCATAACGGAATAGTGCAATTTCTTTATTGAACAAAGTGATTTAAGGAAAAGAAGAAATTAAGAGGATGGACTTTTCACAGGAGTTTCAGGTAGCTTCAAAAGAGCAACCATAAAGGGAGATATATAAGAAAATAAATTAGATAGCCCAATAGATGTGTAGTTACTTTGGACATAATTATTGATACATGAAACTAATTGGGATAAATGTATAAGAAGACTACTATATTTGGAAGAAAATTTTGTCAAAAATAACATGAAGCAAAGGACCTCTGGAATGGCTGAATGAATGGCTTCATAAGTCCTCTCTTCCAATGCAGCAATAAGTAAAAGGCAAAAGATTTATGCGATCTGAAGAGAAACCAGAGTATCCAATGCAACAATAAGGCTGGAAAAGTTTTCAAATTGGAACTTTTGAATTCTGGAAATTCACAAAGGAAACTGACAAAACACATTGCAAATTGAGAAACACTCATTTAGGAAAAACGATTTAAGAAGCTTAATATAAGAATGTCCATAAAAGGATAGTCTCTGATTACAATGGAATTAAGTTGGAAATAAACAAAACAAGAGCAAATTTTAGAAATAAACACTTGATATTAACAATATATTTATAAATAATCTATGGAACAAAAATAAATGAAAAGAGAATTTAGAAGATATTTTGAGTTAAATGAAAATGAAAACACCACATACATAAAAGTCTTATTGGATGTGGCTAACAGCAGTGCCTAGAAGGAAATTTAGACTTTTAAATGTCTTATATAGAACAGGAGAATTATCTTAAACCAATAAACTAAGCTTCTTGAAGAGACTAAAAAGTAAAGAATAAACTGAGCTTGAAGTAATCAAAAGTAAGAAAATAATAAAATTGTATTAGAAATCAATGAAAAACCTCTACATTCAATACCTAACTTTCTCAATTAAATACATGTTCCTTGGAAAAGTCAGCAAAGTTTATTGCTCAATAAGAAACACAGGCACTTAAATTTTTAAAAATGTTTATTTATTATTATTATTATTTTTTTTTTTTACAAATAGTTTATTGTCAAATTAGTT
>NW_024080832.1:2601521-2604094 GCF_003009895.1 Hyaena hyaena | reverse complement strand
TGTTTCCTGCTTTCTCCTCTAGGGTGTTGATAGTTTCCTGTCTCACGTTCAGGTCCTTTATCCATTTTGAATTGATTTTTGTGCATGGTGTGAGAAAATGATCTAGTTTTATTCTTCTGCATGTTGCTGTCCAATTCTCCCAACACCATCTGTTAAAAAGGCTGTCTTTTTTCCATTGGATATTCTTTCCTGCTTTCAAAGATCAGTTGGCTGTATACTTTTGGGTCCACTTCTGAGTTCTCAATTCTGTTCCATTGGTCTATGTGTCTGTTTTTGTGCCAATACCATACTGTCTTGATGATGACAGCTTTGTAGTAGAGGCCGAAGTCTGGGATGGTGATCCCTCCCGTTTTGGTTTTATTTTTCAGTATTACTTTGGCTATTCGGGGTCTTTTGTGGTTCCATACAAATTTTTGGATAGTTTGTATTTATTATTTTTGAGAGAGAGAGAAACAGAGCACAGAGAAGGGAGGGGGAGAGAGAGAGCGAGACACAGAATCTGAAGCAGGCTCCAGGCTCTGCACTGTCAGCACAGAGCCCAACGTGGGGTTCAAATTCACAAAGCATGAGATCCTGACCTAAGCCAAAGTCGGATACAAGTACTTGTTTTGATGAACACTGGGTGTTATACAATAATGTTGAATAACTATATTGTACACCTGAAACTAATATTACATTGAATGTGATCTAGCTGAAATTTAAATAAAGTTAAAAACAAAGAAAAAAACAAAAAAAGTAAAGCCACAACAATCAACACACACACACACACACACACACACACACACACACGAGGGTTTTGCAGGAGAAGATATCGTTATTGAACTCTTAAAATTAAAAGGCTATAATGGGATTTCTGCAAAAACCCCTATGTCACTAAATTAGAGTTAGATGAAATGCACAAATTTTTCAAAATACAAATTGTTGAAGATGATTTAAGAATTAGAAAGTCTAGAAAGATCTCTAGCAAGTAAGATATTTGAATTATTCATTATAAATTTTCCACAAAGAAATTTCCAGGCCCAGTTGGCTTTATTAAACGTTTTAAGAATAAATAATAGTAATATTTAATGTAATCTTCTAGAAAATAAAAATGGGTGGGATATTTCTCAATTCATTCTAAAGTTTAGTATCACCCTAATACCAGAGCTAGACAAAGACACACAAATATCCTTCATGAATACAAATGCAAAATTCTCAATAAAAATTAACAATGTAACAACACATACAAAAATATTATAGATCGCCACCTGGTGGGGTTTGTGTCCAGAATGCAAGATCAGCTTAATGTGTGAAAATCAATTAATGTAGCAAGCCACACTAATAAAATAACCAATAAAATGGCATAATCATCTCCATAGGCACAGAAAACACATTTAATAAAATCCAATACCTACTTGTGATTTCAAAAAAATCAATAAATTAGAAGGGCAGTTTTTAATCTGATAAAGTGTACCTGTGAAAAATTTACAACAGATAAAATACTTAATAATAAAAAAATAAATATTTCACTCCAGGGTAGGGATCAAGACAAGGATGTCTCTTTTTGCTACTTCTATTCGCATTGTAATGGAGATTCTATGCAGTTAGGTTAAAAAAAAAAAAGAATTCAAATTTGAAAAAAAAGAAAAGAAAATCTCCTTTTTTTTTTTTTTTTTAAAGTACCTTCACCTCCAACAGGGGATTGAACTCATGATCCTGAGCTAAAGACTCAAACTGAAATCAAGAGTTGAATGCTTAACTGACTGAGCCACCCAGGCACCCCAATAAAGCTCCTTTTATTCACAGTTGACTCATCATTCCTGAAGAAAATCATACAAATGTCCACAAAAGCCTACTAGAACTAGAACAAATTAATGAATTCGGTAAGGTCACAGGATTAATAAAAGTCAACATACAAAATTTAATCATGTAACTATGTATTAACAATGAACAGTCTGAAGTAAAATTAAAACTATCCCATTAACAATCACAAAGAAATATTAAATACTCAGGAAGACATTTAATAAAAAAGTATAAGATTTGGAATTCTACCAGATGTTTAAAACAGAATTAATACCCATTCTTCTCAAGCTATTCCAAAAAATAGAAAGTGAAGGAAAACTCCCGGATTCATTTTATGAAGCCAGCATCACTCTGATTCCCAAGCCAGACAGAGACCCAGCAAAAAAGGAGAACTACAGGCCAATATCCTTGATGAATACAGATGCAAAAATTCTCAATAAGATCCTTGCAAACCGAATTCAACAGCACATAAAAAGAATTATCCACCAAGATCAAGTGGGATTCATTCCTGGGTTACAGGGCTGGTTCAACATTCGCAAATCAATCAATGTGATACATCACATCAACAAAAGAAAAGATAAAAACCATATGATCCTGTCAATAGATGCAGAAAAAGCATTTGACAAAATACAGCATCCCTTCTTAATAAAGACTCTAGAGAAAGTTGGGATAGAAGGAACTTACTTAAACATCATAAAATCCATCTATGAGAAGCCCTCAGCTAACATCATCCTCAACGGGGAAAAACTGAGAGCTTTCCCCCTGAGATCAGGAACACGACAGGGATGTCC
>NW_024080832.1:2594215-2596473 GCF_003009895.1 Hyaena hyaena | reverse complement strand
TGTTCATAGCAGCACTCTCAACAATAGCCAAAACATGGAAAGAGCCTAAGTGTCCATCAATGGACGAATGGATCAAGAAGATGTGGTTTATCTATACCATGGAATACTACATGGCAATGAGAAAGAATGACGCCTGGCCATGTGTAGCAACATGGATGGACCTTGAGGGTGTTATGCTGAGCGAAATAAGTCAGGCAGAGAAGGACAAATGTCATATGTTTGCACGTATAGGAGGATTAGGAGGAACTTAACTGAGGAACAAGCGGTCGAAGAAGGGGAGAAATGGTGGGGGAAAGGGAGAGAGGCAAACCATGAGAGACTCTTGAATGCTGACAAAAACTGAGAACTGATGGATGTAGAGGGGTGGGGGGATGAGCATGGAGGAGGGCACTCGTGGGGATGAGCACTGGATATTATGTGGAAACTAATTTGACAATAAACTATTTGTAAAAAAAAAAAAGTATAAGATTTGTACATAAAATTACAAAACAATGTTGAGAAAACACAGATAATATAAGGAAAAAGAGAATCATTCTATTCTCATGAATAGAAAGTGTAATACTAAAATTGCAGTTTGCCCCAGCTTTATCTATAGATTCAACAGAATTCCTATCAAAATTATATGATGGTTGTCTTTGTTTTCCAGAAATTTTCAAGTAGATTCTAAAATTCATATGGAAATGCAAAAAAAACCAGAATAGCCAAAACAGTTATTTTAAAGAAGATTAAAATTAGAAGACTTAAATTTTCCAATTTCAAAGCATACAATAAAACTTTAGTAATGAAGAGAGTGTGGTATTGGCATGAAGACAGAAAAATAGATGAGGATAACACAATTTTGAATCCAGAAATAAACTGATGATCAACTGATTATCTCAAAAGATGCCTAGGCAATTCAATGGGGAAACATATAGTGTTTTCAAGAATTGGGGCTGGCATAACATCACTTTGATTCCCAAGCCAGTCAGAGACCCAGCAAAAAAGGAGAACTACAGGCCAATATCCTTGATGAATACAGATGCAAAAATCTTCAACAAGATACTTGCAACTCGAATTCAACAGCATATAAAAAGGATTATCCACCATCATCAAGTGGGATTCATTCCTGGGTTACAGAGCTAGTTCAATATTTGCAAATCAATCAATGTGATACACCACATTAACAAAAGAAAAGATAAAAACCATATGATCCTGTCGATAGATGCAGAAAAAGCATTTGACAAAATACAGCATCCTTTCTTAATAAAGACTCTAGAGAAAGTCGGGATAGAAGGAACTTACTTAAACATCATAAAAGCCATCTATGAGAAGCCTTCAGCTAATATCATCCTCAAAGGGGAAAAACTGAGAGCTCTCCCCCTGAGATCAGGAACACGACAGGGATGTCCACTCTCACCACTATTGTTTAACATAGTGCTGGAAGTCCTAGTATCAGCCATCAGACAACAAAAGGAAATAAAAGGCATCAGAATTGGCAAAGAAGAAGTCAAACTTTCACTTTTCGCAGATGACATGATACTCTACATAGAAAACTCGACAGACTCCATCAGAAGTCTACGAGAACTGACACAAGGATTCAGCAAAGATGCAGGGTACAAAATCAATGTACAGAAATCGGTTGCACTTTTATACGCCAACAATGAAGCAACAGAAAGAGAAATCAAGAAATGGATCCGATTCACAATTGCACAAAAAAACATAAAATACCTAGGAATAAACCTAACCAAAGATATAAGAGATCTGTATGATGAAAACTATAGAAAACTTATGAAGGAAATTGAAGAAGAAACAAAGAAATGGAAATATGTTCCATGCTCATGGATGGGAAAAATAAATATAGTTAAGATGTCATTACTACCCAAAGCTATCTACACATTCAATGCAATCTCAATCAGAATTGCACCAGCATTCTTCTCAAAACTAGAACAAACTATCCTAAAATTTGTGTGGAACCACAAAAGACCCTGTATAGCCAAAGAATATTGAAGAAGAAAACCCAAACGGGATGCATCACCATCCCAGACTTTAGCCTCCACTACAAAGCTGTCATCATCAAGACAGTATGGTACTGGGACAAAAACAGACACATAGACCAATGGAATAAAATTGAGAACTCAGAAGTGGACCCAAAAGTATACAGCCAACCGATCTTTGACAAAGCAGGAAAGAGTATCCAATGGAAAAAAGACAGCCTTTTTAACAGATGGTGTTGGGAGAACTGGACAGCAACATGCAGAAGAATGAAACTAGATCATTTT
>NW_024080832.1:2494461-2590407 GCF_003009895.1 Hyaena hyaena | reverse complement strand
CTTCTTCACTGCAAAGGAAACAATCCATAAAACTGATAGGCAACCAACGGAATGGGAAAAGATAGTTGCAAATGACATATCAGATAAAGGGCCAGTATCCAAAATCTATAGGGAACTCACCAAACTCCACACCCGAAAAACAAACAATCCAGTGAAGAAATGGGCAGAACATATGAACAGACACTTCTCCAAAGAGGACATCCAGATGGCCAACAGACACATGAAACGACGCTCAACATCCCTCCTCATCAGGGAAATACAAATCAAAACCACACTGAGATACCACCTCACGCCGGTCAGAGTGACTAAAATGAGTAAATCAGAGGATTCTAAATGCTGGCGATAATGTGGAGAAACGGGCACCCTCCTACACTGTTGGTGGGAATGTAAACTGGTACAGCCCCTCTGGAAAACAGTGTGGAGGTTCCCAAAATTAACAATAGAACTCCCCTAGGACCCAGCAATACCACTGCTAGGAATTTACCCAAGGGATATAGAAATGATGACGCATAGGAGCACATGTACCCCAATGTTCATAGCAGCACTCTCAACAATAGCCAAAACATGGAAAGAGCCTAAGTGTCCATCCAAGGACGAATGGTTCAAGAAGACGTGGTTTATCCATACGATGGAATACTACATGGCAATGAGAAACAATGAAATCTGGCCATGTGTAGCAACATGGATGGACCTTGAGGGTGTTATGCTGAGCGAAATACATCAGGCAGAGAAGGACAGATACCATATGTTTGCTCATATAGGAGGATTAGGAGGAACTTAACAGAGATCCATGGGGGAGAAGAAAGGGGTAAATAGGTGGGGAGAGGGAGGGAGGCAAACCATGAGAGACTCTTGAATGCTGAGAAACAAACTGAGGACTGATGGTTATGGGAGGGGAAGAAGGATGATGCGCATGGAGGAGGGCACTTGTTGGGATGAGCACTGGGTGTTATATGGAAACCAACTTGACAATAAACTATTTTTTTAAAAAGTTAAAAAAAGAGAATTGGTGCTGGCATAAGATATCCACATGCAAAAAGATGTATTGAGATCTTTCCCTCACCCCATACAAAATACAAACTCAAAATATGTCATAGACATAAAGGCAAGAGCTAAACCAATTAACTTTCAGTAGAAAAAAAATGGAGAAAAATATTTGAAATTTTGAATTATGCAAGGACTTCTGAGACATGAAACGAAAAGCTTGTGCTAAAAGAAACAAACTGATAAATTGGACCTCATAAAAATAAAAACTTTTGCACTTCAAAATATACCAACAATAAAATGAGGGAACAATACACAGACTAGAAGAAAATATGTTCAAATAGTTTATCAGATAAAAGGTTTGTATCCAAATATAGAAAAGTTTCCTAAAAGTAAAAAATGGGGCGACAAACATCCCAATAAAAAAATGGTTAATAGGGGTGGCTAGATGGTTCCGTTGGTTAAGCATATGACCCTGGATTTTGACTCGGGTCATGATTCTAGGGTCATGGGATGGAGCCCCACATTGGGCTCTGTGCTGAATGTGGAGCCTGCTTAAGATTTTTTTTCTCTCTTTCAGTCCTTTTGCCCCTTCTCTACTCTCACTCTCTTTTTCTCTCTTAAAAGATTTAAATGGCAAAATAGTTAAATGGAAATTTCACCAAAGAAGTTATACAAATGGCTATACACCACAGGAAATCATATTCAACATCATTGTACATTAGAAAAATTCAAATTAATACCACAGAGAGATACACTTCATATTCACTAGGAAGACCATAATAAAAGTTATAGATAATAACAAATGCCATCATGTACAGTGTAACATGGTACAGACACTTTGGTGAACAGTTTGACAATTTCATTAAATATTAACATAAATTTATCATATGATTCAAAATTTCCACTCCTAAGTGTATAACCAAGAGAAATAAAACATATTTTTACTCAAAGATATGTATGTGAATGTTCCTAGTGGAATTGTTTATAAGGCTTCAAAAGTGGAAACTGGTACAGGAACTCTGGAGAATAATATGGAAGTTCCTCAAAAAACTGAAAATAAAACTACCTTATAATCCAACAATTGCACTATTAGGTATTTACCCCAAGGATACAAAAATACAGATGCACCCTGATGTCTATAGCAGTATTATCTACAATAGCCAAACTATGGAAAGAGCCCAAATGTCCATAGACTAATGAAAGGATAAAGAAGATATGGTACACACACACACACACACACACACACACACACACACACACGCACACGCACACACACACACACACACATACACACACACTGGAATATTACTCTGACACAAGAAAGACTGAAATCTTGTCATGTTGCAATAATATGGATGGACAGTCTATTATGCAAAGTGAAGTAAGTCAGTAAGAGAAAGACAAATACCATATGATTTCATTGATATGTGGAATTTAAGAAAGAAAGAGATGAACATAGGGAGAAAGAAAGAAAGAAGCAAACCACAAAACAGACTCTTAACTGTACAGAACAAACTGAAGGTTGCTGGAGGGGAGGTGGATGAACGGATGGGTTAAATGGGTGATGAGTATTACGGAGGGCACTTTTGATGAGCACTGGGTGTTATATGNACTGAAGGTTGCTGGAGGGGAGGTGGATGAACGGATGGGTTAAATGGGTGATGAGTATTACGGAGGGCACTTTTGATGAGCACTGGGTGTTATATGATAAGTGATGAATGACTAAGTTCTACTTTTGAAACAGATTTATACTATACGTTAACTAACTAGGATTTAAATAAAAACTTAAAACTCCAAAAAAATGTGGAAGTATTCTAAATGCCTATCATCTGGGAGAATGAATAAGCATAATCTGGCATATCCATACAATGGAATATTACCTGGCAATCTAAAGGAACAAAATACTAAAACATGCTAAAATAAAAGTCTCAAAAACATTATGCTAAGTGAAAAAGAACAGACATAAAAGATCATATATTACATGATTCCAATGATATATGTCCAAAAGGCAAAGCTATAGAGAGTAGGTAGACTAGGGATTGCCTGAGCCTAGGAAAGAATTGGCAGAAAATGGAAACAAAAGGTCTTTTGGGATGATGGAAACCTTTTAAAACTAGATTTGGTAATTGTTGCCCAACTCTATAAATGTATTTAAAAATTATTGAATTGATTTTTAAAAAATGAGTGAACACAAATAAATATATGGCATATAAATTATATCTAGTAACACTTTAAAAAATGAGCTCAGATTAAAAAATTCTGTAAGCATGAAAGCTATAAAGTATATTTTGTAATAGCAAATTTCCACAAGCCAGAAGTGTGCTATGCCACTATACATTTGATGTGAAGGAGAGTCAAGGGTCATTAAGGGAAATAGGAAGCAAGTTATATCTCAAGAGCAAAATAAGGGTCTAAGTAACCAGGAAAATTCTTTCACCTTTAGAATAAGGGGCCTTCAAAGTATGGCCTGGTGGGAATCCATACTATATTGATAAATGATGCCTGTTGTGCTTTTTCCTTCCTTATTCTAAACAGAAAATTTGATTCCATGTTTTGTCCTCATTTGTCTAAGCATGGAATGGAGGGTGCAGACAACTCCTGTCTTTGAGTTCACAGATTACAAGATCCAGAAAATTACATCAACTGAAAGAAGAGGATCTGTCCTAGAGATCTTGCTTGGCCTTTGTATCAGTTGCAGTGACTGCATGGACCTTTGGCTACTCCTTTTGAAAAAGGAACAAGTTAGTTATACACAGGGAAAGAAACATTAGGTTGATCTTTGGTTACCTGAAACACAGCTTGTAGAGATGGCAAAACCCTAGCAATATTTATTGCTCTTCTGTTTTCTGGGCAAACAGCTAAACAACCTTTCCTAACTCCTGTTGTGTCTAGGTGAAACCACATGACTGAGAACTGGCCTCTGTAAGTAGAACTGGTGAATGGCTTTTCAACTCCTGCTACAAACATTATATTCTTTGGTCATCTTCACATTTCTTTTTCTCAAAAAATTTTTGTGAAATTGAAGGGCATCTAGAATATTGGGAAGTTACTCAACGGAAAGAGTCCAGATCAAAGTCATTGTTTAGAGGAAACTTTCCAAGTAGAGCTTCTTAACCAGGAATCTTTGTATATACATTAGAAATACAGTCTAGCTTGCTAAACTATTTGATGGGCTGATGTTTATTGGGAAGAGTAGCTAGAATTAAGTCACATAAATATAAAACTTCCTTAGAATTGTGGAAAAGGAAAAAGTAAATTTATTAAACTGACAAGATAGCATTTCTTTTTTTTTTTTTTTTTTTTTACAAATAGTTTATTGTCAAATTAGTTTCTACATAACACTCAGTGCTCATCCCCAAAGACAAGATAGCATTTCTATTTATTAAGATTGTCTTTAATTAAATTGTAAGTGTCCTGTGAGACACAAGTAAAAAAAAAAGATGAAAAGAAAAGTAATTTTTAAGTTATCATTCTTGGTAAACTGTCTATGGAACAGAGTTATGTGAAATGCATTTTGCTATGTCAAGTGGTAGTTAGTAGCATGATATCTTACAGAATTTAGGAGGTTAAGTATATACCTTAGAATCAGGGAAAATGATCATGGTCAGGACAATGTACTCACCAGGGTACAATAATGTCTTCTGCCAGCCTGCAAGTGAACAAAATGATTAAATGCTATTACCCTTTCATGGTCCTTCTCCTATCTTTTTCTCTCTTCTCACCACTGATGTTCTCTAAGTATTCAGTTATATATTTATCTCTTTGTCCCTTTCCTTTGTCATAAACATGTGACCATTCTTTTCCTCAATAGAAAATGGTTGAGTTGTGTATATGTGTGGAAACATATAAAGTCAGAAAAAAAGGCAAACTGGAAAGAAGAAAAAGAAGAAAAAATATAGAAATAGAAAATGAAGGAGGGATGACAGAAAGATGGATAGTTTGAGATAAAGAAGGAAAGAAAAAAGATGGAAAATGGAGGAAAAGAAGAGAAGGGAAGAAGAAGAAAAGGAAGAAGAAATGGAAAGAATTAGGAAGAACAGAGTGGAGGAATAAAAATTGAGAAAGGGAGATAAAGTGAAAAAGATATTACAACTTAGGGAAAAAGTGAATTAAATTTTACAGATTCTCTTCCATTTATGCTCCTACATGATGAATACAATATGTGTTTGTTATATAGTATGCCTGATTCTTTCTGGGAATGGGGTTTAGAGAAGAGTTAGGAGTCTTACTCTTTGTGGAATTTAAGAACTGCCATGAAAGAACTTCTGAGTTACTTACCATTCCTAAATTGGACTCTTCTTTGATCTGAAAGGAGATGTACATAGAAGTCTGGGATTCTCACAGAGACAAAAATGCAAAAACAAAGACAGGCATTCTTTGAGGGGTTTATCATAATCATCACTACAAGCCATTGCTCCCTTACAAATTTCTTATGGATAAAATAAAGCTGAATTACATGATTTTTCAGGAGTTAATCAAGGTAAACAGGTAAATCATTCCTGGCATGATAACTGCAACCTAGAGAGGCCATAGGAAAATGTGAAAGATACCCAACACAAAGAGTTAAAAGGACAGGATAAAGCAAAGCATGTGATTTCACAGTATCATATTTTGCAAACATCTAACTATTAAATACAATTACCAATTTCCTTTTGCAATTTTTCTGAAACACAAAAGTGAAAACCCCATTTTAATATCATAGAGAAAAGAAAATTAAAGTTCCTTAAAAGAATTACACATGAAATAAGTTACTTTATTAGAGTTAAAAAAAAAACCCCACTTTTCTAGAACACTTGTTGAAAACAAAACAAAACAAAAATATATCACATGTTTACATAGACAAATAATCTTACGGTTGAAATTCAAAAGAAAAATACCCCACTGATTTATTGTTTTTGAACTAGTTTAGATACTGATTATAATGAATATCTTCACCTGCAGTGTTGTTATGCTATCCATCATCTGTGCAGTAACAGCTATAGTTTATTCAGTGTTTCCATTGAGATAGGTATTATCTTATGTAATCACTCAATTGAATGCTAGCAAAAAATAATGGTGAAGTAATGCTCTTCTGTTTACAGAATAAAGATCTGAGAAGCAAAGGGGTCAGTTACACGATGAAGTTTCTGTTTGTAAATGGACAATGACTTGAAGTCAGGTATGTTAAACTGCAAATTAAAGACTCAATCACTATGCCATAATCCTCCACATTTGGTCCAGCCAGCTGAGGCTTCAGTCAAAAGGTCGTGAGAGAGAACAACGTATTGCACTTTTTTTTTTTTAAACAGTGCCTTGCATAGAAGAGTTTCAGTTTTACTTAAAATCGGATTTTGGACACAGCAAGCACCGTGAGACCTCTTTCAAATATATTCTCGGAATAAATTTCATTTATCTCAAAGCCACTAGAAGTTATTGCTAGTATCATGGATACAGCTGAAAAATAATACAATAGATTAAGATAAGGAGATGTGAGAGAAGTGAGTTAACTGATGGGAGAGGAACAAAAAAGAAAAAGGTAAGGGAAGGTGTAATGTAATAAACATGAATGAAACTCATGAAATAAAATTATACGGAGGTAAATTATACATGGAAAAAGGAAGAAGCAAGCAGAAATTCATATAGGAAGATTGTATCGTATAAATAAATTATTAAACTTTACCATTTTCTTTCCTAAGTCCATCTGAAGAATAAAACAGAGTAATATGAGAATCACTATGAAACAGACAATAGGAACATCATATTTTGTAAATAATCATTAAACTTTACCATTTTTTCCCCTAAATTCACCTGAAAAATAAAAGAGTAATATGAGAATCTCTATGAAACACAATAGGAACATCATATTTTGTAAATAATCATTAAACTTTACCATTTTTTTTCCTAAGTTCACCTGAAAAATAAAATAGAGTAATATGAGAATCTCTATGAAACACAATAGGAACATCATATTTTGTAAATAATCATTAAACTTTACCATTTTTTTTCCTAAGTTCACCTGAAAAATAAAATAGAGAAATAGAAGAATCACTATGAAACAGACTATAGGAAAATCATATTTTGTACTAAATTGATCTGAAAAATAAAAAGAGTAATATCAGAATCATTATGAAACAGAAAAAATGAACAAAAAAACTTGCAAAAATCTTTTTGCCTATTGTATATATAATCGGTTAGGCACTTCAGAGAAAAAAGTATAATTATTTTATAGATGTTTTACTCCCCTCAAAAAACCTATGGGGCTCCACATTGCTTTATATCAAATAGTAAAAAGTACAAAAACAATTTTAAATTTATTGTGACTGAGCTTAACATCCCTCCAAATAATTTTCTAAAATCTTCTTTAGGCATATTGTCATTGTCATCAGCAGCAGCAGCAGCAGTAGCATCACCAGCATCATCAGTATCACTGTCATCACCACCACCAACATTCCCACTGACATTCACTAAGTGCTTTCTTTGCACTAAGATTTGTGAAACATGCTTCGCAAGCAGCATCACATTTGATCAACAAAATTACTTCAGAGTTATTATGCTTATACAGAAGAATAAACTGAGATTAGCGCAAGACTACTTTACTTGCTGAGTTTCCCACAGTTAATTATTTCAGAATTGGAATTTTATCCAAACAGTATTATATTACTAGGGAAAGACATTTTCAGTAAAAGAAAAAAAATTGGGGTAAAGCAGCAGTCTCCAAACACTATGTAGTGCTATGTAATACTTTGTAATACACAGCAATACTATGTACTGCTGTATTGTTTTTCTTATTTCAGCCACTTTATTTGACAATCCAATTAGCAATTTAACATCATGCTTCTTTTATTCTGTTAGAATGGGGCACTTAAAGTGCTCTAAAAATAGTCAACAAAAACCTCCAACTATTAAATTATGTAGACAGGACTGTCTTACTCATTTTTTTAATGTTTCGCTGTATTCATGGTATTTATTTAAAATGGGAGAGAGACCAAAATTCAAGAGCTAAAAACAATAAAAGTGTTTTTTTTTTAAATATAGAAGTGTATCTTCATGATTTAGGATTTAAGAATGGATTCTTAGAGGTAACACCAGTGCACAAATAACAAAATAAAACAATAGATAAACTTAACTTCATAAAAAGTGAAAACTATGTATCAAAAAGCAAGAAAGGGAAGAGATAATGTATATAATGGGGGAAAATATTTGCAAATTATATATTTTCAGGGGCTTAGTAGCAAGAATATATAAAGAAATTCTATAACTTCATGACCAAAAAAAAAACAAAACAATCCATTTACGAGCAAAAGATTTGAATGGACATTTATCCAAAGATATACAAATGGTCAAGAAAACCATGAAAATGTGCTCAACTTCTTCTGTAATTAGGGAGGTGCACATCAAAACCATGATGAGATACCACTTTATAGGCACTAGTAAGACTATAATTTAGAAATTGGAAAATAAGTATTGGTGAGTTAAGGAGAAATTGGAACTCTAATACATTGTTGGTTGTAATGTAAAATAGTGCTACCTCAGTGGGAAACAGTTTGGCATACTGTGAAAAAGTTAAACATTGTATGCGGTATGATCCAGGAATTCCATTTCTTGGTATGTAGCCCCCAAACTGAAACAGGTATTTAAGCAAATACCTGTACAAGAATATTCATAGCAGTCCTATTCACAATAGTCAAAAGGTAGAAAAATCCCAAAGGACCATGAGTGGATTTGGATAAACCAAATGTGGTATACCATACAATAAAGTATGATTGAACCATAAAAAGAAATAAAGTACTGATATGTGCTACAATATGAATGAGCCTCAAAAACCCTATGCAAGTGAAAGAAAACAGACAGAAAATGTCACATATTTGTTAATCCCGTGGGTATGAGATGATATCAGAATAGAAAAACTCAGAGACAGAAAGCAGATAGTGGTTGCCAGAGACCAGGACTGGTGGGGGAATGAGAAGTGATGTCTTAATGGGTATGGAGTTTACCTGGTGTGATGAAATTCTTTTCAGAGCTAAATGTAGGTGATAGTTACAAAATATTATGAAAGTACTAAACCCCACTGAATTGTACATGTCAAAATGATTAATTTAATGTTATGAATTTGCCTCAATGAAAGTGAAAAACAAATCAATAGAAGTGATATGCAAATGAAATAACAGAAGGTAAAATCAATTCATTTACTATGGGCAAAGTCCTTGGTTCAATACAATGCCAAGATGCCCAATGTTGCTGTCATCATAAAGAGATGACATTGCTTAAGTTACATAATTTGTATTTATTTGAAGATAAAATGCTTACCTTGCTCATGGTTAGTTTCTTGCTTCATTCTTCCTGAAAAATAAATGTATACAAAAATTTGGACAGTTGTTTGAAACAGACAGGAAAATTTCATTACATATCAAGTTGAAGCAGATTATTACTACAGGTGTAGTAATAGAATTAGGAATAGATTGATATAGTAGGAAGAAATTGTCATTTAGTATAATGTGAAGAAACTGAACCCCTTTTCTTTTTACTGTCTGAAACGGAGTTTGCTGCAATGATATATTTCTAAGTGATTTAAGATTTGAAACTCACATCTTTTATTTTCTCTGCAAGACAAATGAGAATATTGATTAAATAAAGTAATTGAAGTAACTCAAAAATAATGGTTTGGAGGATCAAATATTAGTTCCTTTAGGGGCAAACTCTAGTTTTTACAAAATGCCAAAGCACCAAGAGCATTGTTTTCATATAATCCAGGACAGGTTTTCCTTTAATGATATGTTTTCTATTTTGGTGGAGATAAATTTCCCTTTGAATTCCTCCCTTTTCTCTGAATACATGCATTAAACAAGTTAACTTATTTCAACTAATTGATACAACATAAACATTAATTAAAAGAAGTTAAAATTGATTAAGTCATTTATTAATTATATCCTTTGTTTATGGATGAAGAGAAAACACCTTTGTTCATATTTTCAAAACAAAATAGGAGAAATTTTTGATTTTCAGATTCAAAATCTCTTCATCTTATTTCTATCCACATACTATTCCCTTCTTCTCATTTGCTCCTTCTATTATTTCCCTTATTCTTGTCATGCTTGCAGAAGTTTCTTTAGCATTCCTTTTTTAAAAAATTTTTTTAACATTTTTATTATTGAGAGACAGAGATGGAGCATGAGCATGGGAGGGGCAGAGACAGGGGCAGACACAGAATCCGAAGGAGGCTCCAGGCTCTGAGCTGTCAGCACAGCTTAACCAACTGAGACACTCAGGTGCCCCTCTTTAGCATTTCTTAGGAGACAAATCTGGTAACTAATTCCTTGAATTTCTTTCTTCCATGTGTTAGTCTGTCTTTTTGTTGAAGTCTTTCACTGAATATATGGACTACTGGCTTGACAGTCTTTTAGAAATTTAATGATTTTGTTTTGCTGTATTCTTGCTCCTATGATGTCTGGTGTGAAATCACCTGGATTTGAATCATTTCTCCTTTGTTGTTTTACTTTAGATAACTTTAAGAGTTATTTCTTATTTTTGGTTTAAAAAATTATGATTGTAATGCTTCTAGGAACATAGGTATTCTTCGACTTTTTTTTTTGCTTATACTTTGCTAAGCATTTGGCATCCTTAATTTTAAATCTCTTACCAAGTTTGAGAAAATTTTGACATTCTTCTTCAAATAAATTTTATGCTCCAGTCTTTCCCCTCTCATCCTGGGAAGCTCATTATTTATGTGCTAAAACTTTTTTTTTTTAATTTACTACATATCTTCATTCAGAAAACTTATATACATCATGAACATTTCTGCTTTTCCTTTTTATTGTTTTCTATTTAAAAATTTTTTAATTTTTTTTTTTTAATTTCTGAGAGACAGCGAAAGACAGCGTGAGCAGAGGATGGTCAGACAGGGAGACACAGAATCCGAGGCAGGCAGGCTCTGAGCTAGCTGTCAGCACAGAGCCGGATGCAGGGCTCGAACCCACGATCCGTGAGATCATGACCTGAGCTGAAGTCAATGCTCAACTGACTGAGCCACCCAGGCGCCCCTCCTGTTTTCTATTTTAATTTTAATATAGTGAACATATAGTTATATTAGTTTCAGATGTACAATGTTTTGATTCAACAATTCTATACATTACTCAGTGCTCATCATGTTCAGTATACTCTTAATCCCCACCTATTTTACCCATCCCTCACCCACCTCCACTCTGTTTGTTCTCTACTAAACCTTGATTTGCAAGCATAATTCATTCCAGAAACATGCTTATAGTCCAAAACACTGGTATATCAAAGCAAATTTCAGGAACCATTTTGGCATCACTTACTACTCGTATTGCAAGACATTGCTCATTTATCAAGTTAAAATTTATTAGAAGTTTTGCTTGTCTTGCAGAACACTCACAGAACAAGTTACTCATGATCCAGTGTTTTACTGTAAAGTTGGGTTGTCTCTCTTTTTTTGTCCTTTGTTCATTTATTTTGTTTCTTAAATTCCACATATGAATGAAATCTTATGGTATTTGTCTTTTTCTCACTGACTTATTTTGCTTAGCATTATACTCTCTAGCTCCATCCATTTTGTTGCAAATGGCAAGATTTTTGTTTTTTGTGGCTGAATAATATTCTACTGTGTAGATATTCCATTTCTTCTTTATCCATTCATCTATTGAGATGGGCTGTTTCCATAATTTTGCTATTGTAAATAATGCTGCTATAAATAGGGGTGCATGTATCACTTTGAATTAGTGTTTTTGCATTCTTTAGTAAATATCCAGTAGGACAATTGCTAGGTCATAGGATAGATCCATTTTTAACTGTTTGAGGAACCTCCATTCTATTTTCTAGAGTGGGTGCACCAGTTTGCATTTCTACCAACAGTGTATGAGGGTCCCTTTTTCTCTACATCCTCACCAGCACTTGTTGTTTCTCGTGTTCTTTATTTTAGCCATTCTGACAGGTGTTAGATAATAACTCATTGTAGTTTTGATTTGCATTTCCCTGATAAAGAGAGATATTGAGCATTTTTTCATGTGTCTGTTGGCCATCTATATATCTTCTTTGGAGAATGTCTATTTCTTCTACTCATTTTTTAATTGCATTACTTGTTTCTTGAGTGTTTTTGGGTGTTCAGTTTTATACATTCTTTTTTTTTTTTTTTTAAATGTTTTATTTATTTCTAGGAGAGAGAGAGAGACAGCGTGAGCAGGGGAGGGTCAGAGAGAGAGGGAGACACAGAATCTGAAGCAGGCTCCAGGCTCTGAGCTGGCAGTCAGCACAGAGCCCGACGTGGGGCTCGAACCCACGAACGACGAGATCATGACCCGAGCGAAAGTCGGACGCTTAACCGACTAAGCCACCCAGGCGCCCCTATACATTCTTTATGTATTTTATATACTAACACTTTATCAGATATGCCATTTGCAAATATCTTTCCCGATCCAGTAGGCTTTTAGTTTTGTTGATTGTTTCCTGTGTTAGAACTTTTTTTCCAGATTAAAAAAAAATTATTTATTTAAATTCCAGTTAATTAACATAAAGTGTAATATTGGTTTTAGGAGTAGAAACCAGTGACTCATCACTTACATATGACACCCAGTGCTCATCCCAACAAGTGCCCTCCTTAATGCCCATCACCCATTTAGCCCATTCCCCCACCCTCTTCCCCTGCAGCAACCCTCAATTTGTTCTCTGTATTTTAAGAGTCTCTTATGGTTTGCCTCCTTTCTGTTTTTAACTTATTTTTCCTTCCTTTCCCTTATGTTCATCAGTTTTGTTTCTTAAATCCCACATATAAGTGAAGTCATGTGATATTTGTCTTTCTCTGACTGACTTATTTTGCTTAGCATAATAGAACTTTTAATATTATCTTATAACTCCTCCACAGCTCTGTCCATTGTTTCAATGTATTCTCATTTCTATTCTTCAATAGGAAAATGTTATGGATTTGTATTCCATTTTCTGGTCTTTTTGCTTATCATCTACTTTCTGCTATTGTGCTAATGCAGTAATATTTAAATTTCAGATACTATATTTTTCAGTTCTAAAATTTTGATTTGACTATTTTTTCTAGTTTATATTTCTCTGCTGTGAATTTTCATTCCTTTCATTTCTAATTATTTTATTTAACTGATATAGCACAGCAACCATAGTTTCCTCCCCTTTTTAAAATGTTTGTATAAAGCCCTGTGTTCCCTTTACCCAGATCCCGCTAATGATAGAAAACATCTTGTATAACTGCAGCAAAATATCAAAGCCAAACAACTGACATGGGCATAATACTGTTAAATATAAAACATGCCTCATTTGGGTTTCATCATTTTTCCATGCATTGATGTGTGTGTGTGTGTGTGTACAATTTATCCATCTATACACTCAAGAAACCACAATCAATATAAAAAAAAAACTAGTCCATAACTACAAAGGAAATCTCTTGTGCAATCTCTTTATATTCCCACTGCTCACTACTCCCACTTTGCATTCCCACTGTTCCTTGTCCCCTGGCAATCACTACTTTATACTCTATGTCAATAGTTTTGTCACTTTTCAGATGTTATACTAATGGAATCATACACTGCATAATCTTTTGAGATAGATCTTTTTTCCCCACTAAGCACAATGCCATTGAAGTCCATCACATTTGTCATATGAATCAATAGTCTACTCCATTTTATTGCTGAATAGTATTCCATTGTACTCATTTACCCCAGTTTATTTGACTATTTATTGAAGGGTATTTATTTTGTTTCCAGTTTTTGGCTAATACAAGTAAAGTTGCATTATTTGTATAGAAGATTCTGTGTGAGCATAAGTTTTTATTTCTTTAAAGAATTAGAATAAATGTTTTATTTATACAATAAGTAAGTGCGTATTTGTTTCTATAAGAAAATGCCACATTATTTAATAGATGGCTGTACTATTTTACATTCTCACCAACAATGTTAGAAATCTAGTTTCCTCACATTCTCACCATCACTGGATATTTTTCTTTTTTGTCTTTAAATTCTAACCATTCTAAAAGATGCATAGTGAGATCTCATTGTGGGTTTCTTTAGGTTTATCCTATTTGTGGACATTTCAGTATCTTGAATCTGTAGAGTTTTACACGTCACCATTATCTCAATTATATTTGTTTTCAGCTCCATGCTCTGTAATCTCTCTGAGAACTCTGATAACACAACTATAGATTACTTTTATACTGTCCACATGTTCCAAGTCTGTTTCTTTGTTTCTGTTTTCTCACTTTTTTCGTGATAAGGTAATTTCTATTGATCTATCTTTAAGTTTAGTTTCTTTCCTCTGTTATCTTCCATTTAGCATGCATTGAGATCACCAAGTAATTTTTCTATTTCAGTTATTATGTTTTTCAGTTCTACAATTTTCCTTTGGTTATTTATAAAATCTATTTCTTTCCTAAATTTTTTCCATTTTTCCTTGTTTCAAGAGTTTCCATAATTCCTCATTGGGTCATTTTTTTATTGTAACCCTACCATCCATGTCAGATACCTCCAATATCTGTGTCATCTCTGTGTTGGTTTCTGTCAATTGTCCACTGTCATCCAGGTAAGATGGCCTTTGATCTTGACACGAAGAGTGAATGTTTTATTTTATTCTAGACACTTTGGTTATTAAGTTGTGAGACTGTGGATTCTATTTATTCTTTTTTTTCAGCGGGCAGTCATGTGGTTTATGTATAGCAAGTGTTTCCAGGATGGGAGAGGATGTTCATTTTCCTTATGGTTGCAGGTAGAAACAGAGTGCTATCACTGCCACATTTGCTACTAGTGAAAGTGCAATTCAGCTTACCCCTTAGCCTGACTGATACTTTCTTGGAGAAAGCAGAGCATGGCCTCACCTCCCCCCCACTGCTATATAGGGATGAGGGGATGAAAGCTTAGTGGGATCCCATTGACATCAGTGTGGAATGAAAACAGACTGCTGCCCAACACAGCCTTGCACTGCCTCCTTCTACCTCATGCTACTAGCTAGGAGTGGAAGCTCAGTTCTCTAAAGTAGGCTGAAAGTATTGGGAAGTTGGGTGAAACAGTTGTTATTTGCCCTAGAGTAAGGCAGGTATTGTCAAAGGGCTCTTCTGTTCTGGTAGGCCACCTTTTTCTGGTCATTTTTTTAAAAACAATTTCAATAAAGTTGCAGAATATAAAATCAACATACAAATTGTTTTATTTCTATACACAAGCAATAAACTATCCAAAAGTGAGATGAAGAAAACAATTCTATTAACAATAGTTCCTGAAAGAATAAAAAACTCAGGAATAAATTTAACCAAGGGGACAAAGATCTTGCACATTTAAAAGTAGGAAGCATTTCTAAAAGAAATTAACAAAAGGCTAAATAAATGAAAAAATCTCCTATGTTCACTGATGGAAGACTTCATATTACTAATATAGCAGTACTCCCCAAAGAGATCTACAGATTCAATGCAATCATTATCAAATACCTATATATACACACACACACATATATACAATTTATATGTACGTATATGTATATGTGTGTGTGTGTATATATATATATATATATATTTTTTTTTTTTACAGAAATGGCAGCACTAATGCTAGAATTCTTATGAAAGTGTAAGAGACCCAAAATAATGAAAACAATCTTAAGAAAGAAAATAATAAATTGGACGACTAAACCTTTCTGATTTTACTACTAACTGCAAAGCAACCGTAATCAAAACAGTCTGGTACTGAGATAAAGATAGGTATATAGACCAATGGAATAGAATTGAGAATTCAAAAATGAACTGATAAATCTATTGTCAATTGGTTTTTAATAAAGATTCCAAGGCAATTCTATAAGGACAGAATAATCTCTTCAACAGTGTTTAAACAACTAGATGTCCACATGCAAAAGAGCGAAGTTGGACTCTAGTCTCCCCAAATAAAAAACATTGATTTAAAATGGATCAAAGGGGGCACCTGGGTGGCTCAGTTGGTTAAGCATCTGACTTCCACTCGGGTCAGGATCTCACGGTTTGTGAGTTCAAGCCCCGCATCGGGCTCTGTGCTGACAGCTTGGAGCCTAGAGCCTGTTTTGGATTCTGTGTCTCCCTTTCTTTGCCCCTCCCCACTCATGCTCTCTCTCTCAAAAATAAACATTAAATAAAATTAAAAAATAAATAAAATGGATCAAAGGCCTAAGTGCAGGAACTAAAATTATAAAGCTTTCATAAGAAAACATAGAGATACCTCTTCATGACTTTGGTTTTGGCCATGGATTCTTCAAAATGGCACAAAAAAGCACAAAGAAGAGAAAGAGTAGATAAATTAGACTTCATAAAAATTAAACATTTTGTGCATCACAGAATTCTGTCAAAAAAAGTTAAAAAACAACCTATAGACTGCTACGGGTCTAGTAGTAAGAAGTATAAAGCACTCTTAAAACTCATCAATAAAAAAAAACACAATCCTTTTTTAAAAAAATGGGTAAAGGACTTGAACAGACATTTGTCCAAGGAGGATATACAAAGGGTCAATAAGCACATGTAGAGATGCTCAATATCATTAGTTATTAGGAAGATACAAATCAAAACCACAATGAGTTACCACTTCATATGCAATTAGATTACTACAATTTTTTTTTTTTTGTAAAATGGAGAACAAGTGTTCGTGAGGATGTTGGGAAAAACAAACTCTAGGACATTGCTAGTGGGAATGTAAAGTGGTGCTGCTGCTGTGAAAAACACTTTGATGTTTCTCCAAAAAAGCTAAACATATAACAACCTATGACCCAGAAAGTTACCCCTCAGTATATGCCCCAGAAATATTAAAAACAGGTATTCAAACAAATAGTCACAGGAGCACTGTTAACAGTAGGCAAAAGATGTAGCAGGAACTGAAGAATCTATCAACAGAGAAATGGATAAACCAATTCTGGTATACCCATGCAATGGAGTATCATTCAGTTATGAAATTGAATGAATGAAAGTGTGTTTTTATTTTTATTTAAGTGAAAATATTTTACTTTCTTTATAATTTCTTCTTTGATCCCTTGGTTATTTTAAAAACCTATGTACTTGGGGTGCTTGGGTGGCTCACTTGTTTAAGTGTCCAACTTCAGCTGAGGTCATAATCTCACAGTTTGTGAGTTTGAGCCCCGTATTGGGCTCCATGCTGACAGTGCAGAGCCTGCTTAGAATTCTCTCTCTCTCTCCCTCTCTTTCTGCCCCTTCCTTGTGTGTACATGTGCACTCCCTCTCTCTCTCAAAATAAACTTTAAAAAAGTCTTAAAAATAAAATTTAAAAATTAAATAAAATAATATGTACTTAATATTTGTTCTCAAATTTCCTTCTGTTTCTGATTAGTAAAATAACTTCACTGTAGTCAAAGAACATATTTTATATAATTTCATCTTTTAAAATGTATTAGTACTTGTTTTGAGGATTAGCATAAGGTCTATTCTTCAGAATGTTCATTTGCACTCGAAAAAACAAGTATTCTTTTTTCACTTTTCAACAAAAAGTTTCTATAAACTCTCTTTACTGTCTATCTCTTTACTTTCTGTTTGATGGACATCATTGTCATACTTGCCTTTAATTATTTACTTCAAAGAATTGGTTTCCTTGCAAGCTTTGATATATTTATAATAACTGATTTAAAAATCTTTGTCTAGTAAGTACCACATTTGACCCACTCCCTCCACCCCAGGAGAGTTTCTGTCTTTTTTTTCTGTATGTGAGCCATACTTTCCTGTTTCTTTGTGTCTTCTAATTTTTGGATAAAAGCCAGAAGTTTTAGAAAATATACTGTGTCGGGGCGCCTGGGTGGCTTAGTTGGTTAAGCGTCCGACTTTCGCTTAGGTCATGATCTCACGGTTCGTGGGTTCGAGCCCCGCATCGGGCTCTGTGCTGACTGGCAGCTCAGAGCCTGGAGCCTGTTTCAGAGTCTGTGACTCCCTCTCTCTCTGACCCTCCCCTGCTTACGCTGTCTCTCTCTCTCTCTCTCTCTCCTAGAAATAAATAAAACATTAAAAAAAAATTAAAAAAAAAAAAAAGAAAATATACTGTGTCAACTCTGGAAATCTGATTCTTCTCCCTCTCCCAAGGCATGTTGTTGTTGCTGCTCTTTATCTGTTTAGTGGTTTTTCTAACTCTGTATTTCATGTAGTGTGTGCCACTGTAATCTCTGAGCACTTACTTAGCTTGCTGGTCAGTTAATGATCAGTCAGAGATTTTGTTACTACTGCTTTGAGCCCAAACATTTCCCACCTTTTGCTAAGGGGCTCTGTGTGTATTAGGGGATGGCTGTGATACTCAGAAAATCTACAACTTGGCTTTAGCCTTCATTTTTCATTTCCACCTCAGTCAACCAGAGGTGAGATATTTGGGCTCTCCTAGGCTTTCCTGGGCATGCACATAGCCCTGCACATGCATGCAGTTTTCTAGATTTCCAAATCAGAGTTTTTCAAAGTCTTTGGACCTCTCATTGCCTAGATCTTCCTTTAAAAGTTTTGTTCTGCCTCTTAATTTGCCTGACTGATGTCATATTTTTAGGTAAATGTAAAAACATGCTGTTGATTGTTTTTGATAAATTCCCTGAGGATAGGGTTTTTCCTATGAAAGACTTTCTAAACCAGATCAAGTAATGACAATTTCCAGTGAAAGGTGCTTTCCCAAGGAGCTATGAAACAAGTCAATCTGGCAATACTCTGGTTGCTACAGGCTTCTGTTTCACAGCTACCAGGGTTGCAAAGGCTGCTATTTTAAAGGTTTCCACAAAGTTGGAGAGAGATGGATAGGAGCAAGCCAATTTAGTAACAGGCCAAGGTACTATGAACAAACTCCTACTGTTCTTACAAATTTCAGCAGTTCTTCCTGAATAAATATTCCCTGAATTTTTGCACAACATTTGTTAATTTCCAGAGTTCTGATTTTGACCATTTGGCCTGTATTTCATTGCTTTTTTTGGAGAATTGTATTTATGGAGATCCTTACTCTGACATTCAGGAAGTCCTGATCTTGAAGATAAATTTATATAATGGCATTTTCATGCTTCTCTGATAATGTGTATTATGTACAAGAAACTGAAAGCGACTTCATGATTTGTTTATAACTCAAAATGTCTTTTTATGCATTGTAATGCTGGATCTTTGATTCCAAGGAAAGTTACCCTAAAAATAGGCTTCATTGAGATGTTTGAATGGCTCAGTCAGTTAAGCGTCTGACTTCGCCTCAGGTCATGATCTCACTGTTCATGGGTTCAAGCAACAGATTAGGCTCTGTGCTGACAGCTTGGAGCCTGGAGCCTGCTTCACATTCTGTGTATTGTCTCTCTCTGCCCTTCTTCTGCCCATACTCTCTCTCTCTCTCTCTCTCTCTTTTTCAAAAATAAATAAACATTAAAAATTTTTTTAGAGGAGCCTGGGTGGCTCAGTTGGTTGAGCATCCGACTTCAGCTCAGGTCATTATCTCACAATTCGTGGGTTCGAGCCCCACATCGGGCTCTGTGCTGACTGCCAGCTCAGAGCCTGGAGCCTGTTTCAGATTCTGTATCTCCCTCTCTCTCTGACCGTCCCCTGCTCATGCTCTCTCTCTCTCTCTCTCTCTCAGAAATAAATAAAACATTAAAAAAATTTTTTTTAAATATAGTCTTCTTCATTAATAACTGGTCCATCCAAAGTTTTGTATAAATATAAGTTTCTTTTATAAATTGAATGTGACAGTCTTTAACTTTTATTAATATTTCCAAGCCAGTGGATACTTTCTGTGCAATATTTCAGTAATTTTTCAAAACCCAAACTCTAAACCATTTGAAGAATTCTCATAACTTTCACATATGAATTATTGCAATGTTCAGTTGTTCACTTTGATTTTAAAATTATTTACTAACAAAATATACTGACTAATCTCTAGCAGTTTCTCTCCCAGCATTCAGAATAGAGTTAATATTCGTGCAGGTGCCTTAGGGAAAGGCCCTGGAGACAGAGAGGCAAACTGGCTTCCCGTGGCAGGCCCTGTCACTGCACACATAAGTATTTCCTCTTTCCTGTAGCTACAGCCGCTGATGCCACTGTTGCTGTTCCTGTCTCTGCCACTGTCACATATCTAGGTCCAGGTCAAAGGCCAGTCACTTCCTTGGCCCCATGGTATTCTGTCCTGCCACAGGCATTTGGATGTGCATTGCCTGTGTTAGCCAGAGGCCTGACCCCACTGTGTGTGGACTGTTGCAGGAACACAGCAGTGTGCTGCATCCTCTGCTCATATGCATGGTCTGTTATCTCTTTGGACTTCGTTTATAAAACAGATATTCAAAGACAAACTTATTGAAAGTTCAGCATAATGAAAACAGAGCATTATACTAAGCAGAGGGCATTCTCAGTAGTGGGTCCTGAACTGCATAAATTGCATGTCTATGAAGACAGCCCTAAACACATCCATTTCATGGAGAATGTCATTGGAGAAATGCTTCCATGTCCAGTACATGTGTAGCATGGTGAGGACTAACAGAGGAACACATGGATATGACTGGTTGATTTTTACATCTAGGGTTGACCATGCAGAATCTTTGCAATTCTATAGGTCTGAATATTACCCATTAGAGTTATGATGATTTATAAGTGTAAGAGCCACACAAAGAAAAACCAGTCCATTGCTTACATCACTGCAGTTTTTACTTTTTTTAGTGTTTATTTATTTTTTTGAGAGAGAGACAGAGCATGAGCACGGGAGGGGCAGAGAGAGAGGGAGACATAGAATCCGAGGCAGACACCAGGCTCTGAGCTGTCAACACAGAGCCCGATGCAGGGTTCGGACCCACAGACCTTGAGATCATGACCTGAACTTAAGATGGCCCCTAGCCGACTGAGCCACCCACGTGCCCCTCACAGCAGCTTTCCTGATGCCTGGTTTATCATAGTCTTCAGTGAGATTTTTGCGGTTAGTCCTCATACAGATATTGTGTCTGATTCCTTAAATTAGATTGTGTGACTATATACTTTGTACAGATTCTAACAGTATATTTATGTATTGTTTTATCTATGTATTTATGTATGTTTTAATGTATTATTAGGAACTTTAAAAGATGCTTATTAAAAATTTGCTTCCTGCTTTGTACCAATATGCATTTTTATTGTTAAGGTTGACTATATCTTTATTCATTTAAATTGAATTTTTAACAATTTTGTCTTGTTTTTATTTGATAGCATTTATTTAAATCCAGCGTGTTTGCTCTCAGAATAAAATATACTTGATAGGATTTTATTCTTTAATAATCACTGATTTCTATTGCCTTCTATGAATCTATACTGAAAGAAATCCCAATTTATTTATTGTAAATTTCTGCATGTTCAGGATTTAAAATTTTTTTTATGTCTTTATTTTATTTTGAGAGAGAGTCAGAGAGCAAGTGGGGGAGGGGCAAAGAGATAAGGAGACACAGAATCCAAAGTAGGCTCCAGGCTCTGAGCTCTCAGCACAGAGCCCAATGTGGGGCTTGTAATCCACGGACTGTGAGATCATGACCTGAGCCGAAGTCGGCTGCTTAACTTACTGAGCCACCCAGGTGCCCCAAGGATTTTTAATTTGTAGGCATTGCAGAGTATATTTTTCTAGGAAGGCATTTTTTTTGGAAATTGAAAATATTGTATATTGTAAAAATTGTGAAAAATATGTGGTAAAAATTTTTTAATATTCCCCCATAAATCTTGCTTGAGAATTTAGGATTTCTTTTTTGCACTTTTACATTATTTATGATTATTTTAATCCTCCATCTAGCATAGGAGTCCATTCTGTAATAGAAGAACTATTCTCTAATTAAGAAAAATAGTTCCTTTATATGACCATTAAGATTTTAATTACATGCTATCAGCAGTAGTGAAGTTTCTTTACACAAATACTCAATAAGGAGAAGGATCCCATTATTAAAATTCTTCTTTACATGGAGTTCAAACTCTTTACTATTTCAACCAGTGATTTCTTTTTTTCAAGTTTATTTGCTTACTTTTGAGAGAGAAAAGAGAGAGCAGATGTGCACATGTGAGAAGAGTAGGGGCAGAGAGAGAGACAGAGAGAGAGAGAGAGAGAATCCCAAATAGACTCCACACTGTCAGTTCGAGCAAGACGTGGGGCTTGATTTCATGAACATGAAATCATGACCAGAGCCAAAATCAAGAGTTGGGCACTCAGCTGACTGAGCCACCCAAGCACCCCAAGTTATTTCTAATCCTAACAGTTGAAATAACAAAAGAGACTGAGAGAGAGAGAGACAGACAGGATCTTCTTTCAATGGCATGTTATCAAAATAATAAAATATTTCATAAGTAACTCAAATATTACAGAATTTTCTATTAAACATTACTTATACTATTAAAAACATGTTTCGAGAAACTTAAAATTTTTGAGAATGAAATACTTGATGAATTGCAGTTTGTCAAAATGTCTCTTAATTATGTTGCTTAGAAATAAATGTGAAAATGTAAAAAGTAAACAATAAAGTGAGACTGTCACATCTCTTCTAATTCTGTTTTTATAATGAGAAAGCTGATTCTCCTCATCTCTGTTATAATTATCATTCAGGAACTATGTCAAAATTGGTCAGAGTAGTCGACCTGTAAGATACCATGGCTTTACATATTAACTAACTTACCGCGATTACGATATTCATTACTGAACACAAAAAGAATAAAAATGATGATCCATGGATATAGGGAAAGACAGGTGTTTATGTCTTCTTCAGGGTGGAGTTCTGAAAAATGAATGACAGAAAATTTCCTTATTGACATCCAGACCAACTTTATTGCTGTTTCTACAATAGAAGTTTTATTCTATAATTCAGGTAACCTATAGGTCTGTGACCAAGTTTCAATCTTTATAGATAAAGCTGAGGGATCCCATTTCTCCCAAACACCACAGCAGCAGATCACAGCAACCACTGAGAGGACAGCATGGGATTGAATACTTCAGGGTGGGTCAAAGGTTAAGGAGATGCTTATCCCCTGGATTTTGAAGAATTCCTGAGTGTGACACCTCACAGTAAATGAGAGAATCTCTGCAAGTTCCATGTCTCTCCTCATCACTTTGCTATACTCTATGAAGCCAAAAATGATATAGTCAGACTTTGGCCTACAAACCAAATGAAGTCTCACATATATTTTTGGAAGGCTTGTGATTTCAGAATAGATTTCACATTTTAAAATAATTGAAAAATATGGAAAAAAACGTGATGCAAAAAATAATGTGAAATTTAAATTTTAGTGCCCATAGAACTCACATATGTTCAATCTTAGTGCATAGTCTATAACTGTTTTTGCATTACAATAACAAAGATGAGTAGCTGCAATCAAGACTGTTTGTAGTGCAGTGATGTAGTTATAACTGAACATCATTTGAATGGCTAGACTATCACAGCACAACACTTTATTTTATATCTTTGTTTTATTAGCAGGAAACACCAGCCATGTCAAAATAAGAAAAGAAGAAAAAAGTAGACTTTGAATGAAAAATTTTAAAGTAAAATCATATTGGAGTGTGGGTTATTTTCTTATGGAATTATATGTATTTATTATATAATGGCATTATAGCTGTGCTAAAAGAAAACAACATAGAGGGAATATGGAGGCATAGTAGGAGAACCCTAGCCTTACCTCAGACCATAAATGCAACTTAGATAACTATCAAATCATCTTAAATACCTCAGAACTTGACATAAAGACTACAGAGCAAACTCCACAACTAAAGGTAGAGAACAGACCACATTGAAGAAAGTAGGAAGTGTCAGGATGTGATTCAGGGGAGAAATGAATATTGGCTGCTATAAAGGGGAGGGAGCCCTGGCCATGGAGAAGTGTGTGTGAGAGAGAGGGCACACAGGGGAATGAACAAGGAGAATGTTTCCCACAGAGGAACTGTCTCCAGAAGACCTGGAGACATTGGGGCTACTCTTGGAAAGAAGGCAAACAATCTGTGGACATACAACATGTGGGAACTGGCTTCTAGCAGAGCAGGCTAGAAGAAGCAGAGGAATGAGTTAACAACCTAGAAAACAATATAATGGAAAATGATGAAGCTGAACAGAAGAGAGAAGGAAGAATTTTGTAAGATGAGAATAGACTTAGGGAACTTAGTGACGCCATCAAACATAATAACATTTGTATTATAGGAGTTGCAAGAGAGAGAGAGAAAAAGAAGCAGAAAACTTATTTGAAGAAAAAAATAACTGAAAACTTCCCAAATACAGGGAAGGAAACCAACATCCAGATCAGGTAGGAACAGAGAACTCCCATCAAAATCAGCAAAAGCAGACCAACACCAAGACATATTGTTTTTTTCTTCCCTAAATGTTTTACTTATTTTTGAGAGACAGTGTAAGTGGGGTAGTGGCAGAAAGAGAGGGAGTACAGAGGATCTGAAGTGGGCTCTGCACTAACAGCAACAAGCCTGATGTAGGGCTTGAATTCATGAACTGTGAGATTATGACCTGAACCAAAGTCAGATGCTCAAACAACTGAGCCACTCACATGCCCCAACACCAAGACATATTGTAATTAAATTTGCAAAATATAGTGTAAAGGAAAAAAATCTTAAAAGCAGATGGACAAAAGAAGTTCTTAACTTCTTCTGGGAAAGGAAGACCCATAAAGTTAGCTGGATATTTCTTAACAGAAATTTGACGAACTAGAAGAGATATATTCAAAGTGATGAATGAAAGAAATCTGCAGCCAAGAATACTCTATCCAATATAACTATCTTTCAGAATACAAAGAGTAATAAAGAGTTTCCCAGACAAACAAAAACTACAGGAGTTCATGATCACTAAACCAGCCATGCAAGAAATATTAAAGGGAACTCTTTGATTGGAACGAAGAGACCAAAAGTTACAGCAGAAAAGTAGAAAAGGCTAAAGAAGTAAAAATTAGTATTTCCATAAAAAACGAGTTAAGGAACTCATGATAAAAAGGATATAAAATATGATAACATACACCTATAATGGGGAGGATAGGAGAAAAGAATATCTTCAATCTTAAATGACCATCAACTTAATATAGACTGTTATGTGCAAAAGAGGCTATGTATAAAACTAATGGTAACCATATATCAGAAAACATTAATAAACATGCAAAGAATAAAGAGAAGGAAATCTAAATATATCATTAGGGAAAGTCACCAAAGTATGAAAGAGAGAAAGAAAACCAAATATCAGAGAAAATCTCCAGAAACAACCACAAACAGCTAATAAAATGCAAGAAATGCATACCTATCAATAACTACTTTGAATGTAAATGGACTAAATGCTCCAATCAAAAGACAGAGAGTATCAGAATGGGTTAAAAAAAAAAAAAAAAACAAGCCCTATCCGTATAGGATAAGCTACCCATAAGACACTCATTTTACACCTGAAGATACCGGCAGATTGAAAGTGAAGGGATGCAGAAAAACTTATCAGACAAATAAATGTCAAAAGAAAGCCAGAATACCAATATTTATATCAAACAAACTGGTGTTTAAAACAAAGACTGTAACAAGAGACCAAGAAAGACACAATATAATAATAAAAAGGTCAATACAAGAAGATATAATAATTAAATATTTATACACCCAATATGAGAACACCCAAATTCATAAAATTAATTAATAATAAACATAAAGCATGATAATACCATGATAGTAGGGGACTTAAAAAACCCACTTACATCAATGGAAGGATGTAAACTGAAAATAAATTAAGGAGATAATAACATTGAATGACACACTGGGCCAGATGAACTTAATAGATAGATTCAGAAGGTTATGTTCTAAAACAGCAGAATATACAATCTTTCAGGTGCACTGGGAATATTATCCAGAATAGATCACATATTAAGGCACAAAACAAGTCTCAAAAAATTTAAAATGATCAAAATTGTGCCATTCATCTTTTCTGACCACACGCTATGAAATTAGAAATCAATCAAAAGAAAATATCTGGAAAGACCACAAATACATGGAAGTTGAATGACATACTACTAAACAATGAATGTGTCAACCAAGAAATCAAGGAAGAAATCAAAAATACATGGAAATAAATGTAAACGAAAACACAATAATCCAAAACCTTTGGGACACAGCAAAAGTGGTTCTAAGAGTGAAGTTTATTGCAATACAGGCTTATCTCAAGAAGAAAGAAAAAGAGTCTCAAATAGAAAACCTAATCTTAACCTAACAATCTAGAAAAAGAACAAGAAACAAAATGTTAAACAAGTAGATGGAAGGAAATAATACATATTAGAGTAGAAATAAATGATACAGAAATATAAAAAACAAACAAACAATAGAACATATCATTTAAACCAGGGGCTGATTCTTTGAAAAGATCAGCCAAATTGATAAACCTAGCCAAAATCATAAGAGAGAGATATGAGAGAGAAAGAGAGAAAGACACACATACATACACAGAGAGAGACAGAGACAGAGAAGACTCAAACAAAATCACAAATGAGAGAGGAGAAATAACAATCAACACTATAGAAATACAAATAAGTAAGAGAACACAATGAAAAATTACCTGCCAACAAATTGGATAACCTGGAAGAAATGGGTAAATTCCTAGAAACATATAACTTACCAAAACTGAATCAGGAAAAAATAGAAAATTTGAATAGGCCAATAACCAGCAAAGAAATTGAATCAGTAATTTAAAAATTCCCAACAAACAAAAGCCCAAGGCAAATTCTACCAAATATTTTAAGAAGAGTTAATAGCTATTCTTCTCAAACTATTCTAAAAATTAATAAAGGAAGGAAAACCTCCAAATTCATTCTATGGGGCCAGCATTTCCCTGATATCAAACCAGATAAAAATACCTCAAAAAAGAGCACTATAGGCCAATATTTCTGATTAATATAGACGCAAAAAAAAAAATTCGACAAAATGCTAGGAAACCAAATCCAATAATACATTTAAAAAATCATTCATCACCATAAAGTGTTATTTTTTCTTTGGCTTCAAGGGTGGTTTAATATTTTCAAATCAATCAATGTGAGATACCACCTTAATAAATGAAAGTATAAGAACCATATGAGCATTTCAATAAATGCAGAAAAAGTATTTGACAAAGTACTCATCTATTCATGATAAAAACCCTCAACATAGTAGGTTTGGAGGGAATATATCTCAACATAAGAAAGGCATAACTGAAAAATCCATAGGCAACATCATCCTCAATGGGAAAAACTGAAAGCTTTTCCTCTACATTCAGGAACAGACAGGGATTTCTATTCTTACCACTTTTATGCAGATAGTACTGGAAGTCCTAACTATAGCAATCAGGCAACAACCACAGAAAAAATAAATAAATAAAAGGCATCCAATAGGCAAAGGAAAAGTAAAACTCATTATTTGAAGATGACATGATATTCTATGTAGAAAACTTGAAAGACTCCACCAAAAAACTGCTAGAACTGATACATGAATTCAGTAAAGTCACAAAATCAATGTATAGAAATCTATTTCATTTCTATACACCAATAATGAAGTGGCAGAAAGAGAAGTTAAGAAATCAATCCCATTTACAGTTGCACCAAAAACAATAGGATTCCCAGGAATAAGCCTCCCCTAAGAAGTGAAATACCTTTAATCTGAAAACTATAAAACACTGATGAAAGAAATTGAAGATGACATAGACAAATGGAAAGACATTCCATGATCATGGATTCGAAAAACAAACATTGTTAAAATACCTATACTAGCCAAAGCAATCTACACATTCATGAAATCCCTATCAAAATACCACCAGCATTTTTTGCGGAGCTAGAACAAGCAATCCTAAAATTTGTATGGAACCAAAAAGGCTCAAATAGCCAAAGCAACCTTGAAAAACAAAAGCAAAGTTGTAGGCCTCACAATTCTGGACTTCAAGTTACATTACAAATCTGTAGTATTCAAAACAGTATGGTACTGGCACAAAAGTAGCACATTGATCAATAGAACAGAAATTAACACACAAGCTAATATGGTTATTATTACCATAATTAACCATAATATGGTTAATTAATGTCTGACAAAGCAAGAGAATTTCCAAAGGCAAAAGACTATCTCTTAACAAATGTTGTGAAAATTGAATGGCAACATGCAAAAGAATGAAACTGGACCATTCTCTTTCACCACACACAAAAATAACAAAGTGTAATAAAGACCTGAATGTGAGACCTGAAATCATAAAATTCTTTGAAGAAAGCTCAGATAGTAATTTCTCTGACATTGGGCATAGCAAATTCTTTCTAGGTACGTCTTCTGAGGCAAGGGAAACAAAAGCAAAAATAAATTCTTGGGACTACATCAAAATAACAATCTTTTGCATAGTGAAAGAAGCAATCAACAAAACGAGAAGACACCCTATGGAATAGGAGAAGATATTGCAATATTGCAAATTACATATCCAATAAAGGGTTAGCATGCAAAATACATAAAGAACAAGTATAGGAGTACCTGGGTGGCTCCTTTGGTTAAGTGTCTGACTTTGGCTCAGTTCATGATCTCACAGTTGCTGAGTTTGAGCCCCATGTCAGGCTCTGGGCTGACAGCTCAGAGCCTGGAGCCTGCTTCAGATTCTGTGTCTCCCTCTCTCTCTTCCCCTTCCTGGCTCACTCTCTCTGTCTCAATAGTAAATAAACATTAAAAAACTAGTAAAATTTGACACCCCAAAATAAATAACCCAATTAAAAAATGGGCAGAAGACATGAATAGACATCTTTCCAAAGAAAATATACAAATGACCAATAGATACATGAAAAGATCTTCAACATCACTCATCTTCAAGGAAATACAAATTAGAACATGAAGTACAACCTCACACCTATCAAAATGGCTAAAATCAACAATACGAGAAACAAGGTGTTTCCAAAGATGTGGATAAAGGGGAATCCTCTTGCACTGTGGGTAGGAATGCAAAGTGGTGCAGTCACTCTGGAAAACAGTATGGTGGTTTGTAAAACATTAAAAATAGAACTACCTTATAAGCTAGCAATTGCATTACTAGGTATTTACCCAAAGAATACAAAAATACTAAATCAAAGGGGTACATGCACCCTGATGTTTATAGTAGTATTACTTACAATAGCCAAACTTGGAAATAGCTCAAGTGCCCATTGATGATAAAGCTGTGGTATACATATATATATATATATATGTATATATACACACACAATGTATATACATACATATATATATTGGAATATTACTCAGTCATCAAGAAGAATGAGATCTTGCCACTTGCAACAACATGGATGGAACCAGTCAGTATTATGCAAAGTGAAATAAGTCAGTCAGAGAAAGACAAATACCATATGATTTCATTCATATGTGGAATTTAAGAAACAAAGCAAATGAGCAAAGGGAAAAAGAGAGAGAGAGTCAAAAGAAATGGACTGTTAATGATAGAGAAAAAGTTGATGGTTACCAAAGGGGAGGTGGGTGGGAGAATGTATTAAATAGGTGATAGGGAATAAGGAGTACACTTGTGATGAGCACTGGGTATTGTATGGAATTGTTGAGTCACTATACTGTACACATGAAACTAATATTACATTATATGTTAACTAACTGGAATTTAAAATAAAAACTGGAAGAAAAAGGTAACAACATACATTGGCATTACCACACTAGCTCTCATCACAATATTCTCAAATTATGGTAAAGCAATCCTAAGATAAATTTTAAAATTTTTAAATCTTTTTTTTAAAATGTTTTATTTATTTCTAGGAGAGAGAGAGAGAGACAGTGTGAGCAGGGGAGGGTCAGAGAGAGAGGGAGACACAGAATCTGAAGCAGGCTCCAGGCTCTGAGCTGGCAGTCAGCACAGAGCCCGACGCGGGGCTTGAACCCACGAACCGTGAGATCATGACCTAAGCGAAAGTCGGATGCTTAACCGACTAAGCCACCCAGGCGCCCCTATATTTTTAAATCTTATCACAGAAGAATTTCTTTATGGAAATAAAAAAATGAGGCTATAACCAAAATAAGTTTCAGGTACTCATTTTTCAGTCAAGCAAGAGGAACCATTGACCAATGGTGAATTAAATTAAATTGTGTTTGATTGAAACAGCTCAAAAATGTGTCCAGAGAAAATAAACTTAGGTCTAGTAGACTTTTGTGACAACATTTATTCAAAGACTTGAAGACATTGGGAACAACATCATCAGTCAATTAAGAAGCTAAGGCATTATATAGTTCTGGGTAAATATTGAATAGACCCACATTTCTCTTTTCCTCATAATAACTACAGCCTAAAACCCTGTAATATATGTAAAACAAATACAAGAATACTCTGAAATGTGGAGAGATAAAGGTGCAAAGACTAAAGACCTTGAGACTCAACAAATGATACATGTGAGTTTTCTAGGTTTTCCTTTTGCCTAATATATCCATGACTCGATACTGGAGAAACCAACAACCCAGAAATGTCAATGGGTAATGAATGAACGAATGAAGAAAGCCTGCCATTTGTAGACAAACTCCAGAAATGAGCAACATAGCAAGATAGAAACTTTTCAGGCAAGAACTCTCCTATGCCAACCAAACACATACAAAAACAAACAAACAAACAAACAAACAAACAAACAAACCAAAAATTCAGTTTAAAAATGTGCAGAGGACCTAAATAGTTTTCCAAAGAAGATGTACAGATGGCCAACAAACACAAGTAAAGATGCTGAAAATCACCAATCATCATGGAAATGCAAATTAAAACCACAATGAGTTATCACCTACACCTGTTAGAATTGCTAAACTCAAAATGATAAGAAATAACCAGTGTTAACAAGGATATTGAAAAGAGGAATCCTTGTGTACTATTAGTGGGAATGTAAGTTGTTGCAAGCACTATGTAAAACAGTATGGAATTTCCTCAAAAAAATTAAAAATAGAATTACCATATAAGCCAGTAATTCCACTACTAGGTCCTTACCCAAGGAAAATAAAACAGTAATTAGAAAAGACATATGCACCCTTATGTTTATTGTAGAATTATTTATAATAGGCAAGATATGGAAGCAACTGAAGTATCCATGGATAGATGAATGGATAAATATATGGTAACTATCTATATTAGACTATTCCTTAGCCATAAAAAAGGAGAAGATATTTCTATTTGCAACAACATGGATGGTCCTATAGTGTATAATGCTTAGTGAAATAAGTCAGAGAAAGGTAAATAACTTATGATTTCACTTCTATGTGGTATTGAAGAAACAAAACAAATGAATAAACAAAGAAAAACAGACAAATAAACAGACCCTTAAAAACATGCAACACAAGGGTGGTTGCTGGAGAGGGGACTTGTGGGGGAATGGGTAAAATAGATAAAGGGGTTAAGAGTACGCTTATGTTTTTCGCATTTCTCTTGCCTCCAGTCATGTCAATTAAGAAGTTGCTGCGGCTGAGGTCAAAGACTTGTTTTCTCTTATACGATTTTGGTGGTTTCCTGTCTCACATTAGGTTTCTCATCCATTTTGATATTATTTTTTTGTGTATGGTGTAAAAAAGTGGTCCAGTTTCATTCTTCTGCATGTTACTGTCCAGTTCTTCCAGCACTAAAAAGACTTTCTTCTATTGGATTCTCATTCCTGCTTTGTCAATGATAAGTTGGCCATACATTTTTGGGTCCATATATAGGTTATCTATTCTGTTGATCTATGTGTCGGTTTATGTGTCAATACCATACTGTCTTGATTACAGCTTTGTGATACAGGCTAAAGGCCGGGATCGTGATGCCTCCAGCTTTGGTTCTTTTTCAACATTGCTTTTGGTAGTATTAACATTTTAACAATGTTTATTCTTCCAATCCATGAACATGGATGTTTTCCCATTTTTTTGTGTCTTCTTCAATTTCTTTCATAAGCTTTCTATAGTTTTTTGGCATACAGATCTTTTACCTCCTGAGTTAGGTTTATTCCTAGGTATTTTGTGGTTCTTGGTGCAATTGTAAATGGGATTGATTCCCTGGTATCTCTTTCTTTTACTTTATTATGAGTGTATAGATATGCAACTGATTTCTGTACATTGACTTTATATTCTGTGACTTTGCTGAGTTTATGTATCAGCTCTATCAGTTTTTTGGTGGAGTCTTTCAGGTTTTCCATGGAGAGTATCATCTCATCTGTGAAGAGTGAAAGTCTGACGTTTTCTTTGCCAATTTGGATGCTTTTTATTTCATTTTGTTGTCTGATTGCTAAGGCTAGAAATTCCAACACCACGTTAAACAACAGTGGTGAGAGTGGACATCCTGTTATGTTCCTGACTCAGGGGGAAAGCCCTCAGGTTTTTCTCATTGAGAATATTACCTGTCGGCCTTTCATATATGGCTTTTATGACGTTAAGATATGTTCCTTCTATCCCGATTTTCTTGAGGGTTTTTATTATGAAAGAATGCTGTATTTTGTCAAATACTTTTTCTGTATCTATTGACAGTATCATGTGGTTCTTATCCTTTCTTCTATTAATGTGATATCACATTGTTTGATTTGTGAATATTGAACCAGACTGGCAGCCCAAGAATGAGTACAACTTGATCATGGTGAATAATTCTTACAATGTACTGTTGAATCAACTTGCTAGTATCTCATTAAGAATTTTTGCATCCAGGTTCATCAGGGATACTGGCCTGTAATTCTCCTTTTTAGTGGGGTCTTTGTGTGGTTTTGGGATGGAGGTAATGTTGGTTTCATAGAACTATTGGGACCTCATCAAGATGAAAAGGTTCTGGACAGCAAAGGAAACAATCTATAAAACTAAAAGGCAATTAACAGAATAGGAGAAGATATTGCAAATGACATATCAGAAAAAAGGTTAGTATCCAAAATGTATAAAGAACTTACTAAACTCAATACACCAAAAAACAAGTAATCCAATGAAGAAATGGGCAAAAGACATGAATAGACACTTTTCCAAAGAATACACCCAAATGGCAAACAGACACATGTAAAGATGCTGAATATTGCTCATCATCAGAGAAATACAAATCCAAACCACAGTGACACAACACCTCACACTTGTCAAAATGACTTAACAATTCAGGAAACCAGAGATGTGGGTGTGGGTGTGGAAAAAGGGAAACCCTACTGCACTCTTGGTGAGGATGAAAACTAGGGCAGCCCCTCTGGAAAAGAGTGTGGAGGTTCATCAAAAAGTTAAAAATAGACTACCCTATGACCCAGAAATTGCACTACTAGGAATTTATCTAAAGGATACAAAAATTCTGATTAGAAGGGGGCATATGCACCACAATGTTTATAGCAGTACTATCAACAATAGCCAAATTATGGAGAGAGCTCAAATGTCCATCAACTGATGAATGGATTGAGAAGATGTGGTATATATACATATACACAATGGAATACTACTCAGGGATGAAAAAGAATGTAATCTTGCCATTTGCAACAACATGGATGAAACCAGAGGGTATTATGCTAAGTAAAATAAGTTAGAGAAAGAGAGATATCATATGACTTCACTCATACGTGGAATTTTAGAAACTTAACAAATGAAGATAGGGGAAGGGAAGCAAAAATAAGATAAAAACAGAGAGGGAGGCAAACCATAAGAGACTCTTAAATATAGAGAACAAACTGAGGATTGATGGGAGTGGGGAGTGTGGGTGGGTTAAATGAGGGATGGGAATTAAGAAGGGTACTTGATTGGATGAGCACTGAGTATTATATGTAAGTATGGATCACTGGGTTCTACTACTGAAGCCAAGACTACACTGTATGTTAACTAACTTTAATTTAAAAAAAAAAGCACGACTTTTCTTGATGAGCACTAAGGAATGTATAGAATTGTTGAATCATTATATTGATTGTACCCCTGAAACTGTGTATCTTTATTATACTTCAACTTAAAAAAGAGAAAGAAATAAATATTTCCAAAAAGGTTTTGCAGAAAATGCTTCTGAAGGTAATCATGTTGTCCTATATGTCATTATATTATTTAAATTTTTTTGAAGTAAAAGGGACCTAAATAAATGAGATAAATCCAAAGATTTATGTAACTGAAATATAGTTATCCTTACTTAATTGATATGGCTATAATATGACTCAATTATATCCTCATTTCTTTTTGTTTTATATTTTCATCTTTCTTCTTGCTAGAGGCAACAATTCTTAATTTTCAGCAAAACCCCTGATTGAACTGGATTTATTTACATAGTCACTATTGTTACTGTTCAGGCAGGAAGTTTTTGTCTAACTGTCCTCCAAGGTACTTTGGTCATCTTACAGAATGGTACCTCCAGAATCGCATCTCATCTTCTTCTTCTAAAGCAGGAAGACCAGACTATCTGTTTTATTTTACTTGTCAGGTACAGTAACACTTTTTCTCCATTGTTATGCACTGCTAGAGGTCAATAAAAGAGACTTATTGATAAATCAGCTGCTCATTTTTCAATCAATATCCTTAAATTTTCTACAACAGGTATAATATCTACCATTCCATAATCTTGAATGCTGAGAACAAACTGGGGACTGATGGGGGTCGGGGGGAGAGGAGGTGGGTAATGGGCATGGAGGAGGGCACTTGTGGGGATGAGCACTGTGTGTTATATAGAAACCAACTTGACAGTAAACTATTAAAAAATATATAATTTGATTTATATTTCTATAATAGCATTGTTTCCTATCTCTCCACCTCCCCATCTGATTCTCATTCTCTATTGCTTATTTTTGTCCTCATGTTTTTCAACTACTGAATATTACTTTGACATTAATCAAAGGATTATGTATATGACTTATACATAAAATCATAATAAGTAAGGTAATGAGAAAAGTTGTCTTAAATTTCAAAAGTGATGTCTAATCACCATTGAGGAAGAGAATATGACCAAACTATTTTCCCTGTCCTGTTATATTATATATAAGATTCTAAATAAATTAGTCAATAGCAGCAAAAATGCCTCTGTATAAGATATGGTCTTATACATAAGATAATACAAGAGAGGATCACCTGGATGGCTCAGTCGGTTCAGTGTGACTCTTGATTTTGGCTCAGAATCTCATGGTTCATGAGTTCAAGTTCCTCATTGAGCTCTGTGGTCACAGTGTGGAGCCTGCTTGGAATCCTCTCTCTCTCTCTCTCCTGCCTGTCCCCAGTTTGTGCTCTCTCAATCTCTCTCAAAATAAATAAATAAATTTAAAAAAAGAAAAGAAAACATAAGAGTAACTCATACCTCCATGTTTTACACAACGTATTGAGGGAAAAAAGGAAACAAATAATTTTGTGGTTTTTTAAAATTTTGCAGAGCAAGTAAATTTGAAATTTAAAATCAAAGTAGCCCAATGTCATAGTATTCTTGCATGAAGCATTTTTAGAACATAATATAAATCTTATGTGAGGACAATTTGAATGATAACCCACTGATGACTGGAAAGAACTTTGTTCCATTCTGTATCTGGATAGTCCTTGATTATTTATTTTTACAATCAGGAAAAATTAATCACTTACTCACAGTCTTATTATACATTGATATTTTTCCCAACTTCCTATGAGTCAGAACTATCATCAGAATAGTTTGGCTCTCTACTTCTAAAACCCTGAGTTGATGCACGTTAAAATGTATTCACTATGAATATTAATAGTCTTTTAGAATTCCATAGCAACATGTTGCTTTAAAAAAGCTTTTAGGGGTGGCTGTGTGTCCCAGTCGGTTAAGTGTCCGACTTCAGCTCAAGTCATGGTCTCATGGTATGTGAGTTCAAACCCTGTTGGGCTCTGTGCTGACAACCCAGAGCCTGGAGCCTACTTCAGACTCTATGTCTCCCTCTCTCTCTTTGCCCCTCCCCCCTTCATGCTCTGTCTCTCTCTATCTCAAAAATAAATGAACTCTAAAATTTTTTTAAAAAGGTTTTATTACATTATTACACAGAATGGTTGATATGAGAGTGTTAGTTTTCAATCCTATAAAGTCATCTTTCTCACTTTTAGAATGTAAAGATCACACTTATTAAATGTTAATATCTGGATATATTTTTGAAATAAATGATATTCCAAAGACATGCATGAAAGGATGGATTGAAGTGAGATCACTCTAGGTGTTGGAATTGTGAGGTTAGAGTAGAGAGAAAAGTAAAATTTAAACCATACAGAAAGCATCTGACCCAGGACCATTAATGATAGAAGAGGAGAAATATACAGACAGAGAGACTCTCCAAAATAACTTGGATGGGCAAAAATGAGAAAGAAGAAGGTGGAAAAGAAAGAAATATACAATGAGATAGATTATTGAACTGAGAACTTTGGGACAGTCTGTAATTAGGAAATGAGAAGAAATAAGAAGTCAGGTTGACCAGTTCTGAGAGAATAACAGACCCAACTCTAAGTTGTACCCTAGTGTAACTTCACCCTGGTGTCTGCTCTATATTTGTGGTTCAAATACTTTTTTTAGAGGCACTAGACATATAGGATCAGATCTCTCTCTCTCTCTCTCTCACACACACACACACACACACACACACACACACACACACACATAGCAAGAACGATGGCAAAACTTACTTTTATGTGTCTCATTATTCATACATAAATTTGTAGCTAGACCTGTTTGCTGAGTCACCATCTCAGGAAGAAGTTCTTTTCAGGTCCGTCACTTGTGGTCTAAAAGATATTCCCAACTCTGTTCTGGGCTGTGTTGGCAGTATTCTGAAATGTCTTTGTGTTCCTTATACCAGCAAGAGATGAGAGATTATACCACCCAGGGCAATATCCTGGAACAGAGAGAAGTATCAGTCACATAAACCAGTCACATGAGGTATGTTGCCCCTGAACTCTGTAGTTAGCTGGAGTATGGACTTATTCCAGAAGCAATACATCCTGAACTCTGGACCTTATATAATCATAAAATATATTTTACTTGTGATTGTTCACTTACTCACTTGAATACATGCACACTTTTTCTTGCCTCTGTCTAGATTTCCAATGCATTATTGAATAGAAGTAATAAGGGTGGATATCCTTTTTGTTACTGAACAAAAGGAAAGATCTGAGACTTTCATCATTTTTTAATTAAAATTTTTAATGCTATTTATTTTTGAGAGAGCCAGAGACAGAGTACAAACAGGGGAGGGGCAGAGAGAAAGGGAGACACAGTATCTGAAGTGGACTCCAGGCTCTGAGCTGTCAGCACAGAGCCTGATGTGAGGCTTCAATTCACGAACCATGAGATCATGACTTGAGCTGAATGGTTAAGCTGGAATGCTTAACCAACTGAGCCACCCAGATGCCCCAAGACTTTCATCATTTAATATGATGTTATTTTTATAAATGGTCTTCATCACTTTGAAAACATTCCCTTTTATTCCTAGTGTGTTAAGTGTTTTATTTTATTTTAATTAGGAAAAGACATTGGATTTTATAAGAAAAATTTTTTTAACATTCATTGAGATAGCAATGTGCTTCTTCTCTTTATTCTATTAATATGGTGTATTATATTGATTGGTTTCTGTACGCTGAACCAACTCTGCATTTCTAGAGTGAATCCCACTTTGTTTTCATGTATAATCCTTTTAATATGCTGCTGGAGTCAGTTTGCTACTATTTTGTTGAGGATATTTACGTCTATATTCATAAGAGCTACTGGTCTATAGTTTTTGTTTCTTGTGATATCTTTCTCTGGCTTTGGTATCAGGGTAATCTGACTTCATACATTAAATAAAAAGTGTTCCCTCATTTTCTGTTTTTTGGAAGAGTTTGAGAAAGATTAGTGTTACCATTTCTTCAAAACTTTGGTAGAATTCACTAGTGAAACCATCTGGGCTGGGCTTTCTTTTTCTTTGATAGTTTTCTAAATATGAACTCAGTCTATTATTATAGGCATATCCATGTTTTCCATTTCTTCTGGAGTCACTTCAGTAGTTTGTGTGTTTCTAAGAATTTATTTCATTTAATTTATCTAATCTAGTTTATCAGCATTTATTCATAGTATTCCTTTATAATCCTTTCTATTCTGTAAAGCTTATAATAATGTCTCCTCCTTCTTTCTTGATTTCAGTGTTTTAAGTCATCTCTTTTTTGCTAAATGTTTATCACTTCTGTTGATCTTCAGAAAACCAGCTTATGGTTCCATTATTTTCTCTATTGTTTTTCTATTCTTCTATTGTGTCTTCACTTTAATATTCATTTCCTTCCTTCTGTTTGCTTTTAGTTAGCTTTGTTTAGTTTAGTTTGTTCTTTTATTTCCCAGTGTCTTAAAGTGGAAGTTTAAGGTATTGATTTGAGATCTTATTTTTTTCCTTTTTAATGTAGTTATTTATAGCTATAAATTTCTCTCTTGGCTCTGTTTTCACTGCATACTATGAATTTTGGTGTTTTTCATTTTAATTTTTGTTCATATCAAAGTATTTGCTAACTTCTTGTAACTTCTTCTTTGACCCATGGGTTGTTTATAAGTGTGTTGTTTAATTCCCGCATATTTGTAAGTATCCTAAATTTTATTTTGATACTGATTTTTAGTTTCATTTCATTGCAATAAAAGAACATATTTGTATGACTTTAATCTTTTTAATTTATTAAGACTTTTTCTAACATATTGTCTATCTTGTAAATGTGTATTCTGCTATCATTGGGTGGAGTGTTGTAAGGATGTCTGTTATGTCCAGTTGGTTATAAAGTCTACTATTTCCTCATTATAATTAAACTAGTTGTTTTATCTATTTATTAAAAGTGGGATATTGAAATCTCCAATTATTACTGTTGAACAATTTCTCCCCTTAATCCTGTCAGTTTCTCCTTCATGTATTTTGGGACTTAATTGTTAGGTACTATATATTTATAATTGCTGTATCTTATTTATGGACTGATACTCTTTCATTATATAATGTTTTTCTTTATCTCTTGTAACAATGTTTGCCTTAAAGTATATTAAAGTGTGATATAAGTGTAACTACTCTAGCTCTCCTTCATTTGTTGTTCACATGGTCTTTTATTTTCAATCTATTTATGTCCTTGAATATAAAGTGAGTCTCTTATTGAAAATATGTAATTTTTTAATCCTTTCTGACATTCTGCCTTTTATTGAAGAGTGTAATCATCTACATTTTATGTAATTACTAATAAAGAAGACCTTTTACAATTTTGCCTTTTCTTCTGTGTATCTTACTTCTTCCTACCAATGGTTCTATTTATGCTTTCTTTGTGTAAAACTGACACTGCCTAATGTGCCATTTTAGTTCCTTTTTTGTTATAATGTTGTATAATTTTAGCTTATATTGTTATTTATTTCACCAGGAATTGCAACTAACACATTAACTTATAAAAATCTGGTTTATATTATTTTATCTCAATAGTCTACAAATTTGGGGTCCTCCATCCCTTTTATGCTGTGGCAAATTATATCTTTATGCATTATATGCCCATCAATTTAATATATAATTATTGTTTTATACAGTTGCTTTTTAAATCAGATAGGAAAAATATAGCCAAAAATACATGTATATTTGTCTTAAATTTACCTAAACAGTTCATTTTACCAGTGTTTTTTGTTTCTTTATATAGATTTCTTGTCTAGTATCCTATCATTTTGGAATTTTTGTGTGTGTGGGATAGACCTATTAGCATCTAACACTCTCGGTTTTTGTACATTTGAATATGTCTTAGTTTGTCTCACATCTTTTTAAAAAAATTTTTTAAACATTTATTTATTTTTGAGAGACAGAACATGAGGAGAGGAGGAGCAGAGAAGGAGACACAGAATCCAAAGCAGGCTCCAGGCTCTGAGCTGTCAGCACAGAGCCCAATGCAGGGCCTGAACCCACAAACCATGAGATCATGACCTTAGTCGAAATTGGACGGCGGCTAACCAACCAAGCCACTCAGGTACCCTTATGGCCTCCATAGTTTCTGATAAGAAATAAGCCGGTAATTTTATTGATGATCACTTCCCCATGGTGGGCCATTCCATAATTACTGCTGTCAACATTTTATTTTTATGTTTATGTTTTAATTTCAGCAGTTTGTTTATGATGTGTGTCAGCACAAATCTCTTTGAGTTTATCCTATTTAGAGTTTGTTCAGCCTTTTGAATGTATAGATTAAAATTTTTTATCAAATTTTGAATGGGTTTTCCCATTAGTCTTTCAAATATTATTTCTGGAACTTCTGGAAGTCCCATTATATTTATTGATATACTTGATGGTTTCAGACATTTCTCTTTGGCTCTGTTGATTATTATTATTTTTCTTTCTATTCTTCATACTGGTTAATCTCAACTGACCCACTTTTAAATTCATTATGATTATGTTATATCTTCTGAAACCTGATGTTGAGTCTCTCTAGTAAATTATTTATTTCAATTATTCCAGAATTTCTGTTTATTTTTCATAATTTCTCTTTATTGATATTCTCAATTTGGTGAGACATCATTCTTATAATTTCCTTTAGCACTATAGACATGCTGTACTTTAGAGTTTTTATTTACCCTTTCTTGATGGATTGAGCTTTGAATTCACAGAAGAAAGTTGGAAGAACTACTACCAGCAATGGGAAACTTACAAATTGTGTGGGCTTGAGTGATCCTGTGAGCAAAGGATCAAGAGGATTTGGTTTTGTAACTTTTTCATCTATGACTGAGGTGGATGCTGCCATGGCTGCAAGACCTCATTCAACTGACGGGAGAGTGATTGAGCCAAAATGTGCTGTTGCAAAGGAAGAAGCTGGAAAATGAGGGGCTCATGTAACTGCGAAGAAGCTGTTTGTTGATGGAACTCTAAAAAAAGATACTGAGGAATATCATCTTAGAGATTACTTCAAGAAATATGGGTAGATTGATACCATTGAGATAATTACTGATAGGCAGTCTTGAAAGAAATGAGATTTTGGTTTGTTACTTTTGATGATCATGATCCTATGAATAAGATTGTGTTGCAGAAATATTATACCATCAGTGATCATAATGCAGAAGTAAGAAAGGTTTTGTCTAGGCAAGAAATACAGGAATTCTGAAGTTCTAGAAGTGGAAGAATAGGCAACTTTGGTTTTTGGAGATTCTCCTAGTAGTGGTGGAAATTTTGGACGAGGACCAGGAAGTAATTTTATGGGAGGATCTGATGGATATGTAGTGGTTGTGGCTTTGGGGATGGTTGTAATGGGTATGGAAGAGAACCAAGAGGTGGAAATTTTGGAGGTAGTCATGATTTAGTATATATATTATATATATATATATAAATTTTGTGTGTGTATATATATATATCATATATATACATGTATATATCTTAGCTTTATAATTGTTGTTTCTTTCTAGTGCTCTTTGTGAGAGTATAGAAGCGCTCCTTTTTGATAGTGTTAAATTGGTCAGTGTCAGATGATGGAAAACATTTTTAAAGATTTTTCTCAAGGTTTTGAAAAGCTATTAGCCAGGATCATGGTGTAATAATGCATAACATTTTTCCTTAAAAAATAATGTAAGTTCATCGATAAAGTTAAGAAGTTGTTGCTTCTTTATAATTTGCAAATTATAATTTGCACACTTATAATTTAAACAAATTCTAAAGTAAAAAAATACAGTTTTTATCTACCAAATTGAATGTCTGGATTTCCTCAGGAACATTTTCTATTTATTTTTTTTCCTGTGTATTGACAACGCTTTCTGTTTCTTTCCTGCTTCTTGATTCTTAATTGAAAACTAGATGTTTGGAAGATTATGACGTTACAATTCTAGAAATCAGATTCCTTTCATCCCTGTTTTTGTTGCTACTTGTTGTAGTTGTATATTTATTTAAATACTTTTTTGACCTGATTCCTTAAATTTCCATTTTTGTTTACTATAGCTTTGAAATCCCTGTTGAGTTTGGTTATTCATTAGCTAGTGATTGGACAGAGAAAATTTTTGACACCAAAAAGAACTTCCAGTGTTTGACAAGAGGCTGTATGTGTATGTTGAGACATGTTTAAGTGCTGAGCCAGGCAGTTTACAACACTGCCTTGTCTTTACTTTTTGCTTGCACAGAACTTTCAGGGTCAGCAATAGGTGAAAGATTAAGGTTTCTTTTTCAGGTCTTTTCTGAGCATACACACAGCAATGTGTAGTCCCTAGTTGAGCCTGCACATAGTTGTCCAGATTCCCAGGACTACATAGGAGCTTTTAAAAGCCTTTAAGTACATCTCATTCCTCAGATTTTATACATTTCCTTCTGTTAGCTATTTCCCCAAGAAAGTTTGATTTGTGTTAATGGGAAGTAGTAGTTAATGACCAAAATTGTCACTTCCATTTTAATCCCACATGTAAATGCATTGTAAATTACTCCTATCACTACAAAAAAAGCTGAGCAAACTAAAACAAATTACTTTTTTTTCTAGCCATCAAAGAAGTGACGTTGCAGGGCAAACCACACTCTCCTTGTCCCCTATATTTGGAGAGACAGGCCAGTTGAGAGGTGTACAGCTGAGATATGCTTATATGGAGCAGAAGCCACCCTAATCACAAACTGATAGGGACACTTAAATGGTAATTTTGATGTATTGCTCAAGGCTGAATGTGAACTAGCATGAGAGGGAGAAAGTTCTGGAAACTAAAGTCTTAGGATGGTCCACATTTTCATGAATTTATCTCCAGGTATGCTACCAGATTCTCACAGTGAAGGTAGGAGAAAGATTCTTTCATGGCTATAATTAGTGGAGGGAAAGAGTGGTTATAGTGAAATATACTTTTCCATAGGGAAATATATACCTTTCCATAGGGAAGGCAGACAGTCCAGGTGAAAAGACATTGCCAGAATATAACCTAGTGTTATAGGCATTGTCAGTGTGTTTTGGCTTTGCTATACTAGTTGCTATGTGTGTTGGGGTGTGTGTATGTGAGGGATTTGTGAAGATTCAAAAACTATGCTACATTCCCCATCATATTCCCTCAAACTGGAGCATCTTTATTAGTGGCTGCATTATTGTCCTAGGAGGGTCTTAAAGTACCACAAGATGAGTGACTTAAAACAATAGTAATTTATCATTTCATAATTCTGGAGACTTGAAGTCTAAGAGCAGAGTTTCCCATTTCCAGTGGTTGGCTGGCAATCTTTGGCACTCCTTGGCTTGTAGATGCATTATTCTTATCGCTGCCTTCATCCTCACACTGTGTTCCTCTTGTGCATATGTTTGTCTCTATGTCCAAATTTCCTGCTTTTTATACGGACACAGTCTTATTTGATTCAGATACATCCTAATGATCTCTCTTAACTCTATCATCAGCAAGACCTTATTTCTAGGTAAGGTCACATTCACAGGTACTGAAAATTAGGGTTTCAATTTATTGGGTGAAGTGGGGGGGCACACTTCAATCCCCAACAGTGGCTAATGATTGAATTCTATGAATGGGTCTAAATAGGTCTGTAAAGTTCTTCTTCCTGTGAAATCTATGAGCTAAATAGGGGAGATGCTAAAGAATACATTTACTAAAGAGAGATGTATCTAAACTATCTCTTGGAATGCTCTTTTTGTTTCACTGAATGAGAAATTCTACTGTATCATAAATGTTATATCATTTACTTACACCAAACTTTCAACATTTTCAATCTCTCTTTTATCTACCATGGCAGTTCCAGTGGAGATGTCTTTCTTTTTCACTACTTTCAGGCTCCCAGGATCTCATCATTCTCTCAGATTCTCAAATTCTCAGCTTTCAGAATCATCTAGTATATTTACTTTTCAATGGCTTTTTACTTCACAGTATTATAATACATTTAGCACTATAAGCACAATAAAATTTTAAATTGTTAGCCTGATTATGCTGTTTTCTTACTTAGTGACAGTCAAATATAAAGAAATACCCTCTCATATTTGTAGGTTCCTATGATTCAAAATTAAACCAATATGCAAAGCCTAGTATTCAAAACCTTGTTAAACTATCTCTAGATCGGGTCTCAAGCCACAGAAAATATATATGTAACACAAACATGCCATGCACAACCATACTTTTCCTTTCTAAGAAAAGTTTTCATCTTTATTATTAATTTTGTAGTAATTTTGTATTTTTATACTTACCCAAAACATATTTAATTTTTAAAAAGTTTGTAAATATGGCAAAGATAAAATATTTTTTTTAGTAAACATCCATATACTCACAACTTAATTCCTATCATTAACATTTTACTATATTTGTTTATAACCTCTGTATCTTCCTATCCATGCATTTACTAATCTGTTACATTTAAAGGTAAGTTGTAGACACCAATACACTTCTCAATAAAACTTCAGTATGCATATAACTAACTACAATTTAATATTTGTTTATAGGGCTTTTTTCCCCCTTTTGATGTTAAATTAACTGGTGAAGTGTACAGATCTTAATTGTGTATTCTGAGTTTCTCAAATGTGTAAATATTAAGTCCTTAATAAGCGGGGAATTGATGGGGCACTTCGGTAGCTGGGTAGGCTATGTGCCCAATTCTTGGTTTCAGCTCAAGTCATGATCTTTTGGTGCTTGGGTTCAAGCTGTGCATGGGGCTCCACACTGATAATATGGGGCCTTCTTAGGATTCTCTCTCTCCCTCTCTTTCTGCCCTTCCCACACTCTTGCTCTCTCTATTGAATTACACTGTAATTTCAAGGCCTTAAGCATTGGGCTTTTCACTTAGGCTTCCACACTAACGTTTATAATTACTTTGAACTAAAGGAAAGATGTTACTCGAAAGACTTTTTATACACAGCATAATTTCAATAAGATCTAGTTCTTTAGTAACTTAGACACACATACTACAGTGTTGCTGAATGTAATCAGAATACTATTAGATCCCCAGAAAGTATTCATATTGTTGTTGTGAGTTTGCATCCTTTGGCCAATGTCTTCCCAATTTCCCCATCTCTAGCCTCTGGTAACTACCATTCTACTCTGTTTCTGAGTTTACTTTTTTAATATCTCACATTTAAGTTATATCACACAGTATTTGTCTTTCTCTGTCTGACTTATTTAAATTAGAAGGCCTTCAATGTCCACCTGTGTTGTTGTAAAAGGCAGGATTTCCTTTTATCTTATGGCTGAATAATATTCATAAAAATCTTAGATTGTTTCCATATCTTGGCTATTGTGAATACTGCTTCAATAAATGCTTCAATAATCCATTCAATAAATGGAATATATATATTATATATAATATGTATATATATTATATATATATATAATCTTCAATATCCTGTTTTTATTTCCTTTATATACTCAGAAGTGGGGTTACTTAATCATATGGTAGTTTTATTTTTAATTTTTGAAAAAGCTTCACACTCTTTGCATAGTGGCTGTTCCAGTTTACATTCCTATCAAAAATACACAAGGGCGTCTTATTCTCCACCATCCTTGACACTTGTTATAGCTTATCATTTTGATGACAAATGTATTAACAGGTGTGAGGTGATACCTAATTGTAGTTTTGATTTGCATTTTCCCGATGATTAGTAACACTAAACATCTTTTTAATGCACTGTAGGTTAATTGGATGTCTTCTTTGAAAATGTCTATTCAGTTCCTTTGTCCATTTTTTTTATTGGATTGCTTGTTTTTTTTAATTTTGAAAATTTTGACAGATATGAATTCTTTATTTATTTTGGATATGAATTCCTTATCCAAGACACAGTTTGCAAATATTTTCTCCTATTTTATAAGCTTACTTTCTATTTTTTTTTTTGTTGTTGTTGTTGTTCTTGTGCAGAAGTTTGATTTTTATTTTTTCTTTTGATGCTGGTGCTTTGTATATCGTATCCAAAAATTGTTGCCATGACCAATGCCAAAGATATTTTCACCTATATTTTCTTCTAGAAATTTTACAGTTTTAGCTTTTATTTAGTTTTTGATCCATGTCAAGTTAATTTTTATGAATTGTGTAAAAAAGGAGTTTGATTTCATTTTTCTGCATATGGTTATCCAGTTTCCTCTATACCATTTATTGAAAAGATTATGTTTTCCCATTGAGTTTCTTGGATCCTTTGTCAAATATTAGTTGACTGTAAATGCAGGGGTTGTCTAAGGCCATACCACTCTGAACGCGGCCTATCTAGTCTGATCTTGTAAATGCAGGGGTTTATTTCTGAGCTCCTTATTCTGTTCCATTATTTCTATTTTTATGCCAGTATCATGTTGCTTAGATTACTATAGCTTTGTAGTACAGTTTGAAATCATGAAGTGTGATGACTCCAGCATTGTTCTTATTTCTCATGATTGCCTTGAAGATTGCTTTGACAGATGTGGGGTCTTGTGTGGTTCCATACAAAATTGAGAGTTATTTTTCTATTTCTGTGAAAAATGCCATTAGGATTTTGATAGAGATTATATTGAATATGGACAGCATTGGATGATATGAAAATTTTAACAATATCAATTCTTCCAATCCAGAACAAGTGATATCTTTCGTTTTTTTAATTTTCATTTTAATTCCAATACAGTTAACACACAATGTTATATTAGTTTTAGGTGTACAAAATAGTGATTCAACAATTCCATCCATCACCCAGTACTCATCATGACAAATGCACTCTAATTCTGTTCATCTATTTTACCTTGCTATACCCCACATCCTCGCTGGTAGCCATCTGTTTGTTCTCTTATAGTTAAGAGTCTGTTTCTTGCTCTCTTCCTCTCTCTCTATCTCTCTTTCTCTTTGCCTTTTGCTCATTTGTTTTTGTTTCTTAAATTCCTCATAGGGGTGAAATCAAATGGTATTTATCTTTCTCTGATTGATTTATTTGGCTTAACATTATACTCTCTAGTTCTATCCATGTCATTGCAAGTGACAAGATTTCATTATTTCTATGGCTGAATAGTACTCCACTGTGTGTGTGTGTGTGTGTGTGTGTGTGTAGAGAGAGAGAGAGAGAGAAACCCATTTGCTTTATCCATTCATCAGTCAATGGACACTTGGGCTACCTCAATAGTTTGGTTATTGTAAATAATGCAGCTATAAACATAGGGGTACATGTATCCCTTTGAATTAGTGTTTTTGTATTTTTTTTGGGGGGGAGGGTAAATACCAGTACTGTGATTACTGGATCATAAGGTACTTTTATTTATAACCTTTTGAGGAAACTCCATACGTTTTTCTCCAGTGGCTACACCAGTTTGTGTTCCCAAGAACAGTGCGAGAGGATTCCTCTTTCTCCACTGTCAGAGACCGGCTCCAGCCGGGGTCCAGGGGTCCCTGAAGGATGGACAGTGTCTGCGAGGGAGGGATGAGAGAGGCCCGAGAGTCTTTCTGGTCATCAGGCAGGCATCTCTGCCCTGACTGGGGTTCAACTTTTTTATAAGTGTTTGGGGGATGGCACAGAAGTGGCATTTGCCTTAGACAATGATTTCTGATAACAAACTTCTTTGATATGTAAGAATTTTCCAGAACATAGATTTGTAGAAGACTTCTGCATAACCTTTATCAATAGTGAGATAGGTGATTTAGATGCTTATCCTATGGGGAAGAAGGTATCTTTAGCATATCAGACAATGGTTTTAGCATAAAAGGGTGAGGTTACTTCTCAGTGAGCAGGGGTCAAACAGGTCTTTCAGGAGACACCTCTGCTCCCATAATCACAAAAGAAGAAGTTCCTCAATAGGTTCCTCCACAGGGAGCAATCAGCATATTCAAGGCCAGAATAAATCACTCCAAATACTTGATAAAAATGCCTTGGGGTGGGGTGGGGGCGGCCAGTATTCCAAGAAGAAACAATTGGGTGGGGGTGGATATCTGCCCTTAACTCTAAATTAGGCTCTGTCTCAGGGCTAGACTCAAGCCCCCTTTATTATGTAAGTCTTGGATCTGCAAGGCCCTTAGGAAGAGTCTTTTAACAATCATCCACAATGTTTTCATCTGAAATCTCTTTGGAAAAGGCAGGGACAAGCCTTTCCTTCTGAGCCATCTGTGTGGGGAATATTGGTCTGATCTGGAATATTGTGAGGCCTGGTCAATACCAGCAGCCTCATTTCCAACATGAGCCAGTAGTAGCAGAAGGAGATACCAGTTTTTTGTTTCTCATGGCAGGAGTTGTGCAAATGCTACCATTTCCTCTCTGTGACTGTCATCCAGCGAGATCAGTGTGGCTCCCAGCACTCCACATCTTAGCCAAAACTTGATGTTTGTTGTTGTGGTTGTTGTTTTTATTTTAGTCATTCTGATACATTGGAGCTGATATCTCATTGTACCTTTGATTTGCATTTCCCTGATGATAAGTGATGAGAAGCATCTTGTCATGTGTCTGTTGGCCATCTGGATGTCTTCTTTGGAGAAATGTCTGTTCATGTCTTCTACCTATTTTCTTTCTTTCTTTTTTTAATATTTATTTATTTTTTAGAGAGAGATAGAGTGTGAGTGAAGGAGAGGCAGAGAGACAGAGGGAGATGCAGAATCCAAAGCAGGCTCCAGGCTCTGAGCTGTCAGCACAGAGCGTGATGCAGGGCTTGAACCCACAAACTGTGAGATCATGACCTCAGCCAAAGTCAACGCTCAACCAACTGAGCCACCTAGGTGCCCCATTCTACCTATTTTCTTAATTGAATAATTTGGTTTTGGGGGAAAGGGATTTGCCTTGTACAAGCTCTTTATAGATTTTGGACACTAACCCTTCATCATTTATGAATTGGCAATTATCTTCTGCCATTTTATAAGTGGCCTTTTAGTTTTGTTGATTGTTTCCTTCATTGTGCAGAAGTTTTATTTTGAAGTAATTTGAAAATAGTTTGTTTTTGCTTTTGTTTCCCTTGCTTCAGGAGACTTATCTAGAAAAAAAAGTTATTTTGGCTGATATCAGAGAAATTACTGCCTATCCTCTCTTCCAGGATTTTTATGCTTTCAAGTATTACATCCAGGTCTGTAATTCCTTTTGAATTTATTTTGTCTATAGTGTAAGAAAGTCATCCACTTCCATTCTTTGGCTGTCCAATTTTGCCAATACCATTTTTTGAAAAGATTTTTTCCCATTGGGTATTCTTTTCTACTTTGTTGAAAATTAATGATCATGTAATTTTCTGTTTTTTATTCTGTTCTACTGAGCTACGTGTATATTTTGTGACACTATCATACTGTTTTGATTGCTACAGCTTTGTAATATAAATTGGAGACTAGAAGCGTGATGCTTCAGCTTTGCTTTTCTTTTTTAAGATTGTTTTTGGCTATTTGGGGCCTTTTCTAGTTTCATACAAATTTCTTTAGAAAAATCTCCAGCTTGCCTTATTGGCCTTCTCTTGTAAATTAAGGGCGTCTTTTGTCTTGCTGCTTTTTTGTTTTGTTTTTGTTTTTGTTTTTGTTTGTTTGTTTGTTTTGTTTTGTTTTTATTTCTAGGAGAGAGAGAGAGAGACAGCGTGAGCAGGAGAAGGTCAGAGAGAGAGGGAGTCACAGACTGAAACAGGCTCCAGGCTCTGAGCTGGCAGTCAGCACAGAGCCCGACGCGCGGCTCGAACTCACTGACCGTGAGATCATCACCTAAGCGAAAGTCGGACGCTTAACCGACTAAGCCACCCAGGCGCCCCTGTCTTGCTGCTTTTAAGATTTTTCTTTATCAATATATTTTGCAAATCAAGTCATAATATGTCCTGTTGTTGGCCTGCTTTTGTTGATTTTGATGGGAGTTCTTTGTGCCGCCAAATCTGAATTTTTTTTCCATCCCCAGAGTAGGGGAGTTTTCAGCTATTATTTCCTCAAATAAATTTTCTGCCCCCTTTTCTCTCTTCTTCTTTTGGGACTCTTATAATACAAAATTATTATATTTGATGGAATCACTGAGTTCCTAAGTCTATTCTCATGTTCCATAGTTCTTTTTTTTTGTTCAGCATCATTATTTTCCATTATTTCGTCTTCTATATCACTAATTCATTCCTCTGTTTCTTCTGACATCCTGTGCATGCATCAAGCCTGTTTCCAATCTCAGTAATTGCATTCTTCATTTCTGACTCATACTTTGTTAGCTCTTTTATTTCTGTAGTAAGAGTCTCCCTGAAGTCTTCCATTCTTTTCTCAAGCCAAGTGACTATCCTTATGATCATTGCTTTAAATTATCCATCAGGCATGTTATTTAAATCTGTTTAGCTTAGAGCTCTGGCCATGGCCTTATCTTGTTCTTTTCATTTGGGTTGAATTCCTCTGTCTTGGCATTTTGTCTAGGTCTCTGTCTTTGTCTCTGTATTAGAAAAAGTCAGTTATGTTTTCTGTTCCTGAGAGCAATGGCTTTATGAAGAAAAGGTCACATAGCTTCCAGGGCCCGGCACTTCAGATTGTCTCTGGTGTGTGTGTGCTCTGCTGTTGTGTTTCGCTGTTCTTGCCTTCAGGCCAGTTTTCTGCAGAGGTTCTTCTTCCTGCAGTGGGCAGTGTTTTGTCCCTGGCCAGAGTGTGCCAAATGCTAAGTGTGACTTAATGCTACTTCCAGTAGAACTGAAGTCCTGCAGAACTCTATGTTTGGTAGAGGTGATGTGGGCAAGAGTTTCTGCTGGTATTATGGGTAAAGAGTCTGTTACACTGGGACTGAGCAAGTCTGACTGAAAAAGGGCAGTACTGGCAGAGCACAGGTTTGTGGGACTTGTAAGCAAGTTAAACAACTTGTGTCAGTACTCTGCTGCCTCCAGTGGGTGGTTCTGTGTTATTGCTGAGGGTTGAGGGAGGGAAGTGGTGCCAGTCATCTCCTTTGTTGTTAGAGAGGTATCTCCATTAATGCTGCCTCTCAGGGACATGTTCTAAGAAGAGAGAATAATCTCCCCTCTATGTGTCCCAGGAATTCTTCAAATCACTCTTCCCATGCTTTCTGTATCTGGATTGTTTGCCTGCCTTCTCTCAAAGAGCAGCACAGTGCCCTTGGGGCTTCATCCCAGCTAAACCTGCTGACCTTTAAAACTCCAGGCTTTAAGCCTCTTTGACTACAGGAAGTCACAAAATTCATCATCTTTTATTTTCCCAGCCAATGGTTTTGGGGAAATATTCTTGTTCATTCCCCTGTGTGCTCTACTCTTTTTTGCCTTTCTCTGTGACCATGTATCCCTCCCCTCTGCAGCACCTGTGATCCATTTCTCCACTAAACCACACCTCCATCTCTTCTACCTTCTTTGATGTAGCCTCTTCTCTCCCTTTATTGTGGAACTCATTCTGTCAGTCTTCTGATTTAGGATGATTTGATTTTTATCTTGTTGTGTTAATGGGATGAGATGAACTTGGGGTCCTTATACTTCACTACTCCAATGCCATCTCCCATTGAAATTCTCCAACACTTTGATTTCTAACCTATATTTTAAAATCAAATATCACATCCTTTGTAACTTTTCTCCAGTAACAATTATATACTTGTTTTCTCCCACATCAACACTCTATGGAATGTAGAGGAGGATTAGTGCTTCATAAACTCATGGGCCCAAGCTTCAACTTGGCATTTAAAAAATTTGTCAAGTAATTTATCAGTGTCCTTTTTGCCCACTGCATCTCTTTCAAACCTTCAATAACATTTTCCAAAACTTATATCCTTAAATTATTCAGTCTCCAAGATTTTAACCTTGTAATCCATATAACAATTTCTCTTTTTACATAGTGAAAATGCCAGACATTAGTGGAAAATTCTTAAATATTCTGCCCTTCTATCACAAATTCAGCTTCCTTTGATTTTATTTCCTTTCACAGTGAAAATAATATTCTACTTCTTACAAATTTTCTTTCCCTTTCTAGATTAAAAATTTTATTTCCTTAGATTATTTTCTCTTTAAAATTTGCTTTATAACTTAACATCCTTCTCAATTTTTTTCCAATTCCCCTCTAATATTCATTCCTCATATAAATGTCCTCAGTTCACAACATTATTAATAATAAATTACATTTATTGTGTAAAAGTCAAAATCAACCGAAAAAGCAAAATTAAGTGTCCATTATATGTGGTGTCTTCATACATTTTATCACCTAGTCACTTATAGAAAGAAAATGCACTGCATAATTATGTTAAAGAAAATGGGGTACATGGCAATGTGTCTGATCTAATCATATGTCATCTCATGTTTTTAATCCAGTCTTTACATTTTTAAAATTTTATTTTTTTTAAGGGTACCTGGGTATCTCAGTCGGTTAAGCATCTGACTCTTTGTTTTGGCTCGGGTTATGATCTCACAGTTCATAATTTCAAGCCCCACATCAGGCTCTGCACTGACAGTGTGGAGCCTGCTTGGGATACTCTCCTTTTCTCTCTCTGCCTCTCCTCTGCTTGTGCTCCCTTTTTCTCAGAATAAATAAATAAAGAAAGAAATAAGTAAATAAATAAATAAATAACTTTTTTTTTTTTTTAAAGAGAGAGAGAGACAGCGTGAGCAGGGGAGGGTCAGAGAGAGAGGGAGTCACAGAATCTGAAACAGGCTCCAGGCTCTGAGCTAGCTGTCAGCACAGAGCCCGATGCGGAGCTCGAACCCACGAACCGCGAGATCATGACCTGAGCCGAAGTCGGATGCTTAACCAACTGAGCCACCCAGGCACCCCAATAAATAACTTTAAAAACAAATATATTTTTTTATTTTTGAGAGAGAGAGAGAGAGAGCAAAAGGGACAGAAGGACAGAGAGAGGAAAAATCTTAAGCAGGCATCACACTCAGAATGTAGCCTGATGTAAGGCTTAATCCTACTACCATGAGATCATGACCTGAGTTGATATCAGGAGCTGGAAGCTCAACTGACTCAACCATTCAATCTTTACATTTTTATTCAAACTCCTTGAAGTAGTTGACTATAATGGTTGTTCTCAATGGAAGTGATTTTGCTCATCAGGGGACATTTACCAATTCTACTGATATTTTTGTTTGTTATATCCTGGGCATTGCTATAAGCATCTGGTGGGTAGAGACCATGGGATTTGACCAGTCATGATGAGAAACCCTGATCTATAATAGTTTTTATTTTCCCAGACTAATCTATTACTAAGATTTCAATGAAGGCTTTGGACATGTTTCTATACATAACTATTTTGACTTATAGTATTTGATATGAGAATCCATATAATCTCTGAAATCTGAACCATTATAGTTATCTATGATACTGTATATTTTTGTCAGATTTATTTCTTTCATCATCCTTTCTCAATCATAATTTTAAGAGAAAATTAAGCCCTCATGACTTAAAATATTATATGTAATGAATTAACTTCCTCCTTATATCTACAATGTTACCAGTTATTTATGTTCCTTTGAGAATTGACAGAATAGTCACTCAAATAGTTTTCTATAGGGTCTAATTCTTTTGTGGGAGCTCAAGTGAGAAAGGGTGTACTAGAACATTACAAAAGGACATAATGATGAGAAATTCAGTAGGAAAATAGAAAGTAAGTATGAAAAGCTTAAAAAAAGAAAATTGTAACAAAAACTAAGTGTAATTTAACTGAAATCCCCAGATAAAAGACAAACATATCTATATTGGATTTTAAAAATGAGCTCCTGGAATAATGTTAATAATTACCATCATAAGACTGAAGAGGCAGAAAGTTATAAAATAAAAGAATACACATGGTTATATCATTTAAAGAAAAGGTAATATAGAGTTACAAGTGGTTAAACCATACCAAAGTAACAGTTATAACTTTATTAAGTAAATGGAACAAATAATCTTTAAGGCAAAGGCATTTTGAAAGATAAATAGAAACAAAACATATTAAGAATTCAATTCATTATAGGTGCCCCTGGGTGGCTCAGTTGGTTAAGCACGCAACTCTTGACTTTGGCTCAGGTCATGATCTCATGGTTTGTGAGATGGAGGCCATGGCAGGCTCTGTGTTATCAGTGCAGACAGATTGGGATTCTCTTTCTCCCTCTTTCTGCCCCTTTCCTCACTCATGCACCCATGCTTTCTCTTTCTCTGTTTCTGTCTCTGTTTCTCTTCAAAATAAATAAATAAACTTTTAAAAAAAGAATTCAATTCACTAGAAATGAACACAGTTTAAGGCTTGTATGTGTCAAATAATAGAATTTCAGCATATACAATCACAGTTGAGAGAATGTAAAATGTATAAAACCAGTATCACTGTGATGAGTTTTTTTTTTTTAATTTACTCTGTACTTATGAACTGAACAGACATTATTTAGTTGAAGATGTAGGAAGATTTCAATAAAATGTATAACAAGTTAATATGTAATTGTATTGATTTAGCTTACATCTAAAATAATGTTCAAGATTTTTGAGTTCTGACAAATATATACAACTCTGTCTTTACCAACCCAATAAAGGGATGGAATTTTGATCATCCCAGAAAGCTTTCTAATGCCCATTTCCATCCACTCTTCTACCATGAAGCAAATATTGCTCTAATTTCATTCATCATAGCTATTTGATGTTGAATCTACCAGAAATTTGTTTCCTTTATTGGTATTATTTCATCATGTGAATATATGAAAATTGCATATCCACTAACCTATTGATAGACATTTATGTTATTTCTAGTATTTGGTCTTTATGAATAATTCTGCTTTAACTTTGTTGTACGACCTTTTTTTTTTTTTTTTTTGGCTGTATATTTTTTACATGTTGCTTGGGTAAATATACGAGTGAAATTGTTACCTCATAGAAGAGATATAAGTTGAAGTTGTAAGACACTGACAAATTGAATTCCAATTGGTTGTACCGTTTTACATTCCCAACACTATTGTTTGAATTTATTATAGTACATGTAAAAACCAAGGAATTACCATGGATACAATCCATTTTATTCAGATATGACCAGTGTTACATGCACTTATGTTTGTGTGTGTATCTAGTTCCATGCAATTTTATCACATGTGTGAATTCATATAGCCACCAGCTCAATCACGGCACAGGGCTGTTGTATCACCATAAGGATTTCACTCATCCTATCCATTTATAGCCATACTAAATAGCCATACTCATTCATTTTCTCCAGTCTCTTTCCTGTTTCTAAACACTGGCAATAGCTAAACTATTCTCCATATCTATAATTTTATCATTTTGAGAGTTTTTCTGAGCATGTATATGGAGAAATATAAAGAATTTGAACCATTATTGAAGTTAGAATACCACCTCACACCTGTCAGATTGGCTAACATTAATAACTCAGGTAACAATAGGTGTTGGTGAGGATGCGAAGAAAGAGGATCTCTTTTGCACTGGTGATGGGGATGCAAACTGGTGCAACCACTTTGGAAAACATTATAGAGAGCCCTCAAAAAATTAAAAATAGAACTGCTCTGCAACCCAGCAATTGCACAACTAGGTATTTATCCAAGGAATACAGGTGTGCTCTTTTGAAGGGGCACATCCACCCCAATGTTTATAGCAGTGCTACTGACAATAGCCAAAGTATGGAAAGAGCCAAATAGCAACTGATTAATGAATGAATGGATAAAGAAGATATCACACACACACACACACACACACACACACACACACACACAGGAATATTACTCAGCAATAAAAAAAGAATGAAATCTTGACATTTGCAACTACATGGATGGAACTAGAGGGTATTATGTTATTGAAATTAGTCAGAGAAAGACAAATATCATATAACTTCACTCATGTGAGGAATTTAAGATATAAAACAGATGAACATAAGGGAAGGGAAGCAAAACTAATATAAAAATTGGGGGGAACAATACATAAGAGATTCCTAAATATGGAGAATAAACAGAGGGTTGCTGGAGAGGTTTGTAGGAGGGAGGAAGGGATAAATGGGTAAGGGGCATTAAGGAATCTACTCTTGAAATCATTGTTGCACTATATGCTAACTAACTTGGATGTAACTTTAAAAATTAATTAACTAATTAAAAAATAAAAAATTACTATTCAAAGAGATTTAAATTCTCACAAAATTGGTATATGGATTCAATAAAATCTCATTCAAAATCTAAGCAAAAGACTTGTGCTTTTGAGTAAGAAAGGGTAACAAGGGCTTGAAATAACAACAACCACAACAACAAAAACCCTGAATAAAATACATGAAGCAATACTTTTTTAAACATTCAGCATCAGACATTGAAGGACAATGATATCTGAGAGATAGAAAACAAAGTAAGTAAGCCCTACAATCACCCAAGCTGACTGCCTAGAGAAAGTTACCAGGAACCCTGGAAGAACCTAGCTTTCTCTCTCTGAGGGGATAAAATCAATCTAGGAATCTGGGGAAGCCAAAAGTTGCTAGAGTTTACAAAGTCTCAGAGAGGAAATAACTGCACAGAGGGAGAAAATATCCCGAAGATCTGCAGAAGATTCCCCTTAAGTCTTCAGCTGAACATTGAACAGTGAATATGTATAAGGAAACTACCCAAGGTTGGAGCAGAAACCACCTGAGAAGATTAGAAGGAACAATCAGTGGAATCCACACAGGATCAAGAATAGCTCTTGTTTCTAATTAGTCAAAGTGGAAAACCTCACAACTTAAGAGACATCAGATAGAGTACTCAGAACAGTTTTACTTTAGTAGTGGGGAGAATTTAGCTCTACACTAAACATAGCTTTAGATTCTACCTAATAATCCTAAAAATAATGCCCCAAAGGATCAAATCCTGCCAAGAAATTGTGTTTTATAAGAAATCTCAAAACTATGGAATGCAAAAGTATCTATCATCTAATAAAGGAAATTAACAATGTTTGACATCCAATTGGAAGTTACCAACCATTCAGAAAAGCAAGAAAATATGACCCACAAATAGGAGAAAAATCAATCAGTTGGCAAGTAACCAGAGGTGACATAGATGATAGAATTAGCAAAGACATTAAAAGTTAGTATAACTATATCTCATATGTTCAAGAAGCTTAGGAAAGATTGACCATGTTAAGTCAAAACATAATCAAATTTCTCAAAACCAGTGATTAAAAAATCTCAAAAGCATCCAGAGGGAAAAAAAAGCAACATTGTCTAAAGTGGAACAAATATAAGCATGGTAGCATATTTCTCACTTAAAATAGTATAATCCAAATGAGAGAGGAATAGTATTTTTAAAGTATGAAAAGAAAAAATTATCATTGCCATCCTAAGGTTTATGTGAATTTCAAGAAATCCCAAGTAACTAAAACAATCTTGAAAAACAACAAAGATGCTGTGTTTGGCTCTCACTCTCATAACCATTGCAGTACAATGAGCTCCATAGAGATAGTTTAGGGGCAAGTGAGAGTCAGCCAAGCAGTGGGCAATTCTGTACCTCACTGTGGAAAATAATTAAACATGTGCAGAGGAGATCCTAAGAAGCAGAGAAGAAAATGTCATCATATGCATTCTCTATGCAAACGTCAAAAGAAGCACAAGAAGAAGCACATAGATGTTTCAGTCAGCTTCTCAGTTTCCTAAGAAGTGCTCAGAGAAGTGGAAGATGATGTCTACTAAAGAGAAAGGAAAATTGAAGATGTGGCAAAGGCAGACAAGGCCCATTATGAAAGAGAAATGAAAATTTATATTCAAAAAAAATTGAAAACAAAAAAGAAGCTCACGGATCTCAATGTACCCAAGAGGCCTCCTTTGGCCTTCCTCTTGTTTTGTTCTGAGTATTGCCCAAAAACCAAAGGAGAACAGCCTGGTCTATCCATTGGTGATGTTGCAAAGAAACTGGGAGAGATTTGGAATAACATTGTCGCAAAGGACAAGCAGTCTTATGAAAATAAGGCTGCCAAACTGAAGGAAAAATATAAAAAAGATATTACTGGATATTGAGCTAATGGAAAGCCTGGTGCAGCAAAGAAGGGAGTCATTGAGGCTGAAAAAAGCAAGAAAAAAAGGAAGATTAGGAGGATGAGGAAGATGAAGATGAAGAATATGATGGTGATGAATAACTCGGTTCTAGTGGGTTTTTTTTGTTTTTTGTTTTTTGTTTTGGCCTATCAAGCATTTAACTCCCCTGTACAATACTCAGTCCTTTTAAAGAAAAAAAAATTGAAATGTAAGGCTGTGTAAGATGTAGTTTTAAGCTGCACAGTGTCTTTTCTTTGGTATAAATTAACACACTACTGAATGTGTCTTTAGATAGCCCTGTCCTGGTGATATTTTCAGTAGCCACTAACCTTGCCTGGTATAGTATAGGGGTTTTAAATTGACAAGGACTTTTAAAACAGATTCCTGTTGGGGCGCCTGGGTGGTTTAGTCGGTTAAGCGTCCGACTTTCGCTTAGGTCATGATCTCGCTGTTCATCGGTTTGAGCCCCGCGTCAGGCTTTGTGCTGACTGCCAGCTCAGAGCCTGGAGCCTGTTTCAGAATCTGTGACTCCCTCTCTCTCTGACCCTCCCCTGCTCACGCTGTCTCTCTCTCTCTCTCCTAGAAATAAATAAAACATTAAAAAAAAACACAGATTCCTGTTATTGCACAGCACAAATTAGTTACATTGGGGATGGTAGTTTCTTCATCTTCAGTTGTCTCCAAAGCTACTTATATGAAATAATTGTTCTGTTAGCTAATACCACTCTAATTGAAAAAAAAATTATAGCTGTTTTGTTGATTTTTCAAATGCTTCTAAGATATACAATTTTTTATATTAAAAACACCTTCAAAGATGGTGGACTCACACTTTATGATTTAAACTCTTATCACAAAGCCACAGTAACCTAAACAGTATGGTACTGGCATAAGGATAGACCCACAGAGCAATGAAACAGAACAGAAAGCCCAGAAGTAACCTCTCACATATATGGTAAAATAATTTTCGATGAAGTTGCCAAGATCATTCAATGTGAAAAGAATAGTCTTTTCAACAAATGGTGCTGTGAAAATTTGATATCCATATGCAAAAAAAGAAAGTTGGACCCCTACGTTACACCATATACACAAATTAATTTAAAATGGCAAAAACATTACATTTAAAACTATAAAACTATTAAAGGAAAAGTAGATAAAATCTTCATGACTTTGGACTTGGCAATGATGTCTTCAATATGACATCAACAGCACAGGCAACAAAAGAAAAAATACATAAGTTAGACTACTTTAACTTCTGTACATCAAAAGACACTATCAAGAGAGTGAAAAGACAACCCACAGAATGGGTTGCACAGATGACAAAAGCTAATGAGAATAGCAACAGGTAAAACCAGTAATAAATTAAAACCATAATACATAATGAATAAATAGAGTTTAATCCTAGAAATATGTTTCATATCACATTAATAAAAGAATGAATGCAATTCACTACGTTAACAGAATAAAGCAAAAACAAAAAGAAATTTAAAAACAAACAACACACAAGTAACAACAAAAACTATGTATTCTTAGGTGGTACAAAATTTTTTTGACAATAAATGATAAGGAATGAAAATAAAATTGTAAGAGAAATTAAATATGTCCACAATAGAGTTTAAAGTGAATGCTTATAGCAACTTTATTCATAGTAGCCAAAACCTAGGAATATCCCAAAGGCCCATTAGCAGGAAAATGGGTGGAAAATTGTGGCATATTCACACCATGGAATTCAACTCAAAAATATAAAAGGAATAAATTATTAACACACAAATAGTTTATACCATATACATAGTCTCAACAACCTTATGCAGGGTGAGAGAGATTAGATACAGTAGTGTATTATTCTAAGAAGTTTATGAAAAGACAAAACTAAACCTTGAGGATAGAAAGTAGACCACGGTGAAAAGATCGTTCAATCCACCTCGCCGTGAGCCCGCACCGTCCTCGGCTCGCCGTCTCGGGCGCCCGTGTCCCTGACCCCGAGCGGGGCTTGGCACAGCAGCAGACTGGGAGCATCAGCAGCAGGTGCCTTTGCCCGGAAAGGTACCGGGAAGAATTCTGAGAGAATATACTCAGTTGTCCTGCTGTGATGAAACGAGACACTGCTGTATTTTAATTTCAGAAAATGAAAAGGATAAGAGGAAGGAGAAAATGCTGGGCTGGTGTGAAGCAATAGCCCGTAACCCTCACAGAATCCCAAACAACACGCGAACACCCGAGATCTCAGGGGATTTGGCTGATGCCTCACAAACCTCCACATTGTGAATGAAACTAATTTGGAGGGAGAGGCAAGATGGCGGAGAAGCAGCAAGCACCATACATTCGCCTGCACTCATGTCTCAAACAGAGAAGGCCTGAAGTCGTAGGACACTGAGCCACCGGAGTTTGGGAAGAGAAAGAGACAGAGTACACTGGGAAGGAAACCTCATAAGTGCGTGAGTGCGAACCGGGGAAGATAAAAGCGGGACAGGACCAGGGACACGGAGGGAGGGGAGGGAACCCGGCTTGCGTGCAGCTGCGGTGAGTGAGAAACCGGCGAGTGGTGATGAGCTGCCGGGAGTCCAGGGGAAAGGAAAGAGAAGCTGAGATTGCTCATAGAACCGTCCCTGGAGAAGAGAAAAACCTCAGCTTGGAAAGAGAGTGTTTTTTAATTCTGGCTGGGGTGCTAACTTTAAACTAGGTGCCCCCGGTCCCAGAAGGCGCCAGGAAAAACTGCACTGCCTGCGCCCGGCACCATCCATGGCGGCGGCGCGGAGAACCGGCAGCAACGCCTGCGGAGGTGGTCCCGGCGCCGGGTGAAGCGGCGGTGGCGCGCGCGACATCGGCCCACTAGAGCCGCGGTGGCGGCGACCAGATGAAGTGTTGCCGGCACCTGGTAAAGTGGCGGCTGAGTGAGCGAAAAGTTGCCTGCTGAAGCGCGGTGGCCGGTAAAGCTGTTGCAGCGGGGGGAGGCGACGCAGACTCTGTGGACCTGAAGTTGCTACGTTCCCCAGACGCACTCGGGTTGTGTTGCTGCTTGACCCCTGCGGATCTGAGGCTGCGGCACTTCCCCCACCCTCCACTCAACCCCTGGCAACAGGGAAGCAGCGACCAGCGGAACTGTTAATGGCGGTATAACAAAGCCTCTCAGGAGTAATCAGACTAGTTAGTTTCTCTTGATAACACCACCTTCTTTCTTTCACCTCTCCAACCATATTCCACCCTTTAGCTCTTTGAAAAAAGCTTCTTATCCCTTCTGCCTGTTCATTCTACCTCCAATTTTGCCTCATCTCTGCCCTATCATCTCTCTCTTTCTCTAGCTCTTCAACAAGCACTGCATACACCAGGCTATTTAATTGTAGCTGGGAAATCTGGTTATATGCTTTAAACTGATCTTTGTCTATCGGTTTTCTTCTTTCTTCCTTTTTTCCCTTCTTTTTGACTTTTTTATGTATTTTTATTTTCTATCATTCGCCTTCCCTCTTCCTTCTTTTCTCATTACTTTTTAGTTTTCCCTCTTGGTTACCATGATTGTTGGATTTGTTTGTAAGTTTGTGTCCCTCTGTTCCCTGTATGTTTGTCTGTATGTTTTCTTCTCCAGGGCTACCTCAAGAAACAGCCAAAGTACACATGGAGGAGAGTCCCAAATACCACTACGAGTAGGAAAATAAAATAATCAAGGTCTCAACGAGAGAGACCGAAAGATACCATTCAAAGAACACTTTCTGAAAGGATAGGCCCTGGACAGTCAAAGAGTCTTCTTGGGTACAGCAGCGCTCACAGGTGCAGAGAGCATAACAAGTCTTTAAAACTAACAAGAGATAGAAAGCTAACCAAAATGATGAAACGAAAGAGCTCTCCTCCAAAGAAACTCCAAGAAGAATTGACAACTAATGAACTGCTCAAAACAGATATAAGCAGCATAACTGAACAAGATTTTAGAACAATAATTGTAAAATTAATTGCTGGACTTGCAAAAGTATAGAGGACCTCAAAAAAACTATGGCTACAAACAACATCGAGAACAAAAATAGACATGATGAATTTAAAAATGCGATAAATGAAATACATAATAAACTGGAGGTGTCCAATGCACGGATTGAAGAGGCAGAAAAGAGAATAAGTGATTTAGGAGACACCATTATAGAAAAACAAGAAGCTGACAAAAAAAGAGACAAACTGATCCAGGAACATGAAAGAAGAGTTCGAGAGCTCAGTGATACAGTCAAACACAACAATATCTGTATCGTAGGAATCCCAGAAGAGGAAGAGAGAGGGAAAGGTGCTGAAGGAGTCCTGGAACAAATTATAGCTGAGAACTTCCCCAACCTGGGGAAGGAAGTAAACGTTGAAATACAAGAGGCACAGAGAACTCCCCTTAGATGTAATTTGAATTGATCTTCTGCACGACATATCATAGTGAAAATGGCAAAATACAAGGACAAAGAGAGAATTTTGAAAGCAGCTAGGGAGAAAAGGGCCCTAACATATGAAGGGAAACCTATCAGAGTGGTGACAGACCTATCTACCAAAAAGCTTATGCAAGGTAGAGGAAACAATCCATAAAACTAATAGGCAACCAACGGAATGGGAAAAGATAGTTGCAAATGACATATCAGATAAAGGGTTAATATCCAAAATCTATAAGGAATTCATCAAATTCCACACCTGAAAAACAAACAACCCAGTGAAGAAATGGGCAGAAGATATGTACAGACACTTCTCCAAAGAGGACATCCAGATGGCCAACAAACACATGAAACGATGCTCAGCATCCCTCCTCATCAGGGAAATACAAATCAAAACCACACTGAGATACCACCTCACACCAGTCAGAGTGGCTAAAATGAGCAAATCAGAGAACTCTAGATGCTGATGAGGATGTGGAGAAATGGGCACCCTCCTACACTGTTGGTGGGAAAGTAAATGGGTGCGGCCCCTCTGGAAAACTGTGTGGAGGTTCCTCAAAAAGTTAACAATAGAACTCCCCTATGACCCAGCAATAGCACTGCTAGGAATTTGCCCAAGGGATACAGGAGTGCTGATGCATAGGAGCCCCTGTACCCCAATGTTCATAGCGGCACTCTCAACAATAGCTAAAACATGGAAAGAGCCTAAGTGTCCATCAACGGACAAATGGATCAAGAAGGTGTGGTTTATCTATACCATGGAATACTACATGGCAATGAGAAAAAATGAAATCTGGCCATGTGTAGCAATATGGATGGACCTTGAGGGTGTTATGCTGAGCGAAATAAGTCAAGCAGAGAAAGACAAATACCATATGATTGCTCGTATAGCAGGATTAGGAGGAACTTAACAGAGGACCAAGGGGGAGAAGAAGGGGGGAAATAGTGGGGGAGAGGGAGACAGGCAAACCATGAAAGACTCTTGAATACTGAGAACAAACTGAGGACTGATGGGTGTGGGGGGGAGGGGGGAGATGTGCATGAAGGAGGGCACTTGTGGGGATGAGCACTGGGTGTTATATGGAAACCATCTTGACAATAAACTATTTGTAAAAATAAATAAAGAAAGAAAGTAGACCACGGCTGCCTGGGAAAAAATTGATATCCTGGATCTTTATTGAAGTATGGTTTATTTGTGTATAAACATTTGTCAAAATTTATTAGCTTATACTTAGGACTTGGGCTTATAAAGATATTTGTCTATAAATTATGCCTGAATCATAAAAAAAAAAAGAGGTACTTGAACAATTTTTAGTTTGAGGGCAGAACACCAGACAATCCTACTGGATCTTTAAGACTAATGAATTGTGAAAGACACATCCAATTCACTTTATGACATTAACGTCTAGGTTGAAAGAGAGAAAAATGAAAATTATTTTTCACCATTTCACTGTAACCAGGCCTTCTCCTATCCACAATTTCTTCAGTCTCATATTTTTAAAAATTCTCCTTCAAAATATGGAACAAAAGTCCTGAAATTCTCCCCTAGGAATATCATCTTTTCAAAAGAAAGAAATCCTCTTTTACTATTTTATTCCTGTGGCAGTAAAATATAATGTTTTGGTAAAAGATGACAATCCCTTTATTTTATGTGAAAAACAGAATATAAAGACAGGGAGAAGAGATTGATTTTAAAAAATGTAAAACCACTGTCACCACTGGGGCAGCAAATAATGAAAATGTTTTGCTTTCTGGGATGATATGGTAACCAGCCTCCACAATGGTTCCAATGTCCCTCAACTCCCAGTAACTACACTCCTGCAGAGTCTTCTCCCACATTTTACCAAAATTGGTCTGGACATCTGTGTGATTAACTGATATAGCAGAAGTGATGGTATATCACTTCCAAGAAAAAGCTATAGAAGACATTACAGCTCTGGTCTCTTTTTTTCTCTCATCACTTGCTCAACTGCATGTCTTGAAGATTCTAGGTAGCTCAGTGGAAATGCAGACATGTTGAGTAACTGAGGCCTTCAGTCAATAGCCATGTGAATGAACTTTCCTGCAAGCGGATCCTCCAGCCTCAGTCAAGTCTTCAGATGACTGTAGGTGTAGCCAAAACCTTGACTGCAACCTTATGACATATTACAAACCAAACCACCCAGCTAACCCATCCTTGAGATTACTCAGGTCAGGAGAAATAATATGCATTTGTTATTTTAAGCCTCTAGATTTTGGAGTAATTTATTACACAGTAGTAGATAACTAATTGGCATCCCATCATAATCTCTGTGGATTACACTTATTGTCATGGTCCCAGAAATGCATGTCTATGTCCAGAATTCATCCAGTAGTTTTTCTTTAAATGTAGCAGCTTTGCTTTGATATATAACTTTCTTTCAGGTTAATTACAAAACATATTTGAAGACACAGAATAGCCTGCCTTGACCTACAAAAATTAGTCCCTATCTCCTCTGATACAAGAATCTCACTGCTATTTCCAAAATACTGTTCATCATGGCATTATACTAGCTTGAGGTTTAGTTGGTAAATCATAGACATTCACTCCACTATAAACAACTAGTAATTTCTATCTGAGATTTTGCCTCCACAAATGCCAATTTCCATTGTTCTACATTCCTATCCAAAAGTCCAAGTCAATAATGGGAAGAACGTGAAAGGGAGAAAGGACACTGAGTTCTCATAGGACTATTATGTATTTTTGCCTTGTACCTCATTCTATCCTACTTATAGATGCCATGTACCTAGGCACAGGATAATTTTGGACAGCACGATTAAGTGCTTTATCTCATTGAATTGAAATGCAAATTGTCAATCAAAAATGTTATGTTTTTAATAAAAACTGTTTTAAATCTCTTGACAGTCTGAAAAAGAAAGGTTATTTTCCATCTTTTCTCTTAAAATCTCTCTTTAACCTATTGATGGGGAGGAAAAGCTTGCCTAGAAGGAATATCCTCACTAGTGTTGTTTTTCAAGAATGTTCACCCAAAACCTAAAGCAGAACTTATGTATGCTACTTACCTCAATGTTTCTTAGGCAGTGACAGTAGGAGCTTTACCTTCAGATTTTTTTTCACATGTCCAGCTTTATGTAAAGAAGCTTTATGTTCTCCTCTCTTCTGTAAACTTTTAGAAAGAGCAAGAATAATCTTAATAGAGGAAGTTTCCTCTAATGTATCCTATTATTCTTGAATTAGGGTAATTAATAGCAACTCTTATCTTCCTTGGGTGGAATGAGAACAGGCAGAGGAAATGGAGTTAGGAAAAGAACTGCAGACTTCTTCTATATCACAATAATCAAAAATTATAAAATTAATCCCAAATTTTGCTTAGTAAGAATACAAAAATTTAAAAATATTTTGTCAGCCAACAAGCTATGTACCAATTCTCATTGTCCTTGATTAGAAATATATATTCTAAGTGGTACAGTACAATAAAGCTTTGGGATCAAAGTCCATTTGGCTATTCAACTGGTTTGAAATATTAACGCTATTTCTTGATCAGCAGTATTCAACTCCAACTTCCTGCTAGGTTTATCTGAAGGGCTTTACAAAAAGTGCAATGGTCAAGGCCCCACATCAGACCAATAAAATAGAAATCTCTTGCGATGGGGGAGAAGAACAGAGAATAGGACTATGAATCAGTAATTTACAAAATATTCTCAACTGATTTTACTGTGCACCCACAAACCTAGGCTGACATCTCCATGCCTCCTATTCTTTATCTAGTGGCTCAGGCTGGGCCTTCAAGACAGAGTGAGGTGGAATGGAATGCATTGTTTAAGGACCCTCTTATTACACCCCCCACAATAGAAAAAGATGGGCAATATTTGAACTCTGTTCTTCTCATTGAGAGCTTCACTCACAATTAACTGACTGTTCTATATCAATATCACTAACTTCATGAGTATAAAGATATTGTGGTGCCTCACCCATAAAACTTGTATGTTACTAAAAATGATAAGGGCAATTAAAGTATAACTGGCCTTGGAGTAAAGACAGAGTCCTTGGATTCTATCTTGAATGTGTTATTTCATTTTCCTTAGCTTCTAAATACTTTGTCTTCAAAGAATACATTAGTCAAGAGTGATCTTTGAAATGAGATTGCATGAGTAAGAGCTTGCTTATGAAGAAATTGAAGGTCATTACTCTCTAGTTACACCAAATAAAATTTATAGCCATCTTATAAATGTAGAGAAGCCAGTCCAGACTTCCATATGACATGGAGAACAAAGGCAAAAGAAATATAGAAAAAATTAAACTTCCTTATAACTTACAGCCTATTGACAAGTACTGAGACAAGGCAGGGTGACCTTCTTCCAGGAATATAACTGGGTCAATGTTAATACTTTGCTAGAGGCAAAAGACAACCTTAGCTTGACATTAGCTTGATCTCCAAGATCTTTAAAAATACCTATGGAAACTCCCTTCATCTCTACCTCCCAAGATATATGTTAGCAATCATCCTCTAACTATATGGCCCACTGACATACATTTGAAGAGTCCCATGACTAAAATTTCACATACACAGTAGTAGTAAATGATCCCTTAAGGTCCTGGAAACTGCTTCCAGATTCCTTAGAGACTTACACTGTCCCTAACCCCCTTCCAACTTGAAAGTATATAATCAGTCACTTCTCACAACTGCAATGCAGCTTTCTGCCCACAGGTCTTGTACCCTTGCTCTAATAAAACCATCTTTCTTTGCACTGAAGACTTCTCAAGAATTCTTTCTTGACCATTTGCTACTGAGCCCCAACATTTCACATTACTTCTATCTATTATATAAACTAGTCTATTTAATTTTTTTATTTGAGGGGCACCTGGATAGCTCAGCCATTTGAGCATCTGACTTCAGTTCAATTCATGATCTCAGGCTTCATGAGTTTGAACCCCACATCGAATTCACTGCTTTCAGCACAGAGCTCACTTTGGATCCCATGTTCCCCTCTCCCTCTGCACCTCCCCTTATCGGGCTCTCACTCTCAAAAATAAAGAGAGAGGGAAGCAAACTATAAGAGACTCTTAAATATAGAGAACAAACTGAAGGTTGCTGGAGGGGATGGGCAAAATGGGTGATGGGCGTTAAAAAGGGCACTTGTTGGGATGAGCACTGGGTGTTATATGTAAATGACGAATCACTAAATTCTACTTCTGAAATCTTATTGCACTATATATTAACTAACTTGGATTAAAATAAAATTTAAAAATGAAAATAAGTAAAATAAATAGAGCATAATATTTTTTCCAAGTTATTTATAGATAAGTTAGAAGATTGTGAGCTCTACCTGTCATTCTAGCATGCAAGTTTATAAATTCATTGTGGATAATCTGATGGAACCTTCATTGTTTCTAACTTGAAATATTCAATAAAGAAACAAAGGAAGAAGGAAAGAAATATTCTGGAAAGCTTAGCATATTGGAGTGTCTGGTTTTCATCTCAACTTGTAATCTTTAGAATAATCTTCTCATGATCTCAGATCTATTGATAACCATTGAAATTCCACCTCTACACCAAAATTGGGGGATTTTAAAAGTTGTGGTCTGAAATATAGGCTGCTGAACATTTTAGACATCGTTTTTGTGTCCCTATAAGCTTACAGAGGCATTTCTATTAAAAGAAGAAGAAATTCTAACTCCAGCCAGGCTATTAATGTCTAAGATACCATTTTTAAATCTCCAAAACAAATGGCTTGATTTTTTTCCTTTGTGGGTTTTCCAAAACTATAAATGTAGTTTCAATTATTACTTAAGAGGTCATTTCTGGTCGTTTTTGTTTTGTTTATAATAGTCCACAATGAATGCCTGAGTATAGGAGGGGGCAGTACAATAGATGATAATAAGGTAAGTACCTTTAATAAAAAGGACTGCAGTATAAGGGGTTTGCATATAAGGGGATGGTCAAGAAATATTGGTCTGCACTGGATCCTGACATATGAAATTACTGGTCTCAGGACAGCTGCATTTTCTGTTTTTGTTTCTTTTTTTCTTTCATAGTTTATTGTCAAGTTGGTTTCCATGTAACACCCAGTGCTCATCCCAACTAGTGCCCTATTCCAAGCCCATCGCCCCCCTTTCCCTCTCCCCCACCCCCATCAGCCCTCAGTTTGTTCTCAGTATTCAAGAGTCTCTCATGATTTGCCTCCCTCCCTCTCCCCAGCTATTTTTTCCCCTTCTACTATGCCGTGGGCATAGCCAAGGTGGACTGTGTTCTATGTACCAAGCCCCGCCTAATTTCCAGATCTTAGTCCATGTGCTTTATTGATACCGCCCAAAATGTAATCCCATAGGCCGGCCTCTTCTCAGCTGGGGATTGAGCTGGAAGATCAGAGGAGCAGTTTCTCCTGGTGCCGCCTGGGACCAGGGCAACCAGCCCAAAGTCAGTACCACAGCTAGAAATAGGATCCCTTTCTGAACGCCCTGAGGTTAGGGATGGGATGATAGGATCCCTCTCCATCTCGGGTGGAGGTTTTTCTCTTCTCCAGGGACAGTTCTATGAGCAGTTTCAGCTGCTCTTTCTCTTCCCCTTGACTCACCACAGCTCCCTGGGAGGGGATTCCCTCTCCTCCCTCCATGTCTCTGGGTCCCAGACCGTTTTTATCTTCCCCAGTTCGCAATCACACACCTATGAGGCTGTCTTCTTAGTGGGCTTTGTCTCTTTTCCTCCCATACTCCTGCGGTTTAGTGTCCTGAGGTTTCAGGCTTTCTCTGTTTGAGAGATGGGGGCGAGACAAATGTATGGAATTCCCTACTTCTCCACCATCTTGCATTCCACTCTGTAAATCCCATTCTTAATAGTTATTACTTTTGTTTAAAGAGTCTCTTATCTTTTAAAAAATTTAAACAAGTAAAAGAAATAATTCTATAATTACTTATACACATACCATTTCCAGTGTTCTTCATTCCTTTATATAGATACAAATTTCCATTGGTTACCATTTTCCTTCTGTTTAAAGGGACTGTTTTTATCATTTTTGTAGTGTGGGTCTGCTGGTGATGATTGCTTTTTTTTTTTTCTTTTTTGCTTGTCTATAAATGAAAACATATTTATTTCACATTTGCTTTTAAAAATTTTCACTGGGTATTAAGTCCTATTCTGATGATATATATTTTTTCCAGTACTTTATAATGTTCCTCCACCGTTTTCCCACTTGCACTGTTTACACTGAAAAATATGTTTTCATCTTTATCTTTATTCTTCTGAATATAATTTAATTTTTTACTTTGGCTTCTTTAAATCTCTGATTTTGAGTAATTTGATTTTCATATGCTATGTTTCCTTTATTTTTGTGCTTTGAGTTCATGAACTTTGCTATGGAATGAATGTTTATGTGCTCCCAAAATGCATATATATTGAAACCTAATCCTCAAGGTGATGATGGTGTTTAATATTTCCACATTTGGAAAGCAATTAAAACATGAAGGTAGGGTCCTTATGGATGGAATTAGTGTCCTTAAAAGGAGACCCCACGGAGCTCTAAAACCCCTTCAGCTATGTGAAGACTCAGTGAGAAGACAACCATCTACAAACCAGGGAACTAGTTCTCACTAGACACCAAATCTTTTTTTATTTTTTATTTTTATTTTTATTTATTTATTTATTTTTTATTTCTAGGAGAGAGAGAGAAAAAGAGAGAGAGAGAGAGAGAGAGACAGCGTGAACAGGGGAGGGTCAGAGAGAGAGGGAGTCACAGACTGAAGCAGGCTCCAGGCTCTGAGCTGGCAGTCAGCACAGAGCCCGACGCGGGGCTCGAGCCCACGAACCGCGAGATCATGACCCAAGTGAAAGTCGGACGCTTAACCGACTAAGCCACCCAGGCGCCCCGATCTGAAGGCACCTTGATCTTGGACTTCTCAGCCTTCAGAAAAATTAGAAATAAATTTCTTTGGTTTGTATGTCACTGAGTGTATGATTTTTGTTATAGCATACACTGAGTGTATGATTTTTGTCCTATAGACTAGGACAGCTTTTTGGAACTGGAGTTCATGATGATCAAATTTAGAATATATTTTTGGCTCTTATTTTCTCAAATCCTTTTTCTCTCCTTTCTCCTCTTCTTTTCAAAGACTTCAGTTGCCTTTGTATTGGGTCCTTTAAAGTTTTCCCACAGCTCACTGATACTCTTTTTTTAAAAAATACTTAAAAAATATGTGTTTTATTTTGGATAGTTTCCGTTTCTATGTATTCAAGTTCAGTAATCATTTATTTCTGTAATGGTTAATCTGATACCAGTCATATCCAACATAATTTTAATCTCATTCATGGTCTTTTCCTTCTAAAGATGGGTCTTTCTTTCAAATGCATATTTCTAGTGAACTTTTTGAATATCTAGAATATAGTGAACTTTTTAAATATCTGGACTATAGTTATAACTTCTGTTTTAATCTCCTTGTCTGTTAAATCTCTATGTTCCATGTCAATTTTAATTTATTGATTTTCTGTTCATTATGAGTTGGATTTTCCTGCTTATTTCCAACACTGGTATTTTTGATTGACTGTCAGACACTGTGAATTTTAACTTGAGCTCTGCTCTGGAAAGAAGTTGGATGCTTGTAAATAATTTGATCCTTTTGAGACTTGCTTTTAAGATTTGTTCATCAGTATTGGATCAGTTTTTAGTCTATGGATAATTATTCCCTGCCAGTGTGGCAAGACTCTTCTGGGCATTCTATCCCATATCCACAGAATTTACCAGGTTTTTCAGTCTTGCTCATAGGAGCACATTTTCTTCTTACCCCTGTTTAAATACTGTTTTCTCTAGTCATCTCATTTTCATACAACAGTTTTTTTGGAAGAAGAAGGCCCTTTCCTTACCTCTGTTGGTGTCTATACTTAGAATTCCCCCAAATATATAATCATTTCCCTTATTAATATCTTGGGCAAAGCAGTAAAATCTCCCTCTCTCTCTCTTTAATAAGATAAATTCTTCAATATGTTCTCACCTCATTGGTTTTCCAAGACTGCTATGATGTTGACATCATCACATTTGTTACAATTGGATTATGATTGATATTTATTTTTTCTTTCTTCAAATTGTTCTTGCGTTTAAGATCAGCTTAGCTTAAATCAAATTATAATTTAACTTTTCTCCTTCAATATTTGAAAATAACACTATCTTGTCACTTTAATTCAGTGTTGCTTTGGGAAATGTGAGGAAGTTTATCTAACTTTCACTCCTTTGAATACTGCTTTAGCAGTATTACTTAAAGTATGATTCACAGACCAGTGGACTGTATTAACTATTTCTTACAAATTCTTTATGAGACAAGTATAAAAATAGAGTATTTCTAATATTTTAGAGTAAGTTGACAGAGTAATTTCAAGAATATTGACTCTAAGGGTGCCTGGGTGGCTCAGTTGGTTAAACATCCAACTTTGGCTCAGGTCATGATCTCACTGCTTGTGGGTTTGATCCCTGCATCCGGCTCTGTGCTGATGGCTCAGAACCTGGAGCCTGCTTCGAATTCTGTGTCTCCCTCTCTTTATGCCCCCTTTCCACCCCTCTCTCCCTCTCTCTCTCTAAGAATAAATAAACATTGAAAAAATTTTAAAAAAAATAATATTGAATCTAACAATAAACTACAACTTGTAATTGTATGCATTTTTTATTGACTTCATTTTTACAATAATTTGTTTTAGAAAATTATCAGTTTGTGATATATTAAATATAAAGCAAGAAACAGCATTTATAACAACAACTACAACAAAAAGATTCTTCTCTGCAATTCAGAAGCACTGCTGGATATAGTCAGAAATTCTGGTCATGGGGACTCTTGGAGTCTCAGGCCAAGAGGCCTCATAATCAGTGAGTCTGAGGTCACCCATCAGAACTGTGATGCCTGGGTGGCTCAGTTGATTGTCTAACTTTGGTTCAGGTAATGGTCTTCTGACACTCACATGTTTCATGAGTTCAAGCACTGCATCGAGCTCTGCACTGACAGTGTGGAGCCTCCTTGAAATTCTCTCTCTCCCTCTCTTTATATCCCCCTCCCCTCCCACTCTCTCTCTCTCTCAAAAGAAATAAACAAATTTAAAAAAATAGCATTCTAGAAAGTTTACAGAGAATGAGCTATTATCTTCATAGTATGGGTTCTTCCTTTAAGACACTTAATATTACGCTTATGAGGAGAGCTTCATGGATTTAAAGTTGAAGTAAGGATAGAGTGACCCAGAGAAACTATCCTGAGTGAAGGAGAAGATGTGTGTACCCTCAGTCATGTCATAGAAAGAAATGTCGTTGTCATCATAATCCAAAAAAATAACAATCTTTTGTAGATACCTTTTTATCAGGAGATCCATTTGAAAACAAATGTTTTCAGAGATATAGCTGAGAGCCCTGTATTCATGTCCTTTCTTCTCTAAGACTCTGAATTTCTTGTTTTGTAGATCTTTGGGTAACCCACTGCTGCCTGTGGGTGTCTCATAAATGCCTAGAGTCCATTCATCAGTGTCCTTAAGATCCACTTCCCAGTAATGTTTTCCTGAGGTGAAGCCTTCCTGATTCAGTGTGATAAGGTTGCAGTCTTCTTGCCTATCCCTGAAAGATAGATCCTGAGTTTCCTCTTTGACGTTCTCTTTTCTCTTTGGGTCAGAGTTATTCTGATGAAAGATTTCCTGATTTATAGTCACAGTGGCTGGAAGTAAAGAAAAAGTAAGGTAAAGGCCAACATTATATATTTCAGAAAGTTGTTGTGTAAGTGAAACCTTAGGAAAACAAGATCGAGTAGTGAAAGAACACTTGTCCCCTGAATGTGTGTGTGTTGGGGGAGGCAGAGCTCTAGAGTGCTCTCACCATTGGTTCAATGTTACTTGTCTCTTCTTATATTACCTATGCTAGTATCAGTGTCTTGGTAGAGTGCCAGAATGAGCTGAGACTTGTAGTGTTTACTTAAGAGTAGTGTTCTTTTGGGGCGCCTGGGTGGCTTAGTCGGTTAGGCGTCCGACTTTCGCTTAGGTCATGATCTCGCAGTTCGTGGGTTCGAGCCCCGCGTCGGGCTCTGTGCTGACTGCCAGCTCAGAGCCTGGAGCCTGTTTCAGTCTGTGACTCCCTCTCTCTGACCCTCCCCTGCTCACGCTGTCTCTCTCTCTCTCTCCTAAAAATAAATAAAACATTAAAAAAAAAAAGAGTAGTGTTCTTTCCATGTTCTTTACAAATTAGAACTATGGTCTTCAATTAGTAACAGACTCCATGATAGCTGACTACTTTAAAAAGAGGGATTTAGTTACTCATCATTTTGAGCACTTTTTACTCGGTTGGGGATCACCTCAACAGGGTCTACAATTTCTGTTCAGAACCAAGTGGAACCCCCACCATACACACACACACCGATGAGAAAGCATGGCCAATATATGAAGGCAGAAATACAACCAGGGTGGCTTATCCAAGCAAGAATTTTCAGTTTAGGCCAATAGTTAATGATCTTCATGTTCTTCCCTCTCTTTGCCAGACTAATGATATTTCTGTCTTTTCAACTAGGAGATGATGTTAAAAGGGAAAAATGGGGTATCAAGGGCAGGTTGGAAAGGACCCAACAAGATAAACAAAGGACCACTCACCAGTCTGGAACTGTTCCTTCCTCCAGTCTGTAAAAGAGCAATACAAATTGAGGCTGTGATGGAAGCATACCCGCAGACTGAAGAGGAGGTACGCATTTCCTCTCCTGGCTCATTGTTGTCTCTTCTCAACTCTCTTTCTTTGAACAATTGCAGTGTTTAGAAACTACAGGACAAAGGATGTACCGCCTGCTTGCTGTCTCATCTTAGAAGCAATCCCCTCAATTGACCTGATGCTGGAGAAATAAGTCTGGACAACACTTAGAACAGTGTCTAGTGTTCTAGACACCTGTGACTTTAAGACCTTTGTGGCATGCCTCATTGAGGATGAAAGCTATAAAATATCATTTTGTTTATTTTATTTTATTCGTTTTTAATTTTATTTTAGGGTTATCCCAGCCTATGACCAATTCAGAGTAGACTTTAAGTTTACAACCAACCACTTGCAAGTGGATGTGTGCTTGTGTGTTTTTATGTCTCCACTTATTATACTCAGAATATCAGAGGCACATGGCAAGATCTAAGTTAGAGAGTTACTTACCAGGATAAAGCAGGGCCTTCTTCCAATCTAAAACAGAACAAATCTAGTTAAGACAAATTGAGACATTCAGAGACTCACATTCTTCTCCTTCCCCCTTATTTTTTCCCACCAACAACTATTAAATCTTTCAGTCTTTCCCTCTGAGGAGAAGGAGCTGGAAAAGTTTTGGGCATCAAAACATTGAGTGGTGTGGGAAACCCAGTCACTTACCTGCATGGTATAGGGCCTTTCGCTGTTCTGAAAGAAAGAACATTCAGTGAGAGACCCAGAACAGATGTAGAAAAGGGAGCAAATTCTATACAGGGCATGAGAAGAAGCAAGACTCACCGAGGTCTGCCTTGAGGTTCTCTGAAAGAAGAGATAAAAATAAGTCTATCAAACTGGGTTTTAGCTGGTCTGGAGTTCATGGAGTAGTTGAATAAATTCGATGTGGCCCTCCCTTAAGGGTCCCATAGTTAAGTAGGTGAGAAGGATTAGAAATCTAATCTTGACAAGTGCTAGGAAATGACAATCTAAAAGTGACAAGTGTTAGGAAAAGTTACATGGGAAATGTCATGGGGTCACTGAGAATGTAAGATATTTTTTAATTGTTTTAGAAGCTTATTCTTGAAGGAAGAATAGGAGGAGAAGATGGAGGAAGACATTTCCACAAGGAGAAACAGCAGCATAGGTTGGGTACAGATGCATGAAGGGCATGGTGTGGTTTGAGGAGCCCCACCTTAGAAGCCTGATGACCACTGCCCACAAATCTCCAAGCTTCCCACATGGTTTTCTCCTTTCCATAGGATTCCCAGCTTTATGGAATTCCTGGTACCCCATGTTTTCCTTGGGGTACTTTGGCAACCTTTTATTTTGCCCTCTATGTTATGCAACCTGTACCCCCAGCTGTTCCATGAACCTCTGATTTGTCCTGCTGTCCCAATTTACCTCTGGCCTTAAGTGCCAATTCTTTTTCATTCTTCATCTGATCTCTTTCCTGAGATTCTTTCTTCCTTTTCTTTATTTCTCTTTCTTTGGCTTGGTGTTCTTTCCATCCAATGTAGCTGATCCCAATGAGGAGGAGCACCAGCACAGGGACTGTCCCAGCCAGGGCTGGCTTCCATGGAGACATCCTGGGGAAGAAGGGCTCTGACACAGCCATGTGATGACACAGTGAGGACTAGCCTGGAGGCTGTTCTGCCCTCTCTCCAAGGCTCCCTTAGTCCTGCTTGCCTCTTCTCTGCCCTCTCCACACCCCTACTCTGCCTTGGGGTTTGTGCCTCACTCACCTGGGAGGAAGATGGCTGACACTTTCTCATGACCAGAGAGGGGATTCTGGATGGAACAGGTCACATTGCCCAGAGAGCTGTCTGTGACCACAAGAGATGCTTCCACATGGAAGAGCCCATCTTCATTTTGGGTGTGAGACTCAGAGAAAGACTGTAGCTTTACACCCATCGTGTCACTCCACCGCACCCTGGGTTTTGGGAACCAGCCATCTGCAGAACACAGCACTCGTATCCCACCATCCTCAGGCCCCGTCATGTGAACAAGAGGCACAGAGCCCAACCCTGACAAGAGAAGGCATGTTCCTAAGGCTTGTGGTCCTTGGGGTTTAGGAGCCCCTGAGGCTGAAGGCCAAGGTGCTCTCACTAGTCTGATGAGCTAACTGAAGCTCAGAGGTCAAGAAACCTCTCACAGTGGTCAAACTGTGATTCAGTTTTGAAATCAACTTGATGCCTTTGCACTATACTTGGACTAAGAAAGCTTTGGGATATTTCAAGGACAGGAAAAAACAGGTACAATTAAACTTAGAAAAAGGAGTTTAATTCTATAAATTGTCTTTTCCTATCGATTGGGTATCATTCTACTAATGTCTGAGGGTGTCATTACTGATATGAATTAATATTAGTCAGTTTATTTTTGGGGGCCTTTTAGGATACCAAAACATCTCCAAAAATATTGTCCTCTTTGGTGTTTAAAAGTGAACAGAGTACGCAGTCATATCCTCACTGTATAGTTTAGGAAACTGACATCCTGAAAGGTAAATTAACATATCAATATCAATATATGAAAGATCATAAGAAATGCCAGGTTAGGAATCCATATGTCCTCATTTTTCTCTGCTTTATACCATGGTACACACATCTGTGCCAAGTAAACATACCTATAACATTCAGCTCCACAACGGCTTCTTGGGAATTGTGACCATCCTTAAAATGACACCGGTACTGGCCATGATCAGAAGCACGAACATGTTGGATCAGCAGGGCCACACTCCCTTTGTTGATGGAGGCCCTCACCAACTCTGTCCTGCCACGGTACTCCAGCATTTGCTCCCCACATTGTTCCTGTCCATTCTGATACACAAACACAGCGGGGGACAGTTGGGCTCGGTACCACCGGATGTGCATGTGGGCTGCACTCTGCTCAGGCGTCAGCTGACAAGGCAGAGTGGCATCTGTCCCTAGCAGAACCATGGTGGGCTCAACTGGTCCCTTTACAGAAAACTCGGACACTGCATGAAAATCAGACAGATTGAGGGAATGAGTAAGGGGGGGTGAGACAAAAGCCCCACCTGCATTTCTTTTTTTTTTTTAAGATTTTTTTTGAGAGAGAGAGCATGTGTGCTCATGCACACATGTGCATGAACAAGCAGGAGGGAGCAGAGAGAACCCCAAGCAGGCTTCACTTTCAGCATGGAGCCTGACTTGGGGCTCCATTTCCACACCACGAGATCATGACCTAAGAAGAAATCAAGAGTCAGTTGCTTAACCCACTGAGCCACCCAGGTACCCCCATTTAATACATATATATGTATACCGATGGGAGAGCTTTTCTTTATGGTAAATAAATTCTTTTAGAATTGTTGTGTCAACATGTATGGACATCAAACATTTTAATGTTCCCTGCCTAACTGACATCAAATTAAAGAGATGTTAACAAAAAAAAGTCATTATTATAATCTCATAACTGGTTTCTCTACAAACCTGGAGTCTGAAAACTTTATCCTGAAGGTCCATTCTATTTATGGAAGAAGAATTTAAGTCCCAGAAAAAAAATATTTGTCAAAGATGATAACCAGCTAGAACCCAGGGATCCTGAGAATTCTTTATGCTCAGACCTGGGTTTTCTTGGGAGTGTGAACATTATAAAGTACATTTTTAACTGATAATTACATCAAAATTAAGCAGGCTAAAATCATCCATACTCAATAAAGATTTGGATAAACATTATAGCTATGAGTTTTTTAAGGCCTACCAATATAAGGGGCGTTGACACAAAGATCACTCCCATTCTCGTCCAGAACTTTCCAATGTTCTGTTAGTGTGAACACAGTCACAGTTTCCCCCCAATATTGGCTGCCTTTGAAAGGAGATACACTGGCAACTGATGGATGATCAAGTATTTTCATCATCTAAGAGGAGCCATTGAAAACAAGCCAATAAATAAAAAGCCTGAGGGAGAACACTGACCTGTTGAGTACCATGTAGACACCTGAAGAAGGAGGAAAGGGAGGAGGAAGCCATCATAATAGCTGGGAGAACCCACCATCTTCTTCAGAGCAGAAAGTAAAAGCACAAAATGTTTACTCTGACAAGGAAATACTCTGTGGGAAAAGGTGATAAGTAAGTCAGCAGAGAGAAAACTTTTAGGAAAAAAAAATCCCTGTTCAAAGATTTACTTTTATACAGTTTTTTGGCTGTTATTCCTTACAGACTACTACCAATTCCAACCCCTTCCCCAATGGATTTTCCTTCCCTCTCTTCTTTCTGAAAACCAGCTGTTTCTCCAGCAGAGAAACTATAAACCATTCTCTTGTGTCCTATGGGTTCTCTTGTTTATCTATGGACTCACCCTCTCACCAAAGCTCTCTTGAAATTGAAAACCCTGAGTTCATTTTGAGAAATGAAAGCAGACACAAAATTAGTCCACTCCTATTAGCCAATCTAACTTCCTCCTTCTTGAATTCATTCATTGATTCATTCATACATCTATTTATTTTGACCACAAATACACTTGTGGCTTAATTCCAGAAAGAGAAAGGAGTTTTCTCACCATGTGATTTGGAACTCAAGCCCTTTTGTTTTTGGGATCCACATTTCCCAGAGACACACCTCCACATCACCACACATTTCTTTCTCACATCCAGATTGAGCCAGGGGGACTTCCTGGAAGCTCCTGATCTCCTCTGTGGAACTACAAGCCCCATCTCCAGAGACAATTGGTACCTGGTTGTTCTTGTGGTCGGCATCCAAAGGTGTGGCGGTAGGCGCTGGGAGTAGCAGGTTTCTAACCCATCCCTGGATTGGAAAATGTACTTAGGAAGGGGGGTAAACGGGACTGCCAAGAGGCGCCTACAGGTGAATGCCTCTCCTAGAATGAGTCAAATGAGTAAGTCACAGCCTGCCTACAGCTTTTCCTGTTACTTTGAAAAGTAGAGGTAATCCAGGTCATCCTAGGGGACTTTGGACTGGGTTAAGATATAAAATGATAGGAAGTCTAAGGTGTGCTTTGGTAAAAAAAAAATGCTCACCTTCTTCTACCTGCAAAAGGCTGAAATCACATTATTCAGTGAGGGAGAATCCTCTTCCTGTGTGATATTCAGGGATATAGTTCATCCCAATGTTTACTTCACAAAGTTAAGATTTAGAGAACAAGAATCACAGATACAGGCTTCCTCCTACCACACCCCAGCTGACACTGGAAGCCACATGCTGAGCTGTGAGGGAGAAAACAAGAGGTCGGAAATGGAGGGCTCTTTATGTGCTCTGAGAAATATAGGGCTGTATATCCAAAAACTTTAGGGCTCCATAAAGTAAAATGGAAACAATAACACAATTCTACAGTTCCAAACATAGAATGTGCTCAAAGAGAATTTCTTTCCACTTGACATTCTTTCCAAGTCCAAGACATGATTTTTCATGTCACACATGGTTTATAGATAATTAGGGACACAAATCGCTATTGCATAAAAATTAGTATGTAAGCCACTAACAGTCTGGTGAAAGGGATACCAAGATCCTAAGTAAATATTCTCTAGACACAGTGAGATACATTTGACTTTAAAAATCAAATTTTTGGAGATATAATTTGCATACATTGGAATGTATGGATTTGGAAACATTGGAATGTATGGATTTGCATACATTGAAATATACATTTGAATGAATTCTTACAAATGCTTACACTCACAGAACTACCACCTCCCTCAAAATATAGAACAAATGTGTCTCTTGAAAATTTCCCTCATTTCCACTGTCAGCCAACTCATTCCAGGAAAAACAAACACTATTCTGATATAAATCATGATAGCTTAATATTGCCTATCCTAAAACTTCAAAAACAATAAAAAAGAAATCATACAGTATGTCTGCTTTAGTGTTTGGTTTCTTCGGATAAACAAAATGTCTTTTGGAGATTCAACCATGTTGTGAGTATCAGTACATTTAAAATCGTTTATTGCTGCATAATATGGTATTGTCTGATTATAGTACAATATATTCTTCTACTGTTCTCTTCAGGGTTACTTTCCCACCCCACTCACTCTTTGGCTACTCATGCCCTCTGCCATCATGTAGGGCACTTCTCCCCGCTGAGACCCCTCTCTCTCAGTTGGGCTCTGACATCCACCTAATAGTTTAAGTCTGAAGTATTTGGGAATGAGAAGGGAATGCTGAAAGAGACAAAGTAAGGGTTAAAGATACTGCATGCCTCTTGTTTGCTTTGCAGTTTCTGAATATGTTTTTGTGTGTATTCTGTTCCCAAACACAAATAGATTAATATACATTTCCAACAAAACAAAAAAAATAAGTGTGAAAATTTCATATACATATTTTAAACATTTTTTCCAATAATGGAGAATAGTTTGAGAAAAGTCAGTTAATCTGTGGAGAATATTTTAAGGGAATTACATCATGTCTATATAATAGTGTTCATGTTTTTAAGGGGAAAGGTGAAGAGGGAGGGTAAGTGAGCACTACAAGATGTTATTCATTTCAAAAAGCAGTTTTAAGACAGTGTGAACAGTATGATCTTATTTGCTTAAGAAATATGAAAGGATAGATATCAAAATCACAAAGAAAGCTATCATATGGTATTTATTTTTGAGTGATACAAATATGGGTGTTTCTTTTTTTCTTTTTTCTTTTTTTTTCGTTAACAGATATTTATTTATTTATTTATTTATTCTTAAATAGTTTATTGTCAAGTTCGTTTGCATATAACACCCAGTGCTCATCCCAACAAGTGTTCTCCCCCATGCCCATCACCCCCCTCATGTCTTTCTTTTTTAATTTTTTAAACGTTTATTCATTTTTGAGAGACAGAGGGAGACAGAGTATGAGCAAGGGAGGGGCAGAAAGAGAGGGAGACACAGAATCTGAAGCAGGCTCTAAGTTCTGAGCTGTCAGCACAGGGCCTGATGTGGGGCTTGAACTCACAAACTGTGAGATCATGACCTGAGCCAAAGTCAGACGCTTAACTGACTGAACCATCAAGAGCCCCCAAATATGGGTGTTTCTATTTGTTGTTTTTGCTTATCTAGAATTTTTTGATTTCTCTAACCTGATAAAGAATAATATGTATATAAAGATTTTTAAAAATAGAAATGTGAAGTACAATAGGAAGGATTCATTTATAGGAAACACAAGACTAAAGAAACAGCATTCATGAAAGTGAAAAACTGGCTTAAAGTAAAAATCAAGTGAAAGGGTCAGATACGGGAGCAGGCACCGCTGAAGGTCAAAATATTGGGAGAGAGCACTTGGAGACACATGGAATGTTGCATCACCAAATTGTACACCTGAAACTCATACTATATGTTAAGTAACTGGAATTTAAATTAAAATGAAAAAATATATATTGTGCTAGAAAAATGGGGTTACTGGATTCTTCCAGAATATGATATCTTAAATCAAAGAGATAAAATCTAAGAAACATAAGTTAAATTAAGCACATTAGATCCAGAACTTCAACATTCATCTAATAGGCTTTCCAAACCGGGAAGCAGATTAGGAGCCAGAATCAGAAGAAAGAGTACTTCATAAAGTGTTAGATTATTGGAGGAAAAAAAAGTCATTTATGCATAGATTTTTTAAAAGTTTTAGAACTCCAAACAAATAAAAATCTCAAAGCTTCCAAAGTCCAGAAAACTCCTTATGTACAAAAGAAGAAGAATTAGATTTCATCATACATCTGTCATGTTGAATGTTGAATTCATTGCTAGAAAATAATTAAATGTAGCCTTTACATCCCTGAGTAGAAATTAGAATTATCTAAGTGACAAATGAACATCGAAATGTAAGGGCAAAAGAAATTTCTGGACAAGTAAGGAATCATAAGTTTCCCCCTCACAAAACTTCTCTTGTGCAAAGAGTGAAGGTTGCGGGTTTTGACCGCAGGGGCTTAGAGCAGGGAGAAGGTTTGGAGATACATCTCATGCTCTGTTTACTCACTTTGAGTGGTTACTGTTATCTGGGTTGAAGTAAGGTGGAAAGATAGGAGATTTGGCAGATGTTGTCTATTGAAGTTGGTTACCTAAGAATGGAGGAGCCACATGCTGACTATGTGTTTTTCTTTTTCTGGTAGCCTCTCCCAATAGAGCAGTTGCCTCCAAGGGAAACTGTGACTTTTCTGTGGTAGTGACTTATTTCATAAATTTAAGGTCAAGTATCATTTATATTCATGTCGAATCCCTGACTGTTTAGAAAATGTAAATCCAAATCCCTATTGAGATTACATACCTAACCAAGTTTCAAAGAATACTTGAAATAAGCAAAATCTTGGTATTTGTTTATATAAGAAGGCCTGCAAAAGATCTGGAACACCCAGCACAGTGGAGGACAGAGTTAGATAAGTGTCACATGGGTCATTTCTACTAATCCATGTTAATTGCCTGCAATGGATTTATATTAATCAAAAATTAAGAGAAATTGTTAGATCTCACAAAGTCATAAGAGTTTGATATAGCATAGTTTATCTAGCTTAAAACTTCTATAACTTCATTTATATGCTCTATAATAGTTCTGTTCATTTCTGACTAAATTAGAACTAAAATTTCTTTTTGAGTTCCCAACTGATTTTGCACTTTTTAGTCCAATTGTATGCTATTAGCACCATCCAGAAGTCTGTGTTGTTACTAAATGTACCTATTTGAAAGGGCAATTTTGTTTCTTTGAATAATTTCTCTCTGAATGTTATATTTTTTAAATTAATAGTGCCATATCTACAACTGTATTAGAATATGTCTGGTTTATATTTATTTCTTGTTCTCTATTTCTCTTATAAACCACATATAGATGTTCAATCTGAGACAGAGATTTTCAAAAATGTAAATTAGAGTTTAAAAATTTTTTTTAGTCTCTAACTCATAATTTCTTTCTGTCATTCTAAGTCAGAAACAATTATTCTAGAATTATAGAACTTAAAGGATCTTCAAAACAAAAATGATTTATGTAGACAGGGACAGTAATCTCATCATTACCTCTTCCATTATTTATAGCATTGAAGGAAGATGAAAACCTCAGAGGATCATTTGGGAAATTTATACTGTTTTTCTTCTATCCTTGTTGAGATGGATAAAATCTGGATGTTAGTGGAGAAAATTTCTGTTTGGGACAAGAGTGTGAATGTGTACATGTCTTCTCAGTTCCTTGCTTAATGGAATGAGGGGTCCAAGTGAAAGATGAAAATTCATCATCAGAATGGCAGATTACTGTGGTGAATGAGCAAGACATTAAAATAAAAATTGTTAAGAACTTACATATAATTTATAAGTTATTGACACTGTTCTAAGTACTTTCCATACATTCATGTACTCCTCACACAAAACAGGGTACATACTATTATCCAACCCATTGTCACATGAGGAAACTGAGGCACATGGAGGTTGTGTAACTTGCTTAAAATCATTAAGTTATAAATAGCCTCACCAGGATGTTAAGTCAGATAGTTATTAACCTAAACAATATACTTCTCAGAAAAAAAGAAATGACTTGTTTTTGATCCTGTCTATGTTTTGTAAGTGTGTAATCATTAGATAGATTTATTAAACATGACTGGTCAAAGTCTTCTTTCCTTATCTTATTTTACTTTCAGTTTTGAGTGTGTTATGGTCATCAAAAAGAAGTGTACTGCTGAGAGAGTCCTATGCAGGGGCTGTCTTTCTCCCAGTTGTCTTAAGCCCCTTAAAAAACCATCCCAGGCTTCCTCCTGGACCCCGTGTTTTGCAAAGTCTGATCTCCTCTTGACATTTTGGAAATACCTGTGGGCAGCCAAGAGCGGGTAACTGGGAGGAATGGATCAGAGTATTTATCCCTGGTGCCTGTGGCCTGAGTCTGAGAAGTTTCAGAATGCCTTCATTTCTGTAAGAAGAACTTAAAAGATGTAAGTGTTGCATTTTTGTGGGTGATGGGCAAGGGAGAGAGAAGTGAGAGCATTTGGGCAAGGATCCTAAGGGCTGACAGAGGACAGGCCAAGTTATAAGTGCTCCTCCACCATATAGGAATGTGGTGGGGGATGAGACATGAAGGGAAGTGGAATTTGTTGAAGCCATATTAATGTTTGTGCTAAAGCCATCTCTTTCTGTGGTTACTCATTGCCTCTCCTCTGTCTCTTTGTCCACTGGACAAAATGCTCTTGAGTTAGAGAAGAGTTTAGAGAGATTGTGGACAGATTTATCATTGTAGAACATGGCTGTTGAGATGAAGACTGATTACTTGGAGGGGCTCCTGGGTGGCTCAGTCAGTTAAGCATCCAACTCTTGGTTTCGGCTCAGGTCATGGTCTTATCATCTGTGGGATCAAGCCCCGTGTTGTTCTCCATGCTGAGCATGGAGCCTGCTTGGGATTCTCTCTCTCTGTACTCCTCCCCCTACTCTCCCTCACTCTCTCAAATAAAATAAATAAATAAACTTAAAAAAAAGATTGTTTCTTTGGAAAAGGGAAACAAAAGTTCTTTTTTTGTGAGTGTTAAAGGCTTTCTTGATGTTCTCTGAGAGAGACACTATAGCTGTTTGGGAGCTTCTGGAGCCCATTTCTTAGAATCATTTTAATCTTATAGATCCCATTTTTGTCTTTACCTCAGCTATTTTCAGGACCTTATTCTGTGTCATACTGTTGTCTGCTCTGGGAGAGATGGTGAGTTTCCTGGACTTCTCTCTGCTAAGAGACCTCTTCTCTATCCTACTTCTCCAGGTGTCCATGTGGGGCTCAGGTAAGAATATTTTATATTTTATATTCTTGGATTTTCTTATTCTCTGAACAGAAGGAGTAAATTACTCTATTGCCTGGGTTCATTCCAAATCCTTTATTTTGATATAATGATTTATCTGCCCATATGTGAAGGCAAATAAGCCATTATATGATTAGTTTAGAGGGAAGGACCAGGTGGAATAATTTCATTAATGTCTTCTAATTCAATCAGGTCTCTGCTTTATGAAGACTGCATTTTTCTGATGCCCAAGACCTAATTAAAAACTTTAGTTTCATGATTTCCCAGCACTCTTCCGTAACTCATAGAATTTCTCATCATTGCAATTAAAATTTATTTAATAAGAGATTACTCTATTGATTGGGTAGAGATACTCTTTGTCTTGTGCACTGCCATCTTCAGTCTGAATGTGTGCTGCAGAAAACTGGTGTATGAATGATAGAATGTCTACAGGCTTCTACTGGGTCAATGATGCTGTATTCCAAAATGTCCAGATAGGTCATTGATATTCTTTTCACTATGGCTCTATTCCACAGATTCATTCTTGGTTATCAGCCCCTCAGAGCCAATTGTAGCCATGCTGGGCACGGACACAATGTTGCCCTGTCATGTGTTACCGGCCATGAGTGTGGAGAACATGGAGCTGCGGTGGTTCCGTTCTGAGTTCTCAGAAGCTGTGTATGTATATCAGGATGGAATGGAGCAGGTGGGAGAGCAGCTGGTAGATTTCAAAGGGAGAGCAGAGTTGGTGAAAGATTACATCACTGAGGGAAGAGTATCTGTGAAAATCTACAGTCTCCGGATCTCAGACAGTGGGATATACAAGTGTTTTTTTAAAAAAGGCAGTGACTTTCAAGAAGCCACTTTGGAGCTGAAGGTGATTGGTGAGTAATTATCTGATAACACAGATAGCTCTAAGGGAATGTAAGTGTTCTGCATTTGATTTCTGGGGAGGATGGCGAACAGAACAGAGACAAAAAGGTACATATTCTCAGAGCTGGTCAACATCTTTGACATTGGGTTTAACCTTAAATTCTCTTAATCTATTTATACATTTATTGTGCTGTATTTTAATATTCGATGACTTCCATAAGTATCTACCATAAAAAAGAGATCATTTATTTCCCTGATATGTCTCTCCTCAAACATTTTGAAGGAAAGCACCATGGTTCCCTAAACATACCATTACCATCAGAGACCAGAATCCCAGTTGATTGTTGTGATGGGCAGAGGCTGAGCTGGGGATGTCAGTGGTTGCGTCTTGAATGCACTGTTTGGAGGAAGTGACTATGGGGGCTGTGATAGGGTGGACTGGTATTGCAGAGAACAAAAGTTGTCATCAGGGGATTGAGGCCAGAAAATAATTGACGCTCAGTGACTAAGTGAAGCAGAAGTAGAGAAAACCATTAACTGAATAGCTTTTGGGAAATAAAAAAAGCCCTGAAGAGAGAGACCACTGTGAAAAGCCAGAATAAACTGAGGTCCACAGGACATTCAATTGGCCACTCTAAGTTTTAGCACCATTGGTGTTGTTTTATTTTTAATTACAATAAAATTATAACTCATTGTATCAAACTCCAACAATTCAGAAAAATATAAAATATAAATTAATAATCCTTTCTTTCCTTTCAATGTTCCTTTTTCTCCTCCAAAGTAACTATTAATACCAGATTATTCTATGTCCTTTCAGTTATTTCTCTTTTTTTATATATTTATATAAAGATATCACTAATTATATATATTATAATTATATGTTATAATACTAATATTATATAATCTATTTGTGTAACAGACCTTAATCTCTGTTCATAAACTAATCTTTAAAATGTTTATGTTGGGGCGCCTGGGTGACTAAGTTGGTTAAGGGCTGACTTCCACTCAGGTCATGATCTCCCAGTTCGTGAGTTTGAGCCTTGCGTCGGGGTCTGTGCTGACAGCTCAGAGCCTGGAGTCTGTTTTGGATTCTGTGTCTCTCTCTTTCTCTGATCCTCCCTTGCTCATGCTCTCTCTCTCTCAGAAATAAATAAAAACATTACAATTTTTTAAAATAAAAAAATAAAATGTTTATGTTAACTTGTTTAAATACAAAATTGAATCTTTGAGCCCCCAGCCAATCGGGCTAGTACAAATCTTTGTCTTAGTTCTTATTGGAGCTTCCTGCCCCTCTTTCTCTTGAGTAATTATTGTGCAAAAGTCCTATGCAGCCCAAAGCATTCAGGATTCAGCTCCAGTCTTAGGCCCTTACTGTTTAGTCTAGGCTGCTCATCATCCCGGGCTTTGTTAATCTCTCCCATTGACGTCAAAGATTAAGTTACACATATTATTAAAGACTTGATGCTACCCTTCCAGAAGCCCTGAAGATCTCTGTCTCTTTGTTAGGTTTTGAGAAACTCCCCATTCACTCTGTCAAAGCTTCCTTCTATTACCCATATGGACGCTAGCTCATCAACATTCTTCTTCCCACCCATCTTACACAATTACTTTCACTAATTTGTACATTCAACATCACAGCAAGAGAATCGTCTTCTTCATTCAGTCCTGCTTTAAGCCAAACAAATATCCCTGAAGCTGAAATATTACAATTGGAATCAGGAGAGGGGAAAGTTCAGAGGAAAACTCAAGTAACAGTTAATTCAGCAGTTAACACGTTAAAGTGTCAAGTAATTTTCTGTTCCATATACACATACTAATATTATTTAAAATATCTCATGATATATTTTTTCTGTAATTTGCCTTTTTCTTGTTTACAATACATAAGAGACAGATTACAAAAAAGTATATTCTTTAATGACTAAAAATATTTTCATTATGTAAAAATTCCATAATTTATGTTAACGTTAACTTTTTAATGAACATTGACAATTTTAAATTTTATATTATGGTAAGAATAATAAAATACATGTATTTGCATGAAAATCTCTATGTAGCAATATAAGTTGATATAAGATAAACTTCTCAATTAACTTTATAACTTATAATTATTTTAATATTTATTTATTTTTGAGAGACAGCATGAGTGGGGGAGGGGTAGAGAAGGAGGGAGACACAAAATCCAAAGCAGGCTCCAGGCTCTGAGCTGTCAGCATGGAGCCCAGGGTGGGGCTGGAACTCAGGAACCATGAGATTATGACCTGAGCTGAAGTCAGATGCTTAACTGACTGAACCACCCAGATGCCCCTATAACTTATAACTTTTTAATCTTATACTTTAATAATTCCAGTTTCAGGGTAACCATAATGTCACTCTGACCGTCTAATAATTGTGCAGGTTTATACTATTAACAGTATATATTTATACTTTTGATGACACTGAATATTACATTTCTTTCTTTTTTTCATTCATATAAAGTTGCTTAATTTATTTTTTAAAGTTTTTATTCCACTGTGCAGAAGATTTTTTTTATGTAATTCAAATAGTTAATTTTTGCTTTTGTTTCCCTTGCCTCGGGACACGTATCTTTAAAAAAGTTGCTACGGCTGATGTCAAAGAAATTACTGCCTGTGTTCTACTCTAGGATTTTTATGGTTTCAGATTTCACGTTTAGGTCTTTAATCCATTGTGAATTTGTTTTTGTGTATGATGTAATAAAGGTCCAGTTTCATTCCTTTGCAAGGTGGATCCAGTTTTCTGAATACTATTTGTTGAAGAAGCTGTCTTTTGCCCATCAGATATCTTTCCTGCTTTATCGAAGATTAATTGACCATTTAGTTGTGGGTTTACTACTAGGTTTTCAATTCAGTTCCATTGATCTATCTGTCTATTTTTGTGCTAGTACCATACTATTTTGTTTAGGCAAGTTTTTGTTTTTGTTTCTGTAAATAATATCTACACCTAACATGGGGTTCCAACTCATGAACTCATGACCTTGAGATCAAGAGTTGCATGTTCTACTGACTGAACCAGCCAGATTTCCCCAATAGCACTGTACCGTTTTGATTGCTGTAGCTCTGTAATATAATTTGAAGTCTGGAAGTGTGATGCTTCCACCTTTTGTTTGCTTTTTCAAGATGATTTATTTGGTAATTAGAGGTCTTCTGTGGTTCCATACACATTTTAGAATCATTTGTTCTGGTTCTCCCAACTGTGAAGATGGAATGTCTTTTCATTACTTCATGTCATCTTCATTTTCTTTCCTGAATCTTTTATAGTGTTCAGCATATACGCCTTTCATCTCTTTTGTTAGGTTTATTCTTACCTATCTTATTACTTTTGGTGTAATTGCAAATGGAGTTGTTTTCTTAATTTCTCTTTCTACTGCTTCATTATTGGTGTATAGAAATGCAACAGATTTCTGTATGTTGATTTTGTATCCTGTGACTTTACTGAATCCATTTATCAGTTTTTTAATTTTTTTGGTGGAGTCTTTAAGGTTTCCTTTCTTTTTTTGTTAAATTTTGTATGTTTATTTATTTTTGAGAGAGAGACAGAGAGATAGAGACAGACAGAGCATGAGTGGGGAAGAGCAGAGAGAGGGAGACACAGAACTCAAAGTGGCTCCAGGCTCTGTGCTGACAGCACAGAGCCCAACATGGGACTTGAACTCATGAACTGTGAGATCATTTCCTGAGCCAAATTAGAACACTTAACCAACTGAGCCAACCAGGTGCCCCATGGGTTTTCTATATAGAATATTAGTGAAAGTTTGACTTCTTCTTTGCCAATTTTGGATTCTTTTATTTCTTTTTATTTGATTGCTATGGCTAGGACTTCCAGTACTATGTTGAATAAAAGTAGTAAGAGTGGACATCCCTGCCTTGTTCCTGACTGTAGAGGAAAAGTTTTCAGTTTTTCTCCAGTGAGGATGATATTAGCTGTGTGTTTTTTATATAGGGTCTTTATTATGTTGAGATATGTTCCCTCTAAATCTACTTTGATGAGGGTTTTGATCACGAATGGGTGTTGTACTTTGTCAAATGCTTTTTCTGTATCTATTGAAATGATCAAATGGCTCCTTTCCTTTGTTTTATTAATGTGGTGTATCATGTTGATTGATTGATTAATATTGAACCACTCTCACTATCCAGGAATAAATCCAACTTGATTATGGTGAATAATTTTTTAAATATATTGTTGTATTTGATTTGCTAGTATTTTACTGAGAAGTTTTGCATGTTCCATGTTCATCAGACATATAGGCCCATAGTTCTTTTTTAGTAGAACCTTTACCTGGTTTTGGTATTGAGGAAATTCTGGCCTCGTAGAATGAAATTGAAAGTTTTCCTTCCATTTCTGTTTTTTGGAATAGTTTGAGAATAGGCATTAACTCTTCTTTAAATGTTTAATAGAATTCATCTGGTCCTTGACTTTTGTTTGTTGGGAGTTTCTTGATTACTGATTCAGTTTCTTTGCTATTTATCGGTCTGTTAATTTTTTTTATTTTTTCCTATTTCAGTTTTGGTAGTTTATATTTTTCTGGGAATTTATCCATTTCTCCCAGGTTGTTCAATTTGTTAGAGTATAGTTTTTCATAATATTGTTTTATAATTGTTTGTATTTCTGTAGTGTTCATTGTTATTTCTCTTTTCTTATTTGTGATTTTATTTAGTAGGTACTTTCTCTCTCTCTCTTTCTCTCTCTCTCCTCCCTCTATTTTCATGTTTGGCTATAGGGTTGTCAATTTTGTTAATTTTTTCAAGGAAACTGCTCCTGGCTTCGTTGATCTGTTCTGTTGTTGTTGTTGTTTTTTAGTTTCTGTATCATTTATTACTGATCTATTTTTTATTATTGCCTTCCATTTGTTGTTTTTAGGATGAATTCGTTGTTCTTTCTCTAGCTCCTTAATGTGTATGGTTAGGTTGTTTATTTGAGATTTTTTTTTCATCCTGAGCTAGCCTGTATTGCTATATAATTCCCTCTTAGGGCTGCTTTTGCGGCATCCAAAAGTTTTAGACCATCATGTTTTCATTTTCATTTGTTTCCATATATATTTTTTTATTTCTTCTTTGATTTCCTGGTTGGCCCATTCATTGTTTAGTAGCATGTTGTTTAACCTTTATATATTTGTGGTCTTTCCAGACTTTTTCTTGTGTATGACTTCAAGTTTCATAGAACCACTGTCAGAAAAGCTGGATGGTATGATTCCAATCTTTCTATATTTGTTGAGGCCTGATTTGTGACCTAATATGTGATCTATTCAAGATCTATTCAAGAGATCTATTCAAGAGAATGTACACTTGGAAGAAAAATGTGTATTATGCTGTTTTAGGATGGAATGTTCTGAATATATCTGTTAAATCCATCTGGTCCAATGTGTCAATCAAAGCCATTGTATCCTTTTTGAATTTCTGTTTAGAATTTCTGTCTCCAGAAGGGGGCAATGGCGGAGAAGTAGGGAGCTCCATGCCTTTTGCCTGCACCCATATCTCAAACAGAGAATGCCTGGAGTCATAGGACACTGAGCCACAGGAGTTTGGAAAGAGAAAGAGACAGAATACACTGGGAAGGAAACCTCATAAGTGCGGCTGCCTCAAGAAACAAGCTAAACTACACATGGTGGAGAGTCCCAAATACCACTACCAGTAAGGAAACAAAATAACCAAACACTCAACAAGAGACACCATCCAAAGAACACTTCCTGAATAGACAGGCCCTGAACAGTCAAAGAGCTCTTTCTAATACAGCAGAACTCGCAGGGTCAAGGTGTACAACAAGCTTTTAAAACTAGTAAGAGGGGCGCCTGGGTGGCTTAGTCGGTTAAGCGTCCGACTTTCGCTTGGGTCATGATCTCGCGGTTCGTGGGTTCAGGCCCCATGTCGGGCTCTGTGCCAGCTGCCAGCTCGGAGCCTGGAGCCTGTTTCAGTCTGTGACTCCCTCTCTCTCTGACCCTCCCTGCGCACGCTGTCTCTCTCTCTCTCTCTCTCNCGTCCGACTTTCGCTTGGGTCATGATCTCGCGGTTCGTGGGTTCAGGCCCCATGTCGGGCTCTGTGCCAGCTGCCAGCTCGGAGCCTGGAGCCTGTTTCAGAATCTGTGACTCCCTCTCTCTCTGACCCTCCCTGCTCACGCTGTCTCTCTCTCTCTCTCTCTCCTAGAAATAAATAAAAAAAAACATTAAAAAAAATTTAAAAAAAAAAACAAAAAAAACAAAAAACTAGTAAGAGATAGAAAGCTATGCAAAATGATGAAACAGAAGAACTCTCCTCCAAAGAAATTCCAGGAAGAAATGACAGCTAGAGAACTGGTCAAAACAGATATAAGCAACATAACTGAACAAGAGTTTAGAGGAATAAGCATAAAATTAATCACTGGGCTTGAAAAAAGCATGGAGAACATCAGAGAAACTATGGCTACAAACACTATGGAGCTTAAAAATAGTTATGATGAATTTAGAAATGCAATAAATGAGATACATAATAAACTGGAGGCGTCCAATGCTCGGATTAAAGAGAGGAAAGGAGAATAACTGATTTAGAAGACACTCTTATAGAAATAGAAGAAACTGAGAAAAAGAGATAATCTGATTCAGAAACATGAAAGAAAAGTTCCAGAACTCAGTGATACAATCAAACGGAACAATATCCATACCATAGGAATCCCAGAAGAGTAAGAGAGAAGGAAAGGTGCTGAAGGAATCCTGCAACAAATTATAGCAGAGAACTTCCCCAACCTGGGGAGGGAAGTAGATGTTGAAATTCAAGAGGCACAGAAAACTCCCATCAAACGTAACTTGAATCGACCTTCTGCACGACATATCATAGCGAAAATGGCAAAATATAAGGACAAAGAGAGAATTTTGAAAGCAGTTAGGGAGAAAAGGGCCCTAACATACAAAGGGAAACCTACCAGAGTGGTGACAGACCTATCTACTGAAAGTTGGCAGACCAGAAAGGAATGGCAGGAGATCTTCAATGTGATGAACAGAAAAAATATGAAGCCAAGAATCCTCTGTCCAGCAAGCCTGGTCATTCAGAATAGAAAGGGAGATAAAAGTCTTTCCAAATAAACAAAAATTGAAAGAATTTGTCGCCACTAAGCCAGCCCTACAAGAAATCCTGAGGAGGGCTCTCCGAGGGAAATGTTGTAAAGAATGCAAGATGTTAGATACACCACCACAAGAATGAATCCCACATATGACACAATGACTCTAAACCCACATATTTCAATAACAACACTGAATGTAAATGGGCTGAATACTCCAATCAAAAGACATAGGGTAGCAGAATGGATAAACAAACAAAATCCATCTATTTGCTCTCTACAAGAAATTCATTATAGACTGGAGGACACGTTCAGATTAAAAGTAAGGGGATGGAGAAATATCTATCATGCTACAGGAAGTCAAAAATAAGCTGGAGTAGCTATACTTATATCAGAAAAACTGGACTTTAAATTAAAGACAGTTAACAAAGGATGAAGAAGGGCATTATATAATAATTACAGGGTCTATCCATCAAGAAGAACTAACAATCATAAATGTCTACGCACCGAATATGGGAGCACCTAAATATTTAAAACAATTAATCACAAACAGAAACAATCTTCTACATAAAAATGTGTGAATAGAAGAGGACCTTAATACTTCACTTACAGCAATGGATAGATTAACCAGACAGAACATCACTAAAGAAACAATGGACTTGAATGACACATTGGACCAGATGGATCTGACAGATATATTTAGAAGTCTACATCCTGAGGCCATGGAATTCACTTTCTTCACAAGTGCGCATGGCACATTCTCCAAGATAGATCACATACTGGGACATAAAGCAGCTCTCAATAAATATCAAAGAATTGAGATCATACCATGCACACTTTCTTTTTTTTTTTTTTAATTTTTTTAAATGTTTTATTTATTTCTAGGAGAGACAGAGAGAGACAGCGTGAGCAGGGAGGGTTAGAGAGAGGGGGGGTCGCAGACTCTGAAACAGGCTCCAGGCTCTGAGCTGGCAGTCAGCACAGAGCCTGACGCGGGGCTTGAACCCACGAACCGCGAGATCATGACCCAAGCGAAAGTCGGACCCTTAACTGACTAAGCCACCCAGGTGCCCCACCATGCACACTTTCAAATCACAATGCTATGAAACTTGAAGTCAATCACAGGAAGAAGTCTGGAAAACCTGCATAAACAGAGAGGTTAAAGAACACCCTATTAAAGAATGAATGGTCCAATCAGGCAATTAGGGAAGAAATTTAAAAATATATGAAAACAAATGAAAATATAACAATCCAAACTCTATGGGTTGCCGCAAAGGCAGTCTTAAGAGGAAAGTACATTGCACTCCAGGCCTATTTCAAGAAATTAGAAAAAGCTCAAGACAAAATCTAACAGCTCACCTAAAGAAACTAGAAGGGGAGCAACAACAGCACCCCAAACCAGTAGAAGCAGAAAAATAGTAAAAATCGGAGCTAAAATAAACAACATAGAAACCAAAGAAACAGTTGAACGGATCAATGAAACCAAGAGTTGGTTTTTTGAAAAAACAAACAAAATTGACAAACCTCTAGCCAGGCTTCTCAGAAAGAGAAGAGAGAGCACCTAAATAGACAAAATCATGAATGAAAATGGACTGATTACAACCAGTCCCTCAGAAATACAAGCAATTATAAGGGAATACTATGAAAAATTGTATGCCAACAAACTAGACAACTTAGAAGAAATGGACAAATTCCTAAACACACACTCACTGCCAAAATTCACACGGGAAGATACAGAAAATCTGAACAGAACCATAAATAGTGAAGAAATCGAATCAGTTCTCAAAAATCTCCCAACAAATAAGAGCCCTGGACCAGATGGCTTCCCTGGAAAATTCTCCCAGACATTTAAAACAGAATTCATACCCATTCTTCTCAAGCATTTACAAAAAATAGAAATCACAGGAAAACTTCCAGACTCATTTTATGAAGCCAGCATCACTCTGATTCCCAAGCCAGACAGAGATCCAGCAAAAAAAGACAACTACAGGCCAATATCCTTGATGAATACAGATGCAAAAATCCTCAACAAGATCCTTGCAAATCGAATCCAACAACACATAAAAAGAATTATCCACCAAGATCAAGTGGTTTTCATCCTGGGTTGGTTCAATGTTCACAAATCAATAAATGTGATACATCACATCAACAAAAGAAAAGCTAAAAACCATATGATCCTGTCAATAGATGCAGAAAAATATTTGACAAAATACAATATCCCTTCTTAATAAAGACTCGCAAGAAAGTCAGGATAGAAGGAACTTACTTCAACATCATAAAAGCCATCTATGAGAAGCCCTCAGCTAACATCATCCTAAACGAAGAAAAACTGAGAGCTTTCCCCTGAGATCAGGAACACGACAGGGATGTCCACTCTCACCACTGTTGTTTAACATAGTGCTGGAAGTCCTAGCATCAGCCATCAGACAACAAAAGGAAATAAAAGGCATCAGAATTGTCAAGAAGTCAAACTCTCACTTTTCGGAGACGACTTGATACTCTATATAGAAAACTCGACAGACTCCACCAAAAGCCTACTAGAGCTGATCCATGAATTCAGCAAAGTTGCAGGGTACAAAATCAACGTACAGAAATCAGTTAGATTTTTATACACCAACAATGAAGCAACAGAAAGAGAAATTAAGAAACTGATCCCATTCACAATTGCACAAAAATCCATAAAATACTTAGGAATAAACCTAACCAAAGATATAAGAGGTCTGTATGATGAAAACTTTCGAAGGAAATTGAAGAAGACACAAAAAATTGTAAAAACATTCCATGCTCATGGATTGGAGTTAAATATAGTTAAAATGTCATTACTCCCCAAAGCAATCTACACATTCAATGTAATACCAATCAAAATTGCACCAGCATTCTTCTCAAAACTACAACAAACTATCCTAAAATCTGTATGGAACCACAAAAGACCCTAGTAGCCAAAGTAAGAAGAAAACCAAAACGGAAGGTATCACCATCCCAGACTTTAGCCTCTACTACAAAGCTGTCATCATCAAGACAGTATGGTATTGGCATAAAAACAGACACATAGACCAATGGAATAGGATTGAGAACTCAGAATTGGACCCAAAAGTGTACATCCAAGTAATCTTTGACAAAGCCAGAAAGAGTATCCAATGGAAAAAAGACAGCCTCTTTAATAGATGGTGCTAAGACAACTGGACAGCAACATGCAGAAGAATGAAACTAGATCATTTTCTCACACCACACACAAAAATAAACTCAAAATGGATAAAGGACCTGAATGTGAGACAGGAAGCCATCAAAACCCTAGAGGAGAAAGTTGGAAACTACCCCCTTGACCTCAACCGCAGCAATTTCTTACTTGACACACCCCCAAAGGCAAGGGAATCAAGAGCAAAAATGAACTATTGGGACCTCATTAGGACTAAAATCTTCTGCACAGCAAAGGAAACAATCCATAAAACTAATAGGCAACCAACGTAATGGGACAAGATAGTTTCAAAGGACATATCAGATATAGGGCTAGTATCCAAAATCTATACAGAACTTACCAAACTCCACAACTGAAAAGCAAACAGTCTAGTGAAGGAATGGGCAGAAAACATGAACAGACACTTCTCCAAAGAGGACATCCAGATCACCAACAGACACATGAAACGATGCTCAGCATCCCTCCTCATCAGGGAAATACAAACCAAAACCACACTGAGATACCACCTCAGCCAGTCAGAGTGGCTAAAATGAGCAAATCAGAGAACTCTAGATGCTGGCGAGGATGTGGAGAAACGGGCACCCTCCTACACTGTTGGTGGGAATGTAAACTGGTGTAGCCCCTCTGGAAAACAGT